>NW_028073935.1:7988350-8518898 GCF_014824575.4 Sturnira hondurensis | reverse complement strand
AAAAAAAAAAAAAAACCCAACAACAAAAACTCCTTCCTTGTTGGTTTCAAACTGTCCAATACGGTTTTTCTGGTTTCGGTGGTACTCCTCTGTGTGCTGGCTCACACCCTCCCACCATCCAGGCTACCAGACTGGGGTGCGGGTGCCCGCACACCTGACAGGCTGCCTTGGTCCCACGGGATCTGGTACTGTCCTATGGCTGGGTGAGAAGCAAGTCAAGCTGCCTTCACAGAACACCTCAGTCCACTTTCCAGTAAAAACTTCTCCAAAAAGCGTGCCTCTCAGCCCAGCCCAATCCCCAACCTGACTGGTTAGGACAATGCTCCTCTCAAATTTCCTGGGCTGGCAGGCTGGTGGGCTGGTGACCACAGAGATCGCAACTGAACACGGCCCCCTGTCCTTGCCACCCTCCCTGCACACCTAGGCAGACAGGTCTCTGCCACCCAGCCCCGCCTAGATGGTGAGGGAGGGAGCCAGCTCTTCCAGGGACCCCGCAGCCGGCCCAATGCTCCACTGGGTGCTGGTCTCCCTACGAGTCCTCTGTGGCACTGGCCACAGACAGAAGCCTCTACACCCCTAACACAGCAGCAGTGGTGGCTCTGAGGCGTTTTGGGCTGGCCCAGGGCAGCCGGTCCTACCACTGCCGCTTTTGTCTTTACTCACAGTTGCTGGGCTCCTGCTGAGTCCTCTGTGGCAGACGCCCCAACGCTGGCTGTAGACAGAAGCCTCTGGGCCCTGGAAGCTGCGGAAGCAGCAGCTCTGAGGTCTTTACGCGCCGGCCAATGGCTGCTGGTCCTGCCGCTGCTGCTTTTGACTTTACTCTGGGGTGCCTGGCTCATGAGGGCAGCAGGCCCTGCCGCTGCTGCTTTTGTCTTTACTCACAGGTGCTGGGGTCCCGATGAGTCCTCTGTGTCAGACGCCCCTGTCGCTGGGCGCAGGGGGAAGCCTCTGGGCCCCGACTGCTGAGGCAGCCAAGGCTCCAAGGTCTTTATGGGCAGGCCAATGGCTGCCATCCTGCCGCCGCGGCCACCACTGCTGCTGCCCTTGACTTTTCTCAGGGTTGCCGGGCTCCCGATGAGTTCTCCGTGGCAGACGCCCTTGTCGCTGGGCACAGACGGAAGGAAGCCTCTGGGCTCCAACTGCTGCGGCAGCCGCGTCTCCGAGGTCTTTACGTGCCGGCTAATGGCTGCCGCCGGTCTGGCCTCCTCCGTCCTTACTTGCGTCCCTGAGACCCCAAGGACCTCTAGCTGTCTGGTTAGTCACTATCTCTGGTCTCTTATTTTCATAAATGCTGGGGAATTGTTGGTTGGGTAATTGATTGCTCTGTTCTTCTGTAAATCTGCCAGGATTTTCCCCCAAGTGTAGGAGAACTGCAGTCGCTCCATCCTACTCCGCCGCCATTTTCTCTCTCCTATTCCTTCTTCTTCTTCTTCCTTCTTATTCTCCTGGAAGATCCTTTAACATTCCATGTAATCCTGGTTTGGTGGTGAATTTGGTGGTGATGAACTCCTTTACCTTTACCTCATGAGGAAAGTACTTTATCTGTCCTTCAATTCTAAATGATAGGTTTGCTGGGTAGAGTAATCTTGATTGTAGGTTCTTGTTTTTCATCATTTTGAATATTTCTTGCCAATCCCTTCTGGCCTGCAAAATTTCTATTGAGAAATCAGCTGACAAGTTTTATGGAACCTCCCTTGTAGGTAACTAACTATTGTAGGTAACTAACTTGTAGGTAACTAACTATTTTTAGCCTGCTGCTTTTAAGTTCTCTCTTTGTCCTTAATCTCTTGCATTTTAATTATTATGTGACTTGGTGTAGGCCTTTTTGGATTCATCTTGCTTGGGACTCTGTTTGCTTCCTGGACTTGTATGTCAATTTCCTTCACTAGAATAAGGAAGTTTTCCAATCATTATTTTTTAAATAAGTTTTCAATGTAGTGATCTCTCTCTACTTCCAGCACCCCCATGATGAGAATGTTGGTACTTGAAGATGCTCCAGTAACTCCTTATACTATTCTCATTTTTCTGAATTTTTATTTTTGTTGTTCAGGTTGGGTATTTTTCGCTTCCTTATATTCCAAAACACTGTTTGATTCTTGGCTTCATACACTCTACTGTTGATTGCTGGTAAATTATTCTTTATTTCAGTTCCAATCTACCCTTCATTTCTGACTGGTTCTTTTATGTGATTTTCATGTTCTTTTTTATGCTGTAGAAGTTCTAAGTTTATCTACTCTTCCCCTTAGTTCATTGAGCACCCTTATAACCAGTGTTTCAAGCTCTGCATCTAGTACATTGCTTATCTCCATTTTGTTTAGTTCTTTTTTTAGAATGTTGTTCTTTTCTTTCATTTGGACATGTTTCTTTGTCTTCTCATTTCAGCAGCCCCCCTCCCGCATTTGTTTGTATGTATTATGTAGAGCTGCTACATCTCCTAGCTTGGTAAAGTGGCCTGATGTAGTAAGTGTCCTGTAGGGCTTGTGCACACCCTTCTCATCCAACCTAAGGGGGCACTCCAGGTGCATACCCCCCAACTGTGGGCTGTGTATACTCTCCTGTTATAGTTGACCTTTGATTGTTGTTGGCATGTCAATAGGAGGGATTTACCCCCAGGCCAATTGGCTACAAGAACTGGCCATGACTACCATGGAGGATCAGCTGTGCAGGGACACATCCCATGGAGCAGGACTTCAGCAGGGCTCTGGTGTCCACTGGATCAAGCCCTTGAGTGTGTCAGTTGTGCAGGTGGTTGAGTGGGGCTTTAATGTGGTCTGAAGCTATCTACCAGATGCACTGGCTCTGGGACCTCCAAGGAGGTACAGGCTAGGTTCAGCCACTGCCTGTGTTCTGCATGGGGCCACCCAGCATGAACTACAAAGAAATCCACAAATGACTGCTACTTGTGCTGAGCTTGGAGTTGCCGGGAGAGGCCAAGCTGCAAACCAAAGCCAACTGCTGCTAGTGCACAACCTGTAGCTACTTAGGAAAAGTACAAGGAATGCCAAGGCCAGATGTTGATTGCTTGTGAGATTTTAGGAAAGTCTGAATCATGAGCTAAGACAGGACATTTCGATGAAAAAGCAACTGGAAACAGCTTGGGTGGGCCTGAAAATTGGTGAGGTGGGGTCTCAGGGAATCACAAGGTAGGGTGAACAATGATAGACAAGTTAATGGAGACTAAGATATGGCACGTGTCTGCCAGCTCTGTGGGGGAAGAGCTCAGAAAAGGAACAATGGCCTCTGCCAGCACTTCTGTCTTGGAGAAAGCTTCCCCTCCAGCTCTTGCCTTAATCAGGCACTTCAGTTCCTCCCATTTGTCCTTGGTGTCTTTCAAGCTGCTGCCCCAGCATTGGAACTTGGAGGGAGTAAGTCTGAGTAAGTCTGTGCTCATGCCCTTGAACAGGAACTGCCTGGGACATCAGATGTCTTCTGTCTTATTCAACCACAATCCCTGCTGGCTTTCACAGCCACCAGTTATGTGAACTTCTCTTTTAGGCACTGAAACCCAGGGCTGTGGGAGCCTGGTATATGTCTGGTACTCCTCACTCCTCAGGAGGGACCTCAGAACCTTAGATATTCCTCCCCATTTTTATCTGCCACACATGGGTGTGGGACAAGCTTCTTCAGTGTCTCCACCCCGTCCTAGCAGTCTCAGTGTAGCTTATTTCCTTAGTTGTAGGACTTTCATTCAACTAGATTTCAGGCAATTCTGAATGATGTATATTCTATAGTTTAGTTATTTTTTATGTAGTTGTTGGAGAATGCAAGTACTGCATACCTATGCTGCTACCATGACTAGAAACATGTGTTACATTTGAATCATTGCCCCAAGCCCATTCCTTAAACTGGGTCCTGCTACTGGAGCACAGGACAAAAGCTGTGGTGATGCAGCATCAGTGCCAGTCACCAGAAGCCACCACAGGTACTGAGAACCAACACCTCTTTTCCCCCAATTGGCTGTGGGCATGGGCTCAAGGACCATGGATTTTGTAAAGTAGATGTTCTATGCCATATCATTATAATATTTAACATACTATTAGTATGTTCAAGGATCCAAAGGAAATTTAGATACAATGAGTGAACATATGGGGAATCTTCACAAAGAAAGTAAAAATATTTTTTAGAAAGGAAATTCAAACACTGAAAAATACAATATCTGAAATGAATCATTCACCAGAGGGCTTAACAACATATTAGATATTATAGAAGAAAGTAGCAGCTAAGTGAATTCCAATCAACTGAAATCATATTATCTGAAGAAGAGAGATTTTTAGAAAGCATTTTTTGTGTCCTCCCATTGTTCAGAAAACTCCTATCTCCTACCCTGTGTACTTAATGAAAACCAAATCTTGATATTCAAGCCTCTGCAAGGCCACAAACTACCTTCCAACCTAATCTACAAATATCCTTCATGTGAGCCCACATTCCAACCAAAGCAATGAGTAAACTGCCCTACTACCTACCCACTCTTCTATGCATGGGGACCACACCTGAAATTCTCTTCCCTGTCCCAGGTCCTTAGGACAATATCAAATACCAGTTCAACCACGAAACTTTCCTCAGTGTTCCCAATCAACTATATAATTTTTTCTTTTTAACTTTCATCCCTGCAACCTCTGCCCTCCTTAAAAAATAAATAAGAAAGAAAATGCAACAATCACAAGAAAAAAAAAACATGCTTGTGTTTCCTCATGGAAATAATCTCAGTCCTACCTTCAGGGTCAGTTGTCCACTAAGTTTTCCTGTTAGGCTGTGAGAGTCTCCAGGGTCTGTCTATGTTTCACTCACCTTTGTATTCCATTCTATACCTAATAGCCCCTGGCAGGGTAACGATACTGGTTGAATTAAAAGGGATATAATAAAGGGGTGCATAACTCAGGCATTTACACTGATACTGATGTTGTAAAGATCATAATCTAATCATAGACTGGTAGAGATGGAAAAACCCTTATTTTTTTTTAACATTTTATTTATTTATTTATTTTAGACAGAGGATAAGGGAGGGAGAGAGGGAGAGTAACATCAATGTGTGGTTGCCTCTCACGCATTCCCTACTGGGGACCTGGCCTGCAACCCAGGCATATGCCCCAGCTGGGCATTGAACCAGTGACCCTTTGGGTTGCAGGCTGGCACTCAATCCACTGAGCCACATCAGCTAGGACGTGGAAAAACCTTTATAAACCATCTAGTATAATACCCTCAGTTTAAAACTGATTAAATTGAAACGTTAGTGAAGTACCTTACTTGAGATCACCCTGGTCCAGGGCTCTTTCCTTCCATATTACTACCCTCTATATCCATATACATACAAGTATATATAATTATAAAAAAGAGTATAAGTAGGAATTGAACAAAATTTCAGATATGCATTTCAATTCTTGTAAGACTGTTCTCTCTCCTTTAAAATGGGCTCTGTATGAAACTCCTTTCAATTCTCCTTAAGTTCATCACCTGTTAGTACAATAATTATGTAAGATTTCCTGCCTTTGTGGTTGAATTCTGCTGTGATCTCTCATGCAGTTCTGGCCAGATAACAGAAATTACTGATAATCCAGCTTTCTGTGATCATCTGCTAAATTGAGAGTTTTTCTAGTACTATACTATAGTGTGATAATTGTAACTAGATTCTACTAGCCTGTACACATGGAGAAATGAATGTTGAGATAATTTAATTCATGGCTGCTATAGGGTGACTGAAATAGTATAACAAGAAGGATGGGAAAGAGAGACATCCCTCGTGATGAGAGCTCTCTGAGGAGTCCCAAGGTACATACAACTGGGGCAGGCAGAGCTCAATGAATATGACCATCTATATAGTTGATTTGTGCAGCTTACTGCACTCAATCTCCACCATTCCAGAGATACAAATCCACTACTCCTAGGCACACAAGTTTCTACAAAATAAAACTTCAGGAAATGACAGTAGAAGGAGTCAAAAACACACTGGATAAAATAGGAGATCAAATCAGTGAGCTGGAGGACAAGGCATAAAAAAGCATCCTAGAAGAAACAAGAAAAGTAAAAAAGACTCAAAAAGGAAAAGGGGGGGCTTAAGAGTACTGCAGGACAACAAAAGACATAATAATATCCTTATAATAGGGATACATATAAGAATGAGAAGAGGAACAAGGGATATAAAATATGTTTGAAAAAGAAATAATAGAAAACTTCCCTAATAGACGAGAGAAAAATTACTCAAGTCCAAGAAGGATAGAGGGTCCCAAATAAGATGAACCAAAGGAAGCCCATTCCAAGAAACATCATAATTAAAATGGAAAAATTCAAAGCCAAAGAGAGAATATTAAAGGCAGCAAGGAAGAAACAGGAAATAACATTCCAGGAAGCTCCAATAAGGCTAGCAGCATAGTCCTCAACAGAAACACTACAAGCCACAAGGAGGTGGCAAAAAATACTGCAAGTAATGAAAACCAAAGGCCTGCAACTATGACTACTATACCCACAAGTCTCTCATTTAAAATGGAAGGTGAAATAAGGAGTTTCTCAGACAAAAAAAAAAGGTGAAAAAATATACCTCCACCAAACCAGCATTACAAGATATGCTAAAAGGACTGCCTTAAGAAGAGGAAGAAAAATGACACTCAAATATGGAACAGGCTGACAGGGTCCAGAGGGGAGAGGGGAGAGAATCATAGGGGGAAAGAGAATGGACTCACGTGAACAAGTATAAAGGACACATGGACAATAACTAAGGGTGGGGGGTGGAAAGGGTTGGGAATATAAGACAGAAACCTGTACGTGAACAAGAATTAAATAAAAATTATATTAAAAAAAAGAACGAGAGAGAGAGAAACAGGTACAAAGTGCAAAATGGCAAAGAATAAGTGCCTATCAATAATAACCTTAAAAGTAAATGGATTAAATGCCACAATCAAAACACACATAGTAGCTTAATGTATAAGAAAATGTGACCCACACATATATGGCCTACAAGAAACCCACCTCAGAACAAAAGACCTACACAGACTGAAAGTGAAGGGTTGGAAAAAATATTCCAAGCAAATGCTAAGGAAAAAAAAGAGGTGGGGCAGCAATACTTATGTCGGACAAAATAGATTTCAAAACAAGGGCCACAAAAAGAGACAGAAAAGGACACTTCATAATACACAAGGAAAAATCCATGAAGAAGCCATAAACATGAATATACATGCACCCAACATATGAGGACTCAGATATATAGGGCAAATCATGGAGGACTTCAAGAAAGATTTAGACACCAACAAAACTGTACTAGAGAATTTTGAACCCCACTGTCAACAATGGATAGATCTTCCAAAAGAAAAAAAATCAACAAAGACATTGTGGCATCAAAAAAAAAAAAAAACAAAACAACCCCTAGATCAAAAGAACTTAACTGATATATAGAGAGCCGTTCAGCCCAAAGAACCAAAATATACATTCTTTTCAAATGCACATGGAACATTTTCAAAGGTAGACCACAAGATAGGACACAAAACAAGCCTCAACAAATTCAAGAAAGTTGAAATCATACCAAGCATTTTATCTGACCACAAGGGACTGAAACTAGAAACCAAACTCAAGAAAAAAGCTAAAAAGTACTCATATTCATGGAGATTAAATATCATGCTATTAAACAATAAATTGTCAAGAATAAGATCAAGAAAGAAATCAAAAAGTTTCTGGAAACAGTGGGCCTGCGAACCACACAATTGTGGTTCGATTCCCAGTCAAGGCACATGCCTGGGTTGCAGGCCAGTTCCCAACAGGGGACTCACGAGAGACAACCACACATTGACACTTCTCTCCTTCTCTCCTTCCCTTCCTCTCTAAAGATAAATAAATAAAATGTAAAAAAAATAATAATTAAAAATTTTTTTTAAAGTTTCTGGAAACAAATAACAGTGCACACATAACAGCCTAAATCCTATAGGATAAAGTGAAGGCAGTTTTTAGAGGGAAGTTCATAGCAAAAAAGGCCTACATAAAAAAGGCAGAAACGTTTCAAATAAACAACCTAATTCTACATATACAAAAATGGGAGGAACAAGAAGGAAAGCCCAGAGCAAGTACGAAGAAGGAAATGAAGGCCAGACTAGAATTAAATGGCATGGAGATTAAAGAACAATGCTAAGGATCAATAAAGCCAGGAGATATTTCTTTGAAAAGACAAACAAAATCAGCCAACCTTTAAGCAAACTCAACAAGAAAAGAGAGGACCCAAATAAACACAGTAAAAAGTGAAAGAAGAGAGATTACAACTGATACCACAAAAATACAGAGGATGTAAGAAATTACTATGAAGAACTGTATGCCAAGAAACATGAAAACCTAGGTGAAATGAACAAATTTCTAGAAAAATATAATCTTCCAAAACTCAATGAAGAAGCAGAAAGCCTGAACAGACCAATAACAGCAGAAGATATTGAAGCAGTAATCAAATAACTCCTGGCACACAAAAGTCCCAGACTGGATGGTTTCACAAGAGAATTCTAAAAGCACTCAAAGAAAAGCTAAGGTCTATCCTTCACAGACTACCCCAAAACACTGAAAATGACAAAAGACTCCCAAATTCTTTTTATGAAACCAGCATCATCCTAATCTCAAAACCAGATAAAGACACAACAAAGAAAAAAACTTCAGGATGAACCTACACGCTAAAATCGCTAACAAAATGTTGACAAAACGCATCCAACAATACATCAGAAAGATCATATACCACGACCAAGTGGGATTCATCCCAAGGATGCAAGGATGGTTCAATATTCACAAATCAGTAAATGTAATACACCACATAAACAAAAGCAAAGACAAAAACCACATGATCATATCAATAGACGCGGAAAAAGCATTTCAAAAGGTACCGGACCCATTATGATCAAAATACTCAGCAAAGTGGGAACAGAGAAAGCATTCCTCAACATCATGATGGTCATATATGAGAGACCTACAGCCAACATTATACTCAATGAGCAAAAACTAGAAACTTCCCCACTAATATCAGGAACAACACAAGGTTGTCCACTTTCACCACTTCTCTTAAATATAGTATTGGAAGTTTTAGCCACAGTGACCAGACAAGAAAAAGAAATAAAATGCATCCAAATCAGAAAGGAGGAAAGGAACAAAACTGTCACTGTTTGCAGATGACATGATAGTGTACATGGAAAATCCAATAGACTTCACAAAAAAACTGCTTGACCTAATAAATGAATTTGGCAAAACAACAAGATATAAAGTCAATATCCACAAATCAAAGGCATTTTTTATACCAAAAATGAAATATCAGAAGGAGAAATCAAGAAAAAAATCTCACTTGATATAGCAACAAGAAAAATAAAATGCATAGGAATAAACCTAACTAAGGAGGAAAAAGACCTGTACTGAGAAAACTGCATAACACTGAAGAAAGAAATTGAGGAATATGCAAATGAATGAAAACATATACAGTGTTCATGTATCAGAAGAATTAACATCATCAAAATGTCCATACTACCCAAAGCAATTTACAGATTCAACGCAATACCTATTAAAGTACCAATGCCAAATTTCACAGACATAAAACAAACATTTCAAAAATTTATATAGAATTATAAATGACCCCAGATAGCTGCTGCAATTTTGAGAAAGAAGGGCAAAGTAGAAGGGATCACAGTACCTGATACCAAACTGTATTACATGGCCACTGTAATCAAAACAGCCTGGTACTGGCATAAAAATAGGCACATGGACCAATGGAACAGAGCAGAGAGCCCAGAAGTAAAGCCAAGTCTCTTTGGTTAATTAATACTTGACAAATATTAATTTTATGTTGGGCACCAACATAAAATGGACTAATAAGAGCCTCTTCAACATATGGTGTTGTGAGAGCTGGACAGCTGCATACAAAAAAATGAAACTAGATCACCAGCTTACACCATACACAAAAATAAATTCAAGGTGCATAAAAGATTTAAATATAAGCCATAACACCATTAAAGTCCTACAGGAGAACATAGGCAGGAAAATCTCATATATTACACACAGCAACATTTTTACTGATATATCCCCTAGAGCAAGAAACATAAAGAAAAGAATAAACAAATGACATCTCATCAAAATAAAAAGCTTCTGCATGACTAAAGAAAACAGTATTAAAATAAAAAGTGAATCAACTGTATGAGAAAACATACTTGCCAATGATACCTCAGACAAGGGTTTAATCTCCAAAATATATGAAGAACTCACAGGACTCCACTCCAGGAAGACAAACAACCCAATTAAAAAATGGGCAAAGGACTTGAACAGACACTTCTCCAAGGAGGACATATAGAGGATCCAGAGACACATGGAAAGATACTCAATATCCCTAGCTATCAGAGAGATGAAAATTAAAACCACAATGAGATAGCACTTTACACCAGTCAGAATGGCCATCATAAACAAATCAACAAACAACCAGTGTTGGAGAGGTTGTGGGGGAAAGGGGACCCTAGTTCACTATTGTTAGGAATGAAGACTGGTACAACCACTATGGAAGAAAGTATGGAATTTCCTCAGAAAAGTAAAAATGGATCTGCCTTTTGACCCAGCAATTCCACTGCTAGAATTATATCCTAAGAATTATATCCTGAAACACCAGTCCAAAAGAACCTATTCTCCCCAATGTTCATAGCAACACAATTTACAATAGCAAGTATTGGAAGCAACCTAGGTAACCATCAGTAAATGAATGGATCAAAAAAAGCAATGGTATATGTACACAATGGAATTCTATGCAGCAGAAAAAAAGAAGGAGCTCCTACCCTTTGTGGTAGCATGGATGGAACTGGTAAGCATTATGCTGAGTGAAATAAGCCAGGTGGTGAAAGACAAATACCATATGATCTCACCTTTAACAGGAACCTAAACAACAAAACAAACAAACAAGCAAAATATAACCAAAGACACTGAAGTTGGGAACAGTCTGACAGTGACCAAAGGGGAAAGGGGAGGGAATTTCAGGAAAAAAGGGGAAGGGTTTACAGGAGCAAGTATAACGGACACATGGACAATAAAAAGGGTGGGTGGAAACAGGAGAGAAGTGGGGAGAACTGGGAGGGGTGGCCTCGGGTGGGGGTGAAAGGCAGAAAACTGTACTTAACAGCAATTAAAATAAAAAAGAAAATTAGCAAAAAAAAGAGATATGATCCAAATAAATAAAATCAGAAGTGAAAGAGGAGAAATTACAACTGATATCACAGAAATACAAAGGATTATAAGGAATTACTAAGAACTATACACCAAGAAATTTGAAAACCTGGGTTAAAAGAACAAATTTGTAGAAACATATAATCTTCCAAAAGTGAATGAGGAAGAAGCAGAATGCCTGAACCGACAGATCACAGATGGCAAAATCAAAGTGGTAATCAAAAACTCCTGGCACAGAAAAGCCCTGGACTGGATGGTTTCACAGGAGAATTACATTTCAAGAAGATCTAACTCCTATCCTTCTCCTATTCTTCTCAAACTATCCTTTGAAAAAAATTGAAGAATAGGGACAATTTTCAAACTCTGTTTATGAGGCCAGCATCATGCTAATCTTAAAACCAGATAGACAGAACAAAGAAAAAAAACTACAAATCAGTATTGTTGATGAACAGAGATGCTAACATACTCAACAAAATGTTGGCAAGTCGCATCCAGCAATACATTAAAAAGATCATACACCATGGTCAAGTGGGATTCATCCCAGGGATGCAAGGATGTTACAATATTTGTAAATCAATAAATGTAGTATAAACCCATTTAATATGAACCCATTTCTGGGCTCTATATTCCATTATAAATGGAATATAGAGCCCAGAAATAAACCCATGGAAAAAGGAAAGAAGAAAATCACAAGAGTACATCAGTAGATGCAGAAAAAGCATTTGATAAGGTACAGCACCCATTTATGATAAAAACACTCAGCAAAGTGGGAATAGAGGGAGCATACCTCTACATTACAAAGGCCGTAAATGAGAGACCTACAGCCAACGTCATAGTGGGCAAAATCTAAAAGCCTTACTACTAAGTTAAGGAGCAAGACAAGGTTGTTCATTTTCACCACTCCTTTTCAACATAGGTTTGGAAGTTTTAGCCAAAGCAATTAGACAGAAAAAAAGTAAAAGGCCTTCAAATTGGAAAGGAGGAAGCAAATTTGTCATTTTTTGAAGATGACATGATAGTGTACATAGAAAACTCTATAGACTCCATCAAAAAACTGCTTAACCTAACAAGTGAATTTGGAAAAACAGCAGAATACAAATTCAATACTCAGAAATCAAAGGTATTTTTTACACAGAAAATGAAATATCAGAAACAAATTAGAAAAAAATCCCATTTTCTATAGCAACAAGAAAATAAAGAGTATCCAGGAATAAACCTAACCAAGGAGGGAAAAGACCTTTACTCAGAAAACTACACAGTAGTGAAGAAAGAAATTAAGGAAAGCACAAATAAATGGAAGCATATACTACATTCATAGATTGGAAGAATTAACATCAAAATGTGCATACTACCCAAAGCAATGTATAGGTTCAATGAAATCCCTATTAAAATGCCAATGGCATATTTCACAGATATAAAACACACATTTCAGAACTTTATATGGAACCATAAACAACTGCAAAGAGCCTCAGCAATCTTGAGAAAGAAGAAAGTAGGAGGGATCACAATACTGATATCAAACTACAGTATAAGGCCACTGTAATCAAAACACTCTGGTACTGGCATAAGAACAGACATGTAGATCAATGAAAGAAAATATAGAGCCCAGAAATAAACTCATTGCTCTATGGTCAATTAATATTCAACAAAGGGGGCAAGATCATAAAATGGAGTAAAATAGGCTCTTCATCAAATGGTGTTGGGAGGTCAGGACAGATATATGCAAAAAAATGAAAGTCAACCACCAACTTACACCATACACAAAAATAAACTCAAAATGGATAAAACACTTAAATATAAGTTGTACTACCATAATACTCCTAGATGAGAATATAGGCAGGAAAAGCTCAGATATCCCATGCAGCAATATTTTCAGTAATATGTCCCCTAGAGCAAGGGATATATAGGAAAGAATAATATATGGAACTACATCAAATTCAAAAAGTTCTGTACAGCTAAAGGAAACATCAGCAAAATTAAAAAGGAACCAACTGTATAGTAAAACACATTTGCTAATGATACCTAAGACAAGGGTTTGATGTCCAAAATATATAGAACACATACGATTCCACTCCTGGAAGACAAACAACTTAATTAAAAAATGGGAGCCCTGGCTGGTGTGGTTCAGTGGATTGAGCACAGGCCTGTGAACCACACAATCGCAGTTCAATTCCCAGCCAGGGCACATGCCTGGGCTGCAGGCCAGTTCCCAGCAGGGGACTCACAAAAAGCAACCATACATTGATAGTTCTCTCCTTCTCTTCTTCCTTTCCCCTCTAAAGATGAATAAATAAAATCTTTTTAAAAAATGGGCAAAGGACCTGGGCAGACACTTCTCCAAGGAGGATATACAGGTGTCCCAGAGACATATGAAAGGACACTCAGCATCACTAGACTTCAGAGAATTTCAAATTAAAACCACAGTGCAATACAACTTCACACCCATCAGAATGGCCATCATAAACAAATCAACAAAGAAGTGTTAGAGAAGTTGTGGAGAAAAGGGCACCCTAGTGCACTGTTGATGGGAATGCAGGCTGTTGCAGCCACTGTGGAAAACAATATGGAGTTTCCTCAAAAAACAAAAAATGATACTGCCTTTTCACATGGCAATTTCACTGCTGGGATTATACTCTAAGAATCCTAAAATACCCATGTGAAGAATCTATGCACCTCAGTGTTCATAGCAGCATTATTTACAGTAGCCATGTGCTAGAAATAGTCTAACAGCCCTTCAGTAAGTGAGTATATCAAAAAACTTTGTGGCCCTGCCTGGTGTAGTTTAGCAGATTGAGCATGGGCCTGCAAAACAAAAGGTCGCCAGTTCAATTCCCAGTCAAGGCATATGCCTGTGTTGTGGGCCAGGTCCCCATTTTGGGGCACACTACAAGCAACCACACGTTGATGTTTTTTCCTTCTCTTTTTCCTTTCCTCTCTCTGAAAATAAATAAATAAAATCTTCCAAAAAAAAACTTTAAAAAGATTGGTACATTTACACAATGGAATACTACACAGCAAAAAGAAAGAAGGAGCTCCTACCCTTTGCAGCAGTGTGGATAGAACTGGAAAGCATTATGCTAAGTGAAGTAATCCAGGTGGTAAAAGACAAATACTATATGATCTCACCTATAAGTGGAATCTAATCAACAAAAAAAACAGGCAAAATAGAACCAAACACATGGAAATAAAGAACAAACAGACAAGGACCAGAGGGGATGAGGGAGGAGGATAATGGGGGAAATAAGGGGAAGGGTCAAGTCAAGAAACATGTATAAAGGATCCATGGACAAAGACAATGGTGGGGGAAGGGTTGAATATGGGAGGTCGGAGGTGGATAACGTGTGGAAGCTTAATATGAAAAAAATAGGGACACTTGTAGTTGAACAATAAAAAAAAATTCAGGAAAAGAGGGCACTGGCCTTGGTGAGCTCATGGAATCTTTAATTTGGAAAAAACATTATTCTGAGGTGATGTTTCAGTCACATCTATTCTAAGGCAGCATGAAGACCTAGTCCATGATAAATCTTGGGCCAAGTACACCATTATTTCAACTGAGTCATTTTTTTTGGAGTTTGGGGAGAAATGAGAACATCCATTTTCCATTTGGCATAGAGGGCTAGAAGGGTCAGGGTGGACATCACCCAGGTGGGCTGTCTGTTTTGTGTGATGAAGTTTTTGAAGCCCCAAACCAGTTTTGTAACTTCAAATAATTCCTTTTTATGGGGAAATTTAGGAATCTCATCATAATCATTAGGAAAAAATGTTTTCATGGTAAAATTAATTACTGGTCATGCACTAGTTGTAAGGCTGGTCTCAGAGGAGTAATGACAGTAGCAAGATGATGTTCACATAGAGTAATTGGATGCACCAGGCAATGTCAGAGCTATTTGTAGGGATGGGATGGCCAACCTCACAGTAGCCATGCTCTCTCCTTAACTAAAAGGCAAAATCATCAGATATTTTGTATGTATGAATATAAATGCCATTGCTTTTTTTCTTTAGAATAATTATTTTATCCTTTTTCAAAATAGCCTATGATTGCCCTGACTGTTGTGGCTCAGTGGGTTGGGCATCATCATCCAAACTGAAAGGTCACCGGTTTGATTTCCAGGCAGGGCACATGCCTGGGCTGTGGGCCAGGTCCCCAGTTGAGGGTTCATAAGGGGTAGCCAACCGATGTTAATAAAAAAAAATAGCCTATGATTGTGGAAAAAACTAAGCAATATAGAAAATTATGAAGAAAAAGGGAAGAAAAATTGTCCTAATTCCCCCACACAGAAACTGACATTCAATGGACATTCCAAGTGTATGCATGTGAGTATGTGTGTGTACATATGTATATGTGTGAAGTCCTTTGGAGTATCTCCAGGAAAGAGTTTTACTACTTAGATTGATGAAAATAAAGAAATAGGTAGTACATGAAAGAAGTATAATAGCTCTACTTTAAAAATAGTACCTTTGGGGAATAATTCACTCCAAGACAATTTTACTTTTTTTCTAAGTATTTTTATATATAATTGGCTTTTATCATTAATATCATATTAATTTCAGGTATACATTAATAATTATTTGATATTTGTATATATTGCAAAATGATCCCCACAATAAGTCCAGTTAATGTTCATCACCACATATATGTTGCTTTTTCCCTTGTGATGAGAATTTTTAAGATCTATTCTCTCAGCAGCTTTCAAGAATAAAATATAATATTATAAACTATAGTCACCATGAGGTATATTACTTCCCCCTCATTTATTTATTTGATAACTTAAAGTTTGTACCTCTTCACTCATTTGGCCCACCCCTCATTCCCTGCCTCTGGCATCTACCAATCTGTTCTCTATTTGTGCGTTCCATATAAAGTGATATCAGACTGTATTTGTCTTTCTTTGTCTGATTCATTTCACTGAGCATAATGTCCTGAAGTTCCATCCATGTTGTTGCAAATGGCAGGATTTCCATCTTTTTCATGGCTGAATAATGCTCCAATGTGTATATACAACACATTTTCTTTATCCATTCATCCACTCATGGGCACATTGGTTATTTCCATGTCTTAGCTATTGTAGATAATGCTACAATGACCATGAGGGAGTGTAGATATCTTTTCAAGTTTTTGCTTTCATTCCCTTCAGATAAGTACCCAGAGTGGAATTCCTGGGTCATATGGCAGTTTTATTTTTAATTTTTTAAGTAGCCTCTATACTCTTTGTCCAATTCACATTCCCACCAGCTTTACTTTTTAATGTATAAAAACTTATTTAGTATGTTTTTAAAATGTAGTATACAGTCTCTTTGGCCAGAGAGCCAACCCTTTAAGCATTGGTTGGTGCTCAGGATATTCCTGATATCAGTGCCCAGGAAGTTATCTTTATACACAATTCAGGTCAACAAGTTTGTACCCACCCCACACTGTATGGGAGGCCTTGTGCCAATGCCACGTGCCCTCAGTGAATGTAGTCCCAGGATCTGCATCCTGTCAGCATCACACAAAGCTGCCTGGCACTATGGGTGCTAAAGTCACTTTGGAGCTTATCTGAAAGCCTACCATAAAGTAAGGAGAGAAAGATGGGAAGAATTTTGAGGCCTCAGAATTTCAAAGCTGAAAATATTGGATAGCACCCAGGTTCATTTTGTACCATGATTGCTCCTAATAGCCAGGACATACTCCGGGAACATTTTACCAAGGCTGTGGAAGACTACCAGGAGGAATGGGCTGGTGTGTCCTCAGAGACACCAAGCATTTGACGGTCCTCCCAAAATGGCTGATTCCTTTACCCCTGAAGAACTAATGCTTCCAGTAGCAATGCAAAGAAATGGAGTGAGAAAACCCAATGTAGGCTGATAGTCAACCCAATTCAGCTGGCTGAATTGCCTTTTACGTAGAGAAAGAGTCAGAGGGAAGGATAGGATGTGATTAACACCCATATCATAAAGATTTGTTAACCTTACTGCCCTTATGGTCTGACTGTCCCTCACTATGTTTCCCCAACTGATCCACTTCAGCTCTTACTTCAGTCCTGGCTCCTTGTTCCCTCTCCACAGAAGACTTGAAGCTAAGTAAGCCCAAAATCTGTCTGGTATGTTATCATTTGTTTTATTTACATTGAAATCCATGTTCTCCATTAGTTCTGGAAAATCTTCCTGCCATTGTTTTTTAAACTTTTATCCACAATTCTCACTTCTCTCCTTTTCAAAACCTTCTTCAAGTCATACCTGCCCCACAACCCTAGTCAGGCAAGATCTTCTTGACTACACCCCCTTTGCTTGCTCTGTGTCCACTCAACCCACAAAACTTAGCACTAAACACGCCTATCTATACAGCTATAGTTAGACTTGCCAAGTTTCTTCTCTTTTAATTAAGTTTTCATGGAGCTGGTCTGCTGTCCCCTTCAGAAGACCCATAGGTGGTCAAGCAGGACAGCATCTTACCTTGAAGCTTTCATGAATAGACTGATTCACAGGATTGCACACCTGACTTAATGATCTGAGGATCTCCAGACTCCATTCGGCAAAGCTCCTCAGATCTTTAGGAAGCCCAGCCAGAACTGGGGACCACTGGGGCACTTGGCCCCTGACACTTCCTATCTGTCTCATCTCTGACTCCAGGGGGCATACTTTTTACTAACTTTGCATTTCTCTTCATGAATGTTACTTTCTGAGGGGCTTAAACTTCTCCAAAGAAATGGTTCGTTTTCATGGAGGGGCTTCCAACTAGAGTAAGGGTCAAAGTCTTGAGTAGGAATTCATGGCTCACAGGATGTGAGAGAAAATGATCATTGAATGTGTGAAGTTTCAGTTTGATTAAGGAGACTGTTAGAGCTGGAAGCCCTCACCACTCTGCATCTGAGAATCAGTTATCTGGGTAAATTGATGCCACTTTTGCCATAAATGCAAATCCATGTTTGAATTTGGGCAAGTCCCTTGCAGGTTTTTATGTTACACTACAAGGCTGGGGCAAAAAGAGCCATTTTTTGCTAATCCCTCTCCCAGCACATTCAGTTTTCTTTTCTTTTGAATCAATTATTTCCAGTTACACAAAACTCCAAATGAAATTACACAACTATTTAGTTAAGGAACATTATAACAATGTGGGCTTTTTTATGGGTGTCAGGCACTGAAGTTGGAAAACTTCTGGTTCCAATCTGTTTTCTAAAGAAAAGTTCTATAGAGTGGGGCACTTCCAGTCCTGTGGTGTGCATGCAGTATGCAGGCTGAAAACAGATATTTCCGAAGGAATGCCTAAGGCCAGCAGGAAAAATCTTCACACAAAAAATGTGGGCACTGGAAGACATAACCCCAAGAAATAAGTGAATTGCTAGTAAAACAGGCTCATTCCTATTTGTGCAGAAGTTCATGTAAAAACTCACAAAGAGGAACCAAGTCATGGGCCCAGGACCTGGCACAGTCTGTCAGCCTTTCTCTCATTGTTTCCTCCATGCAGCCTGAGCACTGAGGCACCCCAGGTATGGTCCCAATCCCCAACTGTGACAAGAGTCATGGCCTGAGATCCTGGACATAATGATAACTCTCCCTTAATATCTTCAATACATATGCATTCATGTCTTCTATCCTACCCAGCTTTGGTGCAAGCCAATTCAGGTTTAAGGACTAGAATGATCACTTAATAAAGTTAAATTACACTATATTTCTATGAAATCTATGGCATTTTTTTATTGTGGTAAAATGTACAGAATAAAACACTTACCATTTTAATCTTTTTTAAGGATACAATTCACTGACATTAAGTGCACTCACATTGTTGTGCCACCATCCATTTCCAGAACTCTTTTCATCATCTTCAACTAAAAATTTGTACCCATCAAACTGTAACTCCCCAACTGTTCTCTACCTGACCCTGGAAACCAACTGTCTCTGTGAATTTCTGTCTCTCTAAATTTGACTACTCTAGGGACTTCATGTAAGTGTAAACATACAGTGTTTGTCTATTTGTGTCTAGCTCATTTCACTTAGTGTAATATCTTCAAGGTTCACCCATGTTGTAATATGTGTCAAAATTTCCTTCCTTTTAAGACTGAGTAGTATTCCATTGCATGCCTCTTTTACTTATCCATTTGAGATCCATACATCTTAAAATAAATATATCTCAATTTTTATTAGCTGTACTTTTATTTTTAAATGATTTTCATTTTTTCCTTGGCATTCCTTGTGGTTGACAATTAAAACATTGGCAGTCCAAATAAACCAAACTGTAATCATTCTACTCATACCTCTAATGAGCTCCCCTTGAAACTCAGAGATATTTTCCCCTTTTAAGAATCTAATAGTTCTATGGTACATATACACAATGGAATTTTATGCTGCAGAAAGAAAGAAGGAGCTCCTACCTTTTGCAACAACATGGATGGAACTGGAAAGCATTATGCTGAGTGAAATAAGCCAGGTGTTGAAGGACAAATACCATATGATCTCACCTCTAACAGGAAGCTAAACAACAAAGCAAACAAGCAAGCAAAATATAACCAAAGACACTGAAATAGAGAACAGGCTGACAGTGACCAGATGGGAGAGGGGAGGGAATTTCAGGGGAAATAAGGGAGGGATTTAGAGGAACCTATATAAAGGATACATGGACAACTGAGAAGGGTGGAAATGGGAGGGAGGGGGGAGGATGGGGGATGGGATGGGATGGGAGTAATAGAAAACTGTACTTGAAAAATAATTAAATAAAAAAGAAAGAAAAAAAACAAAATAAAAATTCAGAATACTCTTAAGAACAAAAAAAAAGAATCTAATAGTTCTAATTAACAGGTTACTAGGCTTTGAAAATGTTTCTTATTTTATAACCAGAATACTTTATTTCCAAGTACATTGACATTATCTGAGGGCTCTTGGCATAGGAATACGTGGCATTCAAACTGCTAGAGTGGTGAAATGCATATTGAAACACCTCATAAAGGTGATTTTAAGTGTCATGTACTTGGATTCATTGGTATAGGTTTCCTTATTGTACCCTGGAATAGTGTGCACTAAAGCAGGAGAACTTTAAGGAGTGCCATGGGGGAGGGACTCAGCCACAAACACTAACTTGGTTTGGCTGATAGCCACACAGTTGCTTCTCCCCCTGGACATCTCCTATTCCCTGGCACAGAAGGTGAGGTTACCTCACAAACAGGCAGAAATGCATATGAAGTCCCAACTTCCTTGGATATTCCAGTGTCAGAAAGCTCCAAACCAGAAAGCACAGTGCAATTTTCTGAAATCACCAAAGCTGTGTAACATGGTAATGCTAGGAGCACTGGCCTCTTCCTACAATGGTAAGTGTCAAAGCTATGAATAAGCACTAAGTACACTAAGGGACACTAAGTACATTCTGTTCATAACAGAGAGCCCAGAAGCTTCCCCAGATGTTGTCAGCTCCTCAAGAACCAGGACCATGTCTCTGGCCTGGAGGCCAGAGCTTGACCTCTGTACTCAGATGTTTAGCTCAGCCACTGTCTTTGACCCTGTGACCTGCTGTATACTACAATTTCCACATCTGCACAGTGGGACCACTGGCAGTATCTCTCTCCCAGGCAGATGTAATATAACAAGTAGGCCTGTGCTTGCAGCTGTGTTCCTCCTGCCTACAGCACTAAGCACAGCACACCTTTATTAAGGTCTGCTGAGTGTGCGAGTGTGGAGAAAGAAGTTTCCACATGACAGCTCCCATGCTTGGGACCCCTCCACAAATCCAGGAGCCCCCATTCCACCCAGTGAGAACAACAGCCACTTCAGGTTCCTTGAAGTCACAGTCGGACTATTTTAAATTTTCTCAAAAAAAAACACCTGTCAATATCATTCCTGCCAAACAGAGGAGTGTTTGCTCCTGCATAGCCAGTTAGTAATTGTTTGCACACTCCTAATAACTTCAGTATGTCTTCAAAGCACTTCCATATAAATTCACCTCATCCTGCCTTCTGAGAAATGGACAGGCAGGCAGAGAAACCTGTGTCCTCATTTTAGACATAAAATGACTGGGGCACAGTGAGGTGAAGTGGCTTGCTCAAGGCCATGGATCTCAGTGCCTTTGCTAGTCTTTGCTTAGCTGTTGTGCAGATGAACAAACAGCATTCCTTGTGGTGGACATAACCTGTGCTCTTCACGCTCCAGCCAGAGGAGGATGCCCAGCCCCTTCCCCTCTCAGCCTGACATGGTGGGGCACAGACTGAACTGCTGAGAAAGGAGGCGATCTCACCCTCTGATAAGTCTCTCCCAGCCTGGAGAGCAGACACCAGAATCCCAGACAGACAAAGCCAAATGCAGACTCCTACTATTCCACACATCAGCCAAGGAAAATATACCACAGTCTTTGCTCTCAAAAGTTTGTTCAGAAATCAGGATGAGCTCAGAAGCCAGCACTCCTAGTGTGTGGTGACTCCCATGTTGATACTGGAGCACTCAGACTAGTTGCTACTTGTCTCAGCTAGGCCAATACCACTGCTATATCTTTTAGAAAGGGGTATTCAGGACTTCAGAAATAACATCAACTCATTGAAAAAAGGCACAGGGTGGGAAAATGAGTATGTTGTGATTGTATTGTAATCTATATCATATTAATGTATAATTTAACCATATGAACAACAAATTAGGCCATGAAAAAGAGTCTCAATCCAAATGATTCCCAAGCCCTCAGGAATATAAACTCTTCCTGGTTTCTCCTATGGTTCACTAGAGCAGATTTGTCTCAGGTGTTCCTGATGAAGCCACAATACACTTTTTGCTAAACTGGCCTCCTCAATGCTTTCCTATTACTGTAGTGGAAAACAGAACCTGAAAAATGAATCCTCTTTCAAACCAGTAGAACAAGACCCTGCGTTTGACAAGAAGGATCCAAATTTGTTACTTGGTTCATGCTGGGACGTGAATTCAAAGGGGGAAATGGGCGTCTCCAAAAGAGACATTTAATGATTATTTATATCCCTGCATCATCTGGGTCACCTGCCTGATGAAATGCCATCTGTGCTGGGTATTTCCACATCAGTGAGGCTTGGGGCTGGGGCTGGAGATGGTCTAATCCCAGGATTAAGAGCTGAGAGATAATCCACATTGTCATGAACAAACAAACAAAAAAAAAATCCTACCCACTCAAACTTAAAAGCCTGGTCTCACAAAGATGTCTTTGTTGCTTCTCTTAAGTTTTCTTAGTGCCCCACCTCTCAAAGTTCTCAGGGTATGAACTGTTCATGGGAAAGCAAACTAACTCAAGTATCATGGAGCTGGTGTAGTGTTGAAGTGGGAAAGGAGAAAATAGAAACCTGCTGGAACCAAATTGCTCCAGAAATCTTCAAAGGTGGGTGAAGGAGGACTTCATTGACTTCCGCCGTGCCTGTTTCCTCATGTTTCATCTAGCCTAATAAAGAATTGTCCAGTTCTCATAGGTCTTCTGCACATAATTCCACACTCACATTGTGTGATGATGCTATTAGATGGTTCAGAGCATGAGTCAACCATCTTCATCTCCAGCTTCTGTCTGATGCTCCAGGCTGCCTGGAGTTAGATGAAACCAAGTCCACATTACATTGACCTGGCCTCCTATACTGACTTGACACTCTTACCCTCTCCACTCTCAGCCATCTCCAACTTTTCTCTGGGACTTCTGTTCCTGAGACTAAGTAGAATGGTAGAAGGAGGAGCAGACAGATGCCACGTCCATCTATGTAGCCTCCATTGATTTGCCTCCTAATGTTTGGAGGATTACACAAGAATGTGTGCATGAATAGGGCCAGGTCCTGGTACACCCTCCATTAACACACTTAGTAGGCTGAGGACATCTGCCTGTGGTGAACATGCAGTAGGGCTCCGCTCCCAAAACACAGATGCCTAAAGAAATCCAGGGAAGTTTCTCTCAGGGACTCACAGATTTTCACCAGATGAGGGATACATAATATGCATTCGTCCACTGAAAGGAAAACTTTGAGTGGATAGACCTCTCCTTGCAGCAGAGTTTTGCCAGGTATAACCTGATAAACCCATACAACTCCAAAGCTGGGAAAAAGGCATGGGCCCCAGGACCACAGAGTCCTCAGCAGGTTCTGCATGAACATAAAACATCTTAGGACAGAAGGATTTTATTAAGAATGATTATTTTCTATGGTGAACAGACTATTGTTTTCAATACACTAACAATCATTCTGAAGTGAGTTTTTGAAGAGAATCCACTGGAGTTAGCTTTGGGAAAATGATATTGTTTTTCTTCCTTTTTGACAATACTCACTGCTGGTGTGGGAATGGGAATGAGGGGCAGGTTTTATTTGTGGATCCTCAGAATTTGGGATTCCCATAGCAACTCCTTGGTAACCACCTGCAGGGAAGCCAAGGAGGGGATTGGAAAGAAAGCCTTTCAAAGGGAACAACTCAGTGGAAGCTGTTTGGCAGCAGCTTCAGGTTGGTAACTCCCAAATTGCTCTGACAACAAGGCACAAAGGTGGCTGCAACCTCTAAGACCTCTCCTGGGAGTGTCTAGCAGACTTAGACAAAGACCTGGCAGCAGCCCTTTTTGAAACCTGTCACCTACATCACCTACATCACATGTGAAGTCAGGACTGCCCCAAGTCCAGGAAAGAATTTTTAAACATTTCAAATGTAAGTTTAGCAAATAGAAATTGAATGGGTGCATGGATAAACATTATGGTGTATCAACATGTGAAATACTATTCAGTGTTACAAAGGATTGCTTGTTCTCCCAACATGTGTAGGCATTATGTCCACGTGAGAGCTGGGACAGGCAGAACTGATGCATGGGGATCAGAACTGGCTCAGCAGACAAGTGGATGATCTGGGAACAAGAAAACATTACGGAAGTGATGGGAATGTTGTGTACATGGTTGGGTAGTGGTTACATGGTACATACATCACCCAAGTCTCCAACCTGTACACTGGAAATTTGTGGATTTTATTGTGAATTAACTGTACCCCATAAAGCTTACTGTTTTGTAAAAGCAATTGTCTCAACAATAAGAATATGAAATGAGTGCTATTAACCAGAATACTAAGCCATTTGTTTTTAGATGTGCAGACTAAAAGCATCACTTTAATCATTGTGAACTGTTTCCCACTTGGATGTGCCTGTGCACATATGAGCCATAACATATGTAGCACTTTGCATGTTGCAATGTGTGATAGTAGAACTCACTGTTCCTTCTATGCATAATTTCATGCTCACATTGTATAACAATGCTATTAGATGGTCCAAAAGGTGAGTTGACCACCTTTATCACCATCCTCTGTCTGATGCTCCAGGCTGCCTCTCCTCATCAAGAGTCCCTGTTCTCCCCAGGCTCAAGACTTCAAAGAGAGACATAGAGGGGTAGAGCATGTTGTGGGGGTAGAGTGGGGGATCAGGCATTAAAGATCTATGTGACCCCTGCCTTCTGTTTGCCCTCACCTCACCTTTCCTTTCAGACAGCAGTCTCAGGAAACCCCTCATCCAGCCTCTGCTAGCTGTTTGGGAGCCTTCTCAGTCACCCACAGTGACAATCCTCTGGAGAGCAGCATGCCCTTGTGAGGGCCCCTCAGGAGCAAATAATAATAGTGATAATTTCTACATACTTTCTTGTTTCATCACTTACCAAAGCTTTGTAGCTACTTGAGAAACTATTAATCCCAGTAACAATAAATTGTTTATCTCCTGCAACTTACTTCACTTCAAGGATAGCTTCATCATCAAATTAATCTTTTATTTATTTAGCTGACATGTTGAGATTCTACTAATATGTCCTAGTACTTATATATGATGTTGTTGTTTTGGTTGTGTTGTTGAGCAACATTGGTATGACTTGAATCATGTATCAAACCTCACTCCGCTTAGACTAGTGTGACTAGTCTAAGATGCCAACTCACTGTTCTCTAGTGGAGTCCATAGACAAGAAGAGCTGGGTTTGGAAGTAACAGGCAGGCTGAACACATTGTTTTCAAACATTTGTGAGCTTACAATAGCAGAGAAATGAGACCATAACATGAGAGAGAATGTGGCACAGTGGCCTCTTGGCAGAAAATAAGAATCTCTTATTTCATCCAAATGCAGTTTAAGAAATAACTCATTCTTTTTTTGCTAAGAGAAGAGGACAGAGTAGTGACATGAAGGGAATCCAGTGCAGCTTTCTGTTCCCAAATGGGACCTGACCTTCTCTGGACCTTACCCCATGCTGTTTCCTCTTCCTCTTCCTCTACCCTTCCATGGTCATTTCTGGCTAACTCCTGGGAATCCTCCCTTCTCTGGGTCTGGGACAGTCTTCTGGACTTTCCCAAGTGGGTCCAGTTTCCCCACACATGACACACACTGTGTGCTCACACACACCTATCACTCACTCTCCTTTCTCAGTGTTTGTCTCACTACGTTATGTTGGCCTTGGTCACAGTCTCCACCAAACTGAGAGGCACCACCAGAGCAGGAATTGTGTTTGTTACGCAGCCTGGTCTGGAGTAAGTGTTCAATAAATATTACATGCATGGATGGAAGGATGTGTAGACAAATGGAAAGATGGATGGCATGTGTATTAAAGGGCTGGAAAGTGGATATTATGTATCAACAACATTTCATATTTATGTTTATATGAGTCCTAAAAAATTGTGCTTTATAATTTAAATCAATACATTTTAGTTATAATAACTTTCCTGATTTCACTCTGAAAATGCTTTCCCTCAACTTTGATAAGGCAATAAAATAGGGTTTTCTTAATGCCTAACCAGGCTTATCACTTGTACAAGATCCTTTTAGCTCTGAGGCATTAAACAAAATAGAATGAAACTGTAAGCACACATCTTTCCAATAGGAGATTTGGATAGGAGGACTGCTCTCTCTCTCTGGACTTTCTGTATGGCTGTTCACTGGCCACATCATTTACATGAGCAAGACTTCAAGACGGTAGTCACATCAAAACACCACATTGTGTCCTAAATGTAGGAGAGCTTTCCTCCTCCTTTGGGCTCCAGACCCAGTTGTATCACTGCACAAATGCATATGTGCCTACTTAGTGATGAAGTTAGGATCCTGTAAAGCCCAGACCTAGACTGGCAAGTAATAATAATTTTGGTGTTTAGGAAATATTCTTAGGCCATGGTTGTCTATAGCACTTAAGAAACAATTACTACCATCATTTGTTTATATGTAGGAAAATAAAAACTGACCGGATAAGTGGAATCAAATAAAAAGGTGAGATTTGAATAGAAATATCCAAAATACTGATTCTCCCTACTCTTTATTGCCCCCCTGGGTTATTTTCTTTTCCCATGGGGCTAATAATTTGTTCAACACTATCACTTGTTAAAATAAAAATCTTTTTTTACTTTCAATATTATTCTATATTAGTTTCAAATGTCCAGTATAGTGGTTAGACAGTCAAGTACTCCACAGAGTAGTTTCCCCTATATATCAAGAACTCACCTGGCCCCATATGGAGTTAGTATGCTATTATTGGCTGTACATATTCCCTATGCTGTAATCTACATCTCTGTGGCCATTTTGCAACTACCAATTTGTATTTCTTTTTTTTAACATTTTACTTTATTTTATTTTTCTTTAGAGGGGAAGGGAAGGAGAGAGGGAGAGAAATATCAGTGTAAGGTTGCCTCTCATGTGTCCCTGCTGGGAACTGGCCCACAACCCAGGCATGTGCCCTGGCTGGGAATTGAACCGCGATACTCTGGTTCGCAGGCCGGCGCTCAATCCACTGAGCTACACCAGCCAGGGCCCCAATTTGTATTTCTTAATCTCTTCTCCTTTTTTACCTAGCTCCCCAAACTGCCTCCCCTCTGTCAACTGTCAGTCTGTTTTCTGTATCTATGAGTCAGTTTCTATTTTGTTCATTTGCTTATTTGTTCTTTAGATTCCACATATAAGTGAAATCATATGGTATTTGTCTTTCTCTGTCTGACTCATTTCACTTAGCATAATACTCTCCAGATCTGTCCATGCTGTTGCAAATGGTAAGATTTTATTATTTTTTATGGCTGAATAATATTTCCTTGTATATATGTACCATGGCTTCTTTATCCATTTGCCTATTAATGGACCTTGGGTTGCTTCCAAATTCTGGCTATTGTAAATAATGCTGCAATGAACACGGGGTGTGCATAAATTCCTTTGAATTAGTGTTTTAGGTTTCTTCGCATATATTCACAGAAATGGAGTCTCTGGGCCATAAGGCAGTTTCATTTTAATTTTCTGAGGCAACTTCACACCATTCTTTCTTTTTTTTTTTAAAGATTTTATTTATTTATTTTTTAGAGGGGAAGGAGAGAGGGAGAGAAACATCAATGCAATATATGGTTGCCTTTTGTGCGTCCCCTGCTGGTAGTTAGCCTGCAAGGAACCGGTCTGCAACCCAGGCATGTGCCCTGACTGGGAAAATTTTTTCCAGTAGTGGTACCAATATTCATTCTTACCAACAGTTCATGAGGGTTCCCTTTTTTGAACATTCTCTGCCACCCTGGATTCTGCTGCTGAAGAGCTAATAATCCATACAGAATTTCAAATAGTTTAACATACTTATTTGTATTATTAATGATGCTTCAAAAGAAAAGCTGAAAGTAGTCAAAAATAAATAAATGTTTCATTCATTGTGTTCATTTGATGTGTGCAAGAATAGCTATTTTCTGAGTAATATTTCAATTAAAACTAACAAATGAAACTTAGGGACTCTTATTTTAAGCCTTCAGCTCAAATCACCAGACACTTTGTCAACGTCTTTTGGAAAGGCCCCACGAAGGGTTCAGGTCTAGTGGATTTGGCCTTATGGGTGCCTCTCCATGCTGGGTCCTTTGAGTGTAGCCCCATCTGTGGTTTGAAAGCAGAACAGATAGGTTCCCTCTTCTCCTTCCCCTTGGTGGCCCCACAGCCAACACTCTGGCCCCTCTCATTTTCTCCCATACTCTGCTCACTATGCCACCTGCCCCTGGAACTTGGGGAAAATCAAAATAGTTACTTGTGGTGGCAACTTTGCCCACAAAGTCCCCCTGTCCACCACAGATGAAAGTGAAACTACCAAGACATGATCTGCTTGGGGAGGAGAGATGGCCAATCTCTCAGAGGAGAAGGGCCAAGAGCCCCTTCCTCAATGGGCTTTTATTGGCTTCGTTCGCACAAGAATACAGGTAAGGATCAAACAATAGATAGCATTCAAAGAACTATGAGGGCTTATTCTCAGTCAGGGTCAGATAGCTAATGAGCCATAAAACTTTGAGGAACCAACTTCTTGCTTGGACCCTTATCATTTAAATGGTAGCATTCTAAACAAAGCAGGTTTCACAGGATTTTACATATTCTTTCTTATGCCTGATGACCCCAGATCCCGCTCTTGCCAGCAAAGTGCTGCACCACCTTCCCCATCATAGGTTTTTGAGTTTAAGCGGATTAGAGCCAGGAAGCCTTATTATACATATTATGGGGGAGTGCACTGGTGGCAGCAGATCAGTGTGAAAGCAACTGTACCCACCCCCAGGCTTGGTGCTACTTATAAGGTAAAGGAAGGAGCAATGGCAGCAGGGAAGGAGCCCTGGCAGCATGGGAAAATGCTACAGGGTTGTAATAAATACAGGACCCTTGAGAAGGCTAGGACTAAAGATACAAGCTGTTTTCCTCACTCCTTAGGGCTACTGGCCAGGCAGCCATCTGTTCTCTGAGGTGCGGTGGGGGGCATGTCTTGAGCTACCCCACACTCCACCTTGACATTGTTCCTCCACCTCACAATCTTTTTTATCAGGTCTTCTTGAAGGGAGTCCCTGAGTGGTGAGAACATTGGTGCATCCATATGCCACAAATGCAGTATAGGCTACACCCTAAGAAGAGAAGAAGAAGGCAGAGGCCAACAAGGCCAAAGGGGACATGATGGCACCTGCTTCCCAAAGAATTCTACCAGGAAGTGAAGGGGTCCAAGGCCAAAACCAAGGTCTGTGTGTGATCTAATTACCTAATGCAGCCAGGGCCTGAGACATTTTATGGGAGTTATCAGGGATGTACACACAATGTTAATCAAGTAAGATGGCACAGGTTCCTCCCTGGGCCACCCTTAAGAGGTCTAAGGTCATGTGGTTCTGCAAAAACAACTTTTCTCATTTGTAAAACTTCCTCAGAGACTAGGGATGTAGCATTTCTAGTGTGGTTAAAAGCTAACACAGTATGATTTGCTAAAGTGGTTATGATGGTGTGCATGAGAATTGTTCCAGCTGAGGGTACGAATTTGGCAAAAGAGCAGAACCGCCAGTCCACTTATCTGACTTGGTGAGCCCAAAAGTAGTCCAAGTTCTGGGGGGTACCTGGGAAAGTGTCTATCACTCAACTCAGGATTTAGGAATTCCCCCAGGTATAGAATCCACTTCAGTTTAGGGCAGGTAGAACCACCCAAAGTGTCTGAAAGCTGAGAAGATTCCCCACAGAACAAGGTAAGCCCCCATTTGGAGTGAAACATTCTCTTTCCCCTAGGTGTCTTCTCCTGTCATGATGGTGATATGTTAGCAGAGGTCTCTGAGGGTCCAGCCCATTACCCAGGCAGTTTTATTGGTGGTTCCACTGTGACATATAATGCACAGTGGCACCAGCTGCTACAGATCTAACTGCAGGGCTGCCAACCACCCCAAGCCATCCCAAACTGTGTAGCTAAGCCACTGTTTGGTCTAGTTTATTTGTTCTTGTACAAATGCAAACACTGAGGCACAGGTGTGATTGTAGAGGGGATCAGAGTTGTTTCAGTTTGCAGTCAATTCCATTTGGTCTGGTTGGTGAGGTGGACCACTAGGGAAGTCCCACAAAGGCCACAGTCAGGAACTTTGTTCAGGGCAACCAGCATTCCCACCCATTGAAGGGAGGTGTTCCTTCCACAGAATCCGACCAAAAAGAAAACGAGAATTTGACAGAGAAGCCATGTAAATAAGGCCATAGTATACATTCTATGAAAACAGAAAGAACACAAATGTTAAAGAACACAACAAAGCAGTTTTTGAGTCTACAGGAATGTCAGATGAGAAGACTTCCAAATGCAAGACTTTTGCTGGGATGAAATTAAGCAGTGACAATCTTATAGATTGTTTTTATTTGTAGTTTAAATGTTTCTGGTGATATCATTGGGTGCTCAGGTAAATTCTGTGTGGTTCACATTGCATCAGTCTCATTCATAGTTGAGAAATAAAATTTTACAGATGATTCACTGAATTAAAGTCTAATTCATAACTGCTTTATAGAGTCTATTGAAATACAAATTTCCCCCTAAAATCACCCTCTTTTATTAGAGAAACAAATCAAAACCAATTCATCTATTGCATTAACTCCAGGTTTACTTTGGCCTAATTATTTGCATAAACACAACGGGAATGACAGTTGATCATGTAGGCTTTCTTAATCTACTTTTCTGGAACATTACAAGGAGTTCCTAGGTTGAGCTTTAATTAGCTACTCAGGGCTGGGAAACCAAACCACACAGCTGCCATCAGGCTTTGTCTGTAGTACCTACAGATTTGAGTGAGTCCCTCAAATTCTTGAGAATATCTTGAGGTCTTGCCATCTTTTAGGAAAGCAACCTTCATTCCTTAGCTGGAAAGACTGCCATAAACTATATGACCAAGCAAGATTCCAGGACATTTCTGAAATGGGCTTTTATAGCTTTGAAATTTAATCACAATCCTTTAGGTTTTTTGGTGGCATACAGAGTTCATGCATAACTAAATCATGATATTCCAGACAAAGACTTAGTTAACAAACCACAACTGGAAACTGGCTCTATGTTATCTGGTATGAAGCAATCACATTTTCATTGGGTTTTTGCAACAAAAATATTGCCACGAAAGGAATAATATGCACTCATTAAGAGTTTCCAAATTACAGAAGGGTTAAGCAGGGACATAAAATCAAATGCCTTAATATTGCTTATGAAAGTAAACTTTTCCCAATTGCTTTAAGAAACAGAAAGTCCTCTCATATCTGGAAAACAATTGCTTAAAAATTAGCAATATTTTTCTTTTTTTTATAGTTTGTTTCTTTTTTTTTACTTTATTTATCTTTAGAGGGGAAGGGAAGGAGAGAGGAAGAGAAACATCAATGTATGGTTGCTTCTAGTGCATCCCCTGCTGGGAACTGGCCCCTGCGGGGAACTGGCCTGCAAACCAGGCATGTGCCCTGACTGGGAACCGAACTGCGATCGTCCGGTTCGCAGGCCCACGCTCAATCCATTGAGCTACACCAGCCAGGGCAACAATATTTTTCAACAAAAAATATAAAAGTTACAATTGCTTTCAGTTTATTGTGTCCCATAATCAACTTTTGTCCATCTTGATCATCTTCAGGTAGCTCTATAAACCCAGTATTTCACAGAGCTTCCATAGTCTTAGCTCAGTTCTGAAATTCATTCTCAGAAACATGTAATTCAAAACAAGTTAGAGTCCTCTCCGTGAAACTCATCAAAGATATAATATAAGTTTGCAAATGCATAAGAGTTAAACAACGACTGTTTATAAATGACAAAACTTCAAATGACATGGTTACAGATTGGATAATAATGCAATTGACAAACAAATTTGCTTTCCTGTAACATTTTAAGATAACAACTAGGAATAAATAAGGAGATCCAAGATGGCAGAGGAATAAGTGGAAACTGTGCTAACCTCCTTTCAAGACCAATCTGAAATTACAATTAAATTGTAGAGAAATCATCCTGAACAACCAACTGAATGCTAGCTGGAAAAAAAGCCTTATAACCATGGATGGACAGAAGAAACAACTTCACCACAATGAGACTTGTAGGGAGTGCAGAGGAGGTGCAAGAGGGCTGGCTGTGCTCCCATGGGAGGCAGTTGAAGTTCAAGAGGGATATTTCAGCAGGTAGGGCATTTCCCCTGAGAAGTGTGGGGTCTAACCCCAAGGTGGGCTCCCCAGCCTACGGCACCAGACTTGGGAAAGCACCCAGATAACATTCAGCAGTGAAAAGCACTCGGGTTTCTGTCTACCAGGGAGAGATGCCTGGACACTCAGTGAGCCTCTTAAAAGGCCAACATACAAAACTTCATTTGTAGCCACTTATTCTGGGCTCCAGCAGAGGAAGGACAGAGTGGACTAGAGATAAATGAGGAAAGTCTGAGACTGGTGGCTCTGTGGAAAGAACTGAAGGAACAGTGACCAGGATCCCTGTGCTGAATTATTCCCCATACTGCAAAGAGCCATATTCCTCAGGCAGAGCTTTCTTCTCCATGGCATTGTTACAGAAGAAACTCAGTTCTTTTCACCAATGCAGTAAAGAATTACACACCAGCAAGTCTATTAGTGTGCAAGCAGGGTTTATTGGTGATCCATTCTCATGGAAGAAAACAGGCCTAGCTAAGGTGGGGGTGAAAGGCATAGGTTCAGGGCAAAGCAGGGTAAGAGCAACAAAAGCAAGGATAGCCAAATGCTGGGGTGGCAAGTGCAAGAGCAAGAGTGCAAGAGCCTTTGTTCTGAGGACTTATGTAGTTGGCAGGATGGGAGAGGATGAAGAAGTCACATATTTATTGGCAGGTAAAGGGGGTACTAGCTTTCTAGGATGAGGCGTGAATACTCCAAGATATTAGTGGGCTTCTTCCTTTAGGCACTATAGGCCCTTTGGGCCTTTCAGGTCTTGGAATGAAAGCAAGGTTTCAAAGGTTTTCTTTCCTAGATGATGGAAAAGATACACAGGATTTCAAGGAGTCCTGAGCCAGTGGGTGGGGCCTGTATCTCTCCTCCTCCTTGCCTTTATTTCTCATCTGGCCACTCATTCTACCATAACAGCAGCAGCCTGAAGGGAAGCAATACCCTTGCCCGCAAGAATTACTCAGCCCCACCCTGTGGAGTTTAAGGCAGGCTGCTGATCACAGCTTGAGGCTATATAATTGGCTAGTTTAAGTACTAAGGTGGATCCCTGGTAGGTCTATGAGACTTCAGCTGATGCTCACCAAAGACCAGTACTGATGAAATCCAGCCTTGGTGCATAGCCTGTTTTTTCTGCACAAAACAAGCCTAGCAGAGGAAGCCACGTGCTGAGGATTACTGATAGATCCAAACAGGTTAACCAGGGCCAGTCACAAGCAGAGTCTGGCAAAGGCCTACACCAGAGTCTTTGCAAATCTACCTAATACATAGAAACAAATTACAAAGAAGCAGCCAAAATGGAAAGACAAAGAAACAGACCCCAAATGAAAGAAGAAGAGAATTCTTCAGAAGAGCTAAATGAAATGGAGGCAAGCAACTTATGAGACAGGGAGTTTAGAGTAATGAATATACGGATACTCAACAATATGAAAAAAGACATAGAAACCAGCCCTGGCTGGTGTGACTTAGTGGATTGAGTGCTGGCCTGTGAACTAAAGGGTTGTTGATTCGATTCTCAGTCAGGGAAAATGCCTGGGTCACAGCCCAAGTCCCCAGTGGTGGTCACACAAGAGGCAACCGTACATTGATGTTTCTCTTCCTTCCCCTCTCTCTAAAAATAAATAAACAAAATCTTCTTTAAAAAGACATAGAAACCATAAAAGGATTAGTTGGAAATAAAGAATGCAATATCTGAAATAAATAATACACTGGAAGGAATACACAGTAGGTTTCATGAATCAGAGGATCGGCTTTGAAAGACAAGGTAGGAAAAAAAACATCCAACAGAGCAGCAAAAAGAAAAAAGAAGTAAAAAACTATATAATGAGGAGAGCTTAAGAAACATTCTGGACAACATGAAACATCACAATATCCACATCATGTGAATACCAGAAGGAGAAGAGAGCAGCAAGGGATTGAGAACTATTTGAAAAAATTATGACCAAAAACTTCCCTAATCTAGTGAAAGAAAAAGACACACATCCAGGAAGCTCAGAGAGTCCCAAACAAGTTGAATCCAAAGAGGCCTATACCAAGATACATCATAATTAAAATGTCAAGGCTTAAAGACAGGGAGAGAATTCTAAAAGGTGCAAAGAAAGGCAGGTAGTTAACATACATGGTAGCACCAAGTAGACTGTTATCGAATTACTTAACAGAAACATTTCAGGTCACAAGGGAGTAGCGTGAAATATTCAAGGTGATGAAAAGCAAGGACTTAAAACCAAGGCTATCATACCCAGCAAGACTATCATTTAACATCAAAGAAGAAATAAGAAGCTTCTCAGAGAAGAAAAGGCTAAAGAAGTTTATTAACACCTGACCAGCACTGCAGCAAATGTTAAGTTCTTGCTTGAAGGAAGGAGAAGAAGAAGGAGAAGAAGAAAGAGGAGGTAGAAGAGGAGAAGAAAACAGAGGAAAATAGTCTAACGATAAAATGGAACTAATATATATGTATCAAAAATCACCCTAAATGTAAATGGCTTAAAAACTCCAACCAAAAGACATAGGGTGGCTGAAAGGGTAAGAAAAAAAAAACATATATATGCTGCCTCCAAGAGACCCATCTCAGATCAAAAGATACACACAGACTAAATGTAAAGGAATAGAAAAAGATATTTCATACAAATAGAAAGGGAAAATAGGCTGGGGTAGCAGTACTTATGTCTGACAAAATAGACTTTAAAACCAAGGTTATAGTAATAGACAAAGATGAACATTACATAATGATAAACAGAATAATCCAATAAGAGGATATAACCCTGGTAAACATTTATGCCTGTAGCATAGGAGCACCTAAATATGTGAAGAAAATCATGATGGACACATATGGAGAAATCAAAAGAAATACAGTCATAGTTGAAGATTTTAACACTCCATTGACTTCAATGGATAGCTCTTCCAGACATAAAATCAAAGAGGAGACAACAACCTTAAACAAAACACTAGACAAAATGGGTTTAATTGATATCTTCAAGCATTTCACCCTAATGAAGCAGAATATACATACTTTACAAGTTCACATGGAATGTTTGCTAGGGTACACCATATGTTAGGACACAAAACAACCCTCAATAAAGTTAAGAAGATGGAAATCATATCAAGCATCATCTCTGACCACAATGCTATGAAATTAGAAATCAATCACAAGCACACTGAAAAACACACAAACACATGGAAGCTAAATAACATGTCATTCAACAATGAATGGATCAACAATGAGATCAAGGAAGAAATTAAAAGATGCTTTGAAACAAATGAAAATAATGACACAACAGTCAAAAACCTGTGGGACACTTGGAAAGCAATACTAAAAGAGAAAGGCATAGCCTTACAGGTATCTCAAAAAAAAAAAAACAAGAAAAAGCTCGAATAAACAATCTAACTTTACATTTAAAGAAACTAGAAAAAGAACATTGAACAAAGCAAAGTGAGTAGTAGGGTGGAAATAATAAAGATCAAAGCAGAAATAAATGAAATAAAGTCTAAACAATTAAATACAAAGATCAACAAAGGCTGGTGTGGCTCAATGGATTGAGTGCTGGCCTGTGATCCAAAGGGTTACCAGTTCAATACCCAGTCAGGACACATGCCTGGGTTGTGGACCAGGTCCCCAGTAGGGGGTGTGCAAGAGGCAACCACATGTTGATGTTTCTGTCCCTCTCTTTCTCCCTTCCTTCCCCTCTGTCTAAAAATAAATAAATAAAGCCTTTCAAAAAAAATCAATGTATCCAAGAGCTGGTTCTTTGAAAAAAATAGACAAAGTTGGCAAACCTTTAACCAAATTCATTAAAAAGAAGATGACCCAAATAAATAAAATTAGAAATGAAAGAACAGACAGAACAACTGACACCAAAGAAATACAAAGGATTGTAAGAAAATATTATGAAAAACTATATGCCAACTAACCAGACAACCTGGGCAAAATGGATAAACTCCTAGAAACATACAATCTTCCAAAACTAAATCAGGAAATATCAAGAGAATGAGAATAGACAGATTATACCTAGTGAAATTGAAGCAGTAATCAATAAACTCCTCAAAATCAAAAGCCCTGGACTGGATGGCTTCACAGTTAAATTTTACCAAACATTCCAAAAACAACTAACTCCTCTCCTTCTCAAACTTCTTCAAAAAATTCAAGAGGAGTGAGGCTCCACTGCTCATTTTTATAAGGCCAGCATTATTCTAATTCTAAAACCAGATAAAGACTCTACTGAAAAAATTATGTGCCAATATCCCTGATAAACCTAGACACTAAAATCCCCAACAAAATATTAGCAAACCGAATTCAGCACCCTTTCTGGGTGCACCAGAAAGGTCATATACCATGATGAAGTAGGATTTATTCTGTGAATGCAACTTTGGTACAACATTCACAAATCAATAAATGTGCTTCTCCACGTAAATGAAATGAATGATAAAAAACACATGATTGCATGCAGAAAAAGCATTTGAATGAATCCAGCACCCATTTATGATTTTTAAAAAACGCTCAGTGAAGTGAGATTAGAGGCAATATACCTAAACTTCATAAAGGCCATATATGACAAAGCCACTGTCAGCATTATACTCAATGGGCAAAAACTACAAGCATTCCCCTTAAGATCAAGGATGTCCACTTTTACCTCTCTTATTTAACAAAGTGCTGGAAATCCTAGCCACAGCAATCAGAAATAAAAGTCATCCAAATTGGAAAGGAGAGGTTAAACTGTCATTATTTTCAGATGACATAATACTGTACATACAGAACCCTAAAGATTCCACCAAGAAACTACTAGAACTGATAGATGAATTCAGCAAAGTAGCAGGATAGAAAATTAATATCCAGAAGTAAGTTGCATTTTATATGCCTTTCTATTAGTAAGTTAACAGAAAGGGAAATTAAGAATACAATCTCATTCACAATTTTCACCAAAAGAATAAAATACCTAGGAACAAACCTAACCAAGTACGTAAAAGACCTGTACTTGGAAAATTATAAGACACTGAAGAAAAAAATTGAAGAAGATACAAATAAGTGGAAGCACATACCATGTTCATGGATAGGATGAATTAACATCATTAAAATGTCAGTATTACTCAAAGCAATCTATAGATTCAACACAGCTCTTATTAAGATTCCAATGACACACAGAACAACCACAGATATTTCAGAACTTTGAACCACAAAAGGCCCTGTAGAGCAACAGTGATTCTGAAAATGAAGAACAAAGTTGGAGTAATTGCACTACCTAATATGAAGCTATACTATAAGGCCATAATAATCAAAGTAGCCTAGTATGGGCATAAAAACAGTCACATAGGTCAATGGAACACAATAGAGAGCCCAGAAATAAATGCACACCTTTATAATCAATTAATATTTGACAGAAGCAAGCCCATACAATGGACTAAAGAAAGTTTATTCAATAAGCACTGCTGGAAAACTGGACAAATTCATACAGACAAATGAAACTAGAGCACCTTCTTACACTATTTAAAAGAATACATTCAAAATAGATTAAGGACTTAATGTTAGACCTCAAACCATAAAAATCCTAGAAGAAAACATAGGCAGCAAAATCTTGGACATTGTTCATAGCAACATTTTATTGGATATATCTCTCCAGGCAAAGGAAACAAAAGAAAAATAAATGGTACTTCATCAAACTAAAAAGTTTTTGTGCAGCAAAGAAAATAAAAATACAGCACGAAGAATGGCAGAATACTTGGCAATACATCTGATAATGGGTTACTATCTAAAATTTATAAAGAATTTACAAAACTCAACACCAAAAAACCAAAAAACTCAATTTAAAAAATGGTCAAAGGACCTGAAAAGACACTTCTCCAAAGAGGACAGATAGCCAATAGACATGAAAATATGCTAAGCATCACTAATCATCAGAAAATGCAAATTAAAATCACAATGAGATATCTCACACCTTTAAGAATGGTTATCATCAATAAATCAACAAACAACAAGTGCTGGTGAGGATGTGGAGAAAGGCGAACCCCTTTGCACTGTTGGTTGGAATGCAAATTATTGCAACGTAGAAAGCGGTATGGAGATACCTCAAAAAATAAAAATTGATCTGCATTTCAACCCAGCTATCCCACTTCTGGGAATATATCTGAAGGAACACAAAACATTAATTTGAAAGAACATAAGCACCCCTGGGTTCATTGCAGCATTATCTACAATTGCCAAGAAATGGAAGCAACCCAAGTATCAATCAGTAGATGAATGAATAAAACAACTATGGGACATTTACACAATGGAATGCTACTTGACTGTATAAAAGAAGAAAATTTTAGCCTTTGCAACAGTATGGATGGACCTAGAGAACATTATCCTAAGTGAAATTAGTCAGTCAGAAAAAGAAATACCATATAATTTCACTCATATGTGGAATTTAATGAACAAACTGAGCCTACAAGGAAAATAGGCACAAACTCACAGATGGAGAGCAAGATGACAGCTAGGTTGTTGCAGGTGAGACTAGGGGGTGGAAAGATGGAGCAAAAAGAAAAAGGACTCATGGACATGGGCAACAGTGTGGTGATTGCTGGGTGGAAGGATATATAAGGGATCTAAATTGTAATGGAAAAAATACGATAAAGATTAAATCAAAAGAAAAGAAATAAAATCTTTAAAATATATAAATGCATAAATTTCAAAAAGATAGCTAAGATTACAAATATAAGTATATTGATACATAATCTCTAGAACTTTAGTAATAAAAATATGTGTATACAAATAGAACATACTTATTATTTCTTTACTTGACAAAGCTTCACATGGACTTTAAGCATATTAAATAGGCCCAATTAGTTCAAAAACTTCTCTTTTTCAACAAGAACAAATCATTGAGGTACTCCAGAGGCCCATTGGAATAATTCAAAGTCATTTCTCAGTTAAAAAGTCTCTTAAACTTTGAACTTTTGGAAGGGTGTCAAAAAATCTTAACCAAATGAGTATAACATAAACTTTCTAATAACACATTTTTATGGTAATAACTTCAAAAGATACTAATTAAACTTAAAACTGATTTGAACATCAAATAATTTGTCCAGAGCACAAGATCCTGCTTAAATTATATTAGTTTACTTTCTTTAGGCTGATAAAATATTACAACCTAGTTATGCCATCACATGTAATACATAGTCAAACGCATGTCACACAAAAGCCATATAGATAAAGACTGAGCACATAAGGACTACATACATAATTTCAATTACTAATTTTTGGCAGAGAAAGCACGAGATTTTCTCACTTGCTTGTCTTTTTGCTTCTTCCCTCTGTACAATCCTTCAAGTTGCACAGACCCTCTGCAATTTTCCTAGTATCTTTTAGTCTGCCCTTCTTTTTTTTTTTCAATTTTTTTATTTAATTATTTTTCAAGTACAGTTTTCTGTCTATTACTCCCATCCCGTCCCACCCCCCATCCTCCCCCCTCCCTCCCATTTCCACCCTTCTCAGTTGTTGTCCATGTATCCTTTATATAGGTTCCTCTAAATCCCTCCCTTATTTCCCCTGAAATTCCCTCCCCTCTCCCCTCTGGTCACTGTCAGCCTGTTCTCTATTTCAGTGTCTTTGGTTATATTATAGTCTGCCCTTCTAATGCAACCAGAAACTAGAATAATTAACTTTTAATTCTATTTCCTTCATAATATATTGTCATAATTTATACATTTTATTACCAAAGCCATATTCTTTCCTAACTTAATTAGAATTTTTAGTTTTTAACAATTAAAAGTAATCAGTATTTTTAGATAATTCATGAATATGTTTCATAACCTTCAGAAACTTTTTTCCCCTTTGCAAATATACTCGCATTTTTATACTTGGTGATACTACATTCCTTTAGTGTGCTCAAAATATATCCAGTGACCTTGACAACTTTTGCAGAGGCTGGCGAAGATTTGGGGGAAATACCTGCCCTGGCCTTATTCCCAGACTGCAGCTCCTGGGCCTCCAGGAAGGGAATTCAGAGTTTAAAAGACATTTTATTTCTTTTCTTCCAGAGTTTTACTGTCTGAGAGAGGAGTGAGATCTTTTCCACTCTTTAAACCATCATTTTTTAATCTTTTCTTAGTAGAATCCTTATGATTTAATAATATAAGAGCTTGCACATTAAAGATCTTACCCCACTTAACTAGACCATTAGCAACACAATTCTAATTAATCTAAAATGCAATGTAAGCCACTCCTTTCAAAATAGAAACAAGAACAAAATTTAAAACAATGGCAACATTTCAAGAAGTGAGTGGGACTAGCCTTAGAATATTTTTCTTTTTCTTTCTAATTTGAACTCGCCTTCTAACTGCCTTACTTTCATTTTGGCAGCATATTCCTTTTCCCTGCATAGGTCCTCTGACCCCTTTGAAAGTTCTACAAGGCCAGCAGAAGCATTGAAGGCATCCTTTCAATACTGGTGCACCACCCCGGGATTACCTCTGCTATTCTCAGGATTACCCCCTCTATTCCTGGGATTCCCCCTGGGGCTCCCCTACCTGACATGTTGTCATACACAGTAAACTCAGCAGGGGTATTTTCTGGAATGTTTTGTTCATGACACTAATTGTAACACAGGAGCACCACACCAGGGAGCTACTTACGTGTTCATGACATTCTAATAAAACCACCCAGAGGACCAGCAGATGTTGGCATGCTGTTTATTACTCACGTTACAGTACAGTGAACTACCCTTGGCTGCAGATTAGTGTGAAAGTGGCTGCAGTGCACCCTCAGCTTTGGTGCTACTTTACTTATAGGGTAAATGAGGGAACAGTGGCGGCAGGGAGGTAGCCCCAGCAGTATGTGAAAGTGCTACGGGGGTGATTAACAAGGGTCCTTGAGGAGGTTGGGACTCCACACACAGGCTCTTTTCCTCACTCGTGGCTTCTGGCCAAGCAGCCACCTGTTCTTTGGTGGAGGAGCCATACCTTGAGCCACCCCACAGCAGGGAGCTAGGAGCCAGCTATATGGCTGCCTCTCTAGAACACAGACAGCTACCAAAGCCTCACCTCCTTGCACAAAGAGCTTGTGCTGAAATCCATGGACTGTCAGCCACAGACCTCTCCTGTTGTGTGACATGGGCCACCCAAAAACTAGCACTATGCTTCCCAGGGGGCTGGTGGGGCCTATGTCCCTAGTCACTGCAACCAGATAAGGAGGAGGGAGCACTGTCGACTGGCAGCACCACAGAGCACCCTTTGGCAGCAGAGCAACCTGGAAGAGGGAAGTAGCCGAAGTCAGAGAGACCTCTACCTATACACGTAAAAAGGTGACTCTGAAGGCCTCATTTCTACAAAGGCTTCCCACAGTCTCCTTGCCTCAACCCCTTCCTGCAGATTGGGGATGGCCAGTACCTAAGGTATGAATGGCTCTGTAGTTTAAAGTTGCCTTCCCAGAAAGAAGCCACTTTAGGGGAAAGGCAGCATTTCCTCATTCAAGAGTGATCAGATGGAGCCAAGGGATGGCCCAGCTGGACCAAAGAACATGAAGCCACCTGAACCCCATGTAGTGACCCTCCAAATTCCCAAGGTGATAATGAGCACAGAGCATGACCTTGTTGCTGCTGTTGTTCATGTCTGAGGTCTAGAGGGAGCCATGATTACAAATGTCTACCAAGGCACAACCACCCCTCAGAGAATGGAAGCCATCCCAGAAGGCAAGCTACCCACAAGGAAACTAGACCGACCCAAAGGACTGGGCCTTAAAAATGCAGGAAGTGGCCTAAACTTTGTATAATTGTGTGTTCAATGTTATCTAAAGGTCTAATAGGACAGGGACCTTGTCTGTCTGTCACTGTTCCCAGAGCCTATAGGACTCTTATAGGACTACTTATAGGACAGTAGCATCTCTGCAAACTGCTTAATGAATCAACCAACAGACAACAGCAAAGGGATCACAGTGTCTAGTGCACAGTTCTCTAAGGGGTGATGCTAAAGCCATCATTGGTTCCTTCGGTAAGGTCAGAATGTAAGCAGGGAGAGACCCAGGGGAAAAAATCCCTGCATGGGTCTGCAAGGAGGGGTTAACCAGGTCTGCAAGTGAGATGCTATAAGGAGATTGTCTAGCTCAAAATTTACAAACTTTCCTGTGTTCACAGAGCACCAAGGGACCTGATTAGAATGCAGAGTCTGATGGAGCAGGTCAGAAGGGACTGAGAGTTAGCATTTTTCACAAGCTCCCACATGATACTGAGGCTGCTGGATCCCAGACCCCACTTAGGGCAGCAAGGCTGCATAGCTCATGTTCTTTGATTTTACCTTTATTTTAGCCTTGTTTAAATATCCAGCCCAACTCTAGACTTGGAAAGAAAAGGTCAAGTCCACTTGGCTGGTGTGAAAGGAAAGCCATTTGACCCCCTTTCTACTCTCACTTCTTCTGAAGTCACAGGCTCAGCAGTAGCTACAAAGGACAGAGCAAGCAATAGCCTCTTACTTCCACTTGACAGTGGTTCCTCTCACATCACATGCATTATATCTAGTCCCCAAGGCAAGGGTACTGCTCATAATTCTCACACACCTATACTCAAGATCCCTCTACTCTTCCTGAGGTCTTCTCTATGGATTAGAAATATCACACAGAGCTTCCGAGAAGATCTTCAGCAAGGCACGAGGTCATCTCCTGGAGGCTGCTATGGGCTGTGGTTAAGTCTGGGTGCCAGCAACAGGATTCATGCCCAAAGCTGACACACTCTGTTTGGGAAAGAAGCCATGTGACTGTCCTGAGCTGCTTCATGGAATGTGGCAGTCTCACTATCTAACTGACCTTCCTAGGAACCCATGCAAAACAAAGTATGTTGAAAACTGTCACATGCTCTTAAAGAAGAGCCTTATTGTTCTTTCTAAGCGGCTCATGAAGATGGCAGTGACTCCCAGTTATCTTAGCTAAGAAAGTCAACCCTCTCCCACAATCCAAGTTGTTGCTATATGATAGCCACTGTGACTTGTTTGCTAGGAATACTTTCACTTGTTACTATTAGACTGTTTTCAAGTCTACCAAGCCCTGTCACACTGCAGTCACAGCAATTACTCAATTGGGGAGGGGCTGCATTATCCTGTTTTTATAGAAAAGAATGCACACTACCCCTGGAGAGAGTTGTGGGACCACCAATTAAGAAAACCTCCTGAAATCCACCCCCAAGGGACTCCACAGTCCCTGCCTACCTTTTCCTACCCTTTGAATAAAAAGCTGTGTCTACATCCCAGGTGACCTAGGGCTCATTCATTTACATAAGTTTTAGGAGTGCCTACAGTGGTGAAGATTCAATTAATTAACACAGGCTAAAGTGCCTGGGAAGTACTGATCCAGCAAGAAATGTAAGTGAGGAGAAGGATGGGCACTGGCACAGCTGAAAAATGAAGCTGAGGAGATTAGGGAATGAGGCCATGGGCTCAGGGAAAAACGGACCACTGGTGTGCTTTTGGCAAGACCCTAGGAAACAGTTCAGCACAGCATGTCTGTGGAGTCCATGGCCTGCTTTCCATATCTGGGACTCAATGCCAGAGGTGCAGTGATGGGGGCTGGGGTATGGGTCTGGAATACATGTGCCTCTAAGAGCTTCTGGGGTGGTGTTGGGGGTGCTGTAGCCCTGCAAGTTCCCATGGCCCCTCTACTCACACCATACTTTGCATAGAACTGAAAGCAGCAGCCTCACTTTCTCTCTTCTCTAGATGAGCTGTGGAGGACCAGCTTACTTCCAAATAAGCAAGTCTTTTCTTTACCCCTTGGTTAGTTGTTTTAGATACAATTTAGCTGGATGTTAAAGTATGGTACCATTTTTTTACTTTTTTACCTTGAAATAGTGTTAAACTTACAGAAAAATTTCAAGTATTTGTTATTATTTTGCCAAATGTGGTATCTTTTGGCCACCAATTTCCTTCTCATGAGCCCAGAAGGATGTGCTTCCATCAGCTTAAATCCTGGTTTTCTCATGAGTTATGGAAAGGCTCTGCTCAGAGCCTGTGATCCAGTGTCAGACAACCTGGTGTGCTACTGTAAGGAGAAAATAAAGTGCATGAGTACTGGGACACCCCTGTTTCTCTCTTCCCCTCCTTAGGCCTAGACCAAGGCCTCTGTTTCATAAATGAGTGGGTCTTTATCCAGAATGAGAGGAAGGGATAGGTCCTGTGGCTTCACAGGCAACTCATTAGAACCTAAGTCGCCTGGGTACTATGACAGCCAGGTCTCTCCCTTATACACATCTTTCTCCCAAGCTCAACTTGTACAGGCTACCTTCTCTTGGAGATTCTCCATGCCCCTGAGTATGTCCACTGTCTCCAACACCACCTACCTGTCTCTGTTTTCTGTTCAATAGCAGCCTCAGATGTATCCAACAGCCTTATGGAGACTTGAGCCAACTTCTGTGCTCTGTCATCCCTGACACTATCACCTCCTAATAGGTTTCCACATACTTTCTTCCCTGTGCAGTGGTTTTCAGATTACAAATCATGTCCCAATAATGAGTCATGATATCAATTTCATGTGCTGCAACTACCACCATTTTTAATGGAATAAAAATAAAAGAACAGAATAGGCCATAGTACATTTCATGCAGTAAGTATAAATGTTGTTTCATTTAAGTTTTATTTTGATTATTTTGGCAATACATGTGTGTTGAGTCACATTGTGATATTTATTTCCTCTGTGTGTCTCCTCTTCTTTCACTGCAGTAGAAACTTGTCCCTGCCCCTCTTTGCTCCTACATGCAGCTTTTGCACAAGACTCATTGCAATCTCTCAGCTTTGTCTGGCCTTATGCTTAGCCCTCCAGTATGGCCCACACCCCGCTGTCCCACACACCTGACCACCTTATACATCCAGCCCCCAAACTGTAGGTGACCATCTGGCTCCCCTCAGTTTCCAACCACTCAGATCTGGGCCTCCTTCTTGTGAGCTCCATGCCAGCCCAGAAGTGGGCTAGACTGGAGATGCTTCATATTTTTTAACAAATGTAAGCAAAACACTGCAGTTGCTATAGCCCAATTCCAGGCCTCTAAAGTTAACAAACCACAAGATGGACACCCCCGTGAACTACCACAAGTCTTTTTTTGTGCCCAGTGCCCATCTTACCTCAGAGCAAGTTTTGTCATATACTTATCTGTGCTGTTGACCTGAGGCTGATCAAGATTTCTTGATGGTATGCCCAACTTCATATTTTAGACCCGAGTATTTTTTCAACTTGTTCCTGATTGATTCTTGCTTCCCATGGCTTGTGAGAGAAGCTTTACATGTTAGGAAATGCAGAAGCCTTACACATTTGGAAGAAAACTTTGTTTTGCGTTTCTTTCCCAGTTCTAGAGTTAGAAAGGGTTGCAGAGGGTAGAGGAAAGGGGGTGGCAGGAGGACAGGGCCTTGGTAGTGCTTAGCTCAGGCAAATCTGCATGGTGTCTACAGTACCACTGAAAGCACCAGAGGACTTGGAACCCAACACCAATGGCTGTTCCCAGAGCACCATTCCCAGCCCAATATTCAGAGATCAGACTGCCTGGTGTTGGCCAAAGACTTGCCATTACAGAATGTTGTTGCAGGAAAACCTCATGCTAGACTGGGACTGAGAAGGTGGTAACAGAGGAGAGGCCAGGTTTTAGTTGGGGAATCCTCCTGTCTCCCTTTCTCTTCTGAGGTGGGCATTCTTGTTATGCTCATTTTACTGAGCCACCAAAAGGTGTGACATAACTTGCCCAAGCAAAATGTCATTCATTCAGCTCTTGCTTTTTTTAGTGTTTTTTAAATATATTTTATTGATTATGCCATTACAGTTGTCCCATTCCCCCCCTTCACTCCCCTCCACCCTGCACACCCCTCCCCCACTATTCCCCCTCTTTCATTCATGTCCATGTGTCACAAGTTCTTTAGATTCTGTGTTTCCCATAGTATTCCTGCCCTCCCCCCTGTCTATTTTCTACCTACTGTCTATACTGCTTATTCTCTGTACCTTCTCCCCACCTCCTCCTCCCATTCCCCTGTTGCTAACCCTCCATGTGATCTCCATTTCTATGTTTCCACTACTGATCTAACTGTCCTCTTAGTTTGCTTTTGTTTTAGGTGTGGTTGTTAATAACTGTGAGTTTGCTGTCCTTTCACTGTTCATATTTTTTATCTTCTTAGATAAGTTCCTTTAACATTTTATATAATAAGGGCTTGGTGATGATGAACTCCTTGAATTTGACCTCATCTGAGATGCACTTTATATGCCCTTCCATTCTAAATGAAAGCTTTGCTGGATAGAGCAATCTTGGCTGTAAGTCTTTGGATTTCATGACTTGGAATACTTCTTTCCAGCCCCTTCTTGCCTGGAAGGTCTCTTTTGAGAAATCCACTGACAGTCTGATGGGAACTCCTTTGTAGGTGACTGTCCCTTTATCTCTTGCTGCTTCTAGAATTCTCTCCTTCATTTTAATCCTGGCTAATGTAATGATGATGTGCCTTCATGTGTTCCTTCTTGGGTCCAACTTCTTTGGGACTCTCTGAGCTTCCTGGATTTCCTGGAAGTCTGTTTCCTTTGCCAGACTGGGGAAGTTCTCCTTTATTATTTGTTCAAGTAAGTTTTCCACTCGTGGCTGTTTCTCTTCCCCTTCTGGTACCCCTATAATTAGGATGTTGGAATGTTTAAAGATGTCCTGGAGGTTCCTAAGCCTCTCCTCATTATTTTGAATTCTTGTTTCTTCATTCTTTTCTGTTTGGTTGTTTCTTTCTTCCTTCTGGTCCACTCCCTTGGTCTGAATCCCAGTTTCCTTTCCATCACTATTGGTTTCCTGTGCATTTCCCTTCATTTCAATCAGTTTAGCCTTCATATGTTCCTCTAATTTTTGACTAAAATCAAGCAGTTTTGTGAGCATCCTGATCACCAGTATTTTGAACTGTGCATCTGAAAGGTTGGCTATTTCTTGGTCACTTAGAATTATAGGCTCTGGGGTTTTGAGCTGTTCTTGAGTCATAATGTTTGGTCTGTTCACACCTGTTATGTATGAAGGGCGGAGCCTTAGGTGTTCACCAGGGCGGAGCGATCCAGTCACTGGGTTGCGACGCTGTATGTGGGGGCTGGGTCGAGAGGGAAAAAAATGGTGCTTTGCTCCACTCCACTCTCTCTCAGATTTCTGTCCCCTCTGTGGCTTCCCACAAGCAAATTGGGCCCCTCTGGTGCTGGCTCCTGGGTGTGTGGGCCCATGTACTCTCCAGGACCATGTGGGTTTCTCCAACCAACTCTCTGTGAGCCTGGGAGCCTCTCCCAGCCCCTCAACCCCAAGACAGTCTTTCCAGTTGGTGCTTTCAGGCTGTAATTCCTGTTACTGGGGCCCTAGCCTTAGCAGTATGTCTCACTGTTCACTCCTTCGCCTGGTTTATCTGCGTGCAAATGTGTGACTGCAGTCAGCCAGCCACCTTGCACCCTCACTGGGTCCTCCCGTCACCACCCCACGCCTGGGATCCAACAACCACCTCCGTCTCAACTCCTGGGTTGGTCAGATCGAATGATCTTTCCAGCCTAACCCACTCTGTCACTGACTCCGCCCCTGCTACCGGTCTGGCTGAGTGGCTCATTGTTGTCAGACATCCGTACAGTTCAATTTTCACTGTTTTGGCTGCATTTTTGTTTCTAAAACTTCGCTGCCTTTAAATTTAGTTGTGGGAGGGGGCACAGTGTTTCCACCTACGCCTCCATCTTGGCCAGAAGTTCTCAACTCTTGCTTTTAATCTATATAATTTTGTTCCCTATTTGGTTAACAGCAGGTCTGGGATTCCCTGGCTGAGATCAAAGGATAGCACAGAAACAAAACACACCAGTCATTCCAGTAGCATATATCTCTCTAAATGGGCCTATAGTTCAAACCCATTCTCCACTAACCCTGATGTAGAGCTCACATACAGTAGTGAGAATCAAGTTGGGGCAATGCCCGGGTAGAGCTCAGAGTTCCAATAGTCATAAGCTGTTGTTTTGTATTGTTGTGTCATTATTTTAGGTGGAAATAGTGTTGAGAAAATAATGGCCACAAAGCAGAGAAGTAAAGAGTCAGTGGGAGGAAGGAGAAGCAGTCAACTAGGACAGGGTGGTCAGAGCTTAGTGATAGGCTTTCTATGTTGACATGACAGCAGCCACAGTCACAAAACCATAAGAGGTACTATGGCACTGTGTTTACAGGTGGTGGCTGGATTCATATGCAGACCATGCTGCTGGCCACAGATCCCTGAACTAGACTATTAACCAATCAGCCAATTCCACAAAGTTAGCAGTAGCCTTGTGTATTAGATTATGGGAAGAGAGTTTTTGATCCCCCCGACACCCATTTCCCCTATACCTTCACAGTTAGGGAAGGCACAGAACTCATGTCAGGATGCAGAGCACCTGCTCAGCTCCTCCCACTCTGATCTCTGCAGCTGGTGGGCATCAACCTTGCACTGCACTGCCCTACCCTACCCTGCCCTGCATAGGGGTTTGGGGATTTACAAAGCCAAACAATGAGAAGGGGATGACCCATCAGCTTACTGGACTCCTTCCAGAGGAATAGCTGTATTCTTTGAAGGCCTATCAGATCTCAGAAATGAAATCCTAAAGAGAGGGCGCCCTCAGCTTCCTTCCCTGACCTGACTTGCCTTCTTGGAGAATTGGTAATAATAATAACAGTGCATCCAAGCTACAAACTTTTGTTTGGCTTTGCATATTTATTTGTTTTTCTTTCCTGTCTCCTTCCATTAGCCTGGGAACATCTTTTAAAAAACCTTGCAATGAGTGCTCCTAGTTGACATTGCAGCCAGCCCTTCTCCATGTTTATAAGGAATCCCTCCCAAGGTCAGCTATAATTAGAAGTCAATTAAGTTAGAACCCCATGTTGTGTTCTTGGAAGTCCTTCAAGCATCAGCTTGCCTTGGGAGAGCCTCTGGCCTGACTCAGTGGAAACCTGTCTCCTAAAGGAAAGGCCTAAAGGAAAGGCCAAGTTGTCAGTGAGTTCCCTCAGAGTGCAAGGGAACATGGACTCTAAATTCCCTGTTGGCCTTTGTTTGCACCCTACACTACCCACCTAGCAAGACTGCAGGTCAGGCCTCCCTCAGCTTCCCACTCTACCTACCCCAGCTTGCTCACTGCTAGAAGGAGTGTGTGCAGGATTTCACCATGGTGGGGCTGGGTGCTCAAATTTCACCTTCATCCATTTAGTGTCTTTCAAAAGACACTAAATGGTATCTTAGCTAGTGTGGCTCAGGGGATCAAGTGCTGGCCTGTGAATCAAAATGTTGCTGAGTCAATTCCCAACCAGGACACATACATGCCTGGGTTGCGTGCAGGCCAAGTCCCCAGTATGGGGCATGTGAGAGGCAACCACACACTGATGTTTCTCTCCCTCCCTCTATCCCTTCCTTCCCCTCTGTCTAAAAATAAATAAATAGATAAAATCTAAATGCAGTGCTGAACTGCAAGACAGTATGCTGGAAAGTGCTAAAGGGAAATTTTGTATCTCTTCAAGACATTCCTGAAACCTCACCTCTTCTCAAAGGCCACCTGATGTTACTCATTAGGTGAGAGACTATAGTCCAAGGTAACAGCGCCAATAGGGTAAAGATCCTGGAAAAGATCCAGACCACCTGGGACATCCTTCCCCTGCCCATCCCCTGAACAGAGATGTACTTCTTCCCCCGCAAAACGCCTTTATTGTTCTTTTTTCCTGATCATATAGTTTATACGTACTCTTCTAAATCTTTCTGATGTTAGAAACTGTACAGAAAGGGAAATTTTCCTCAAAACTTCCCTCAGTCCTTATTCACCACCACAATCTCATTGCTGCCAAAAAAATTTTGTTGAAAATGCAGTGGATGTCACCCCAGACCTGCTTCTGTGTATGCAGAAACTTCTACAAATGCAAATGTGGACAGTCTGTGTGATTTCTTCCTGTCTTGACCCTGGACAGTGTTCCAGGTTTTTTGTTAGTTGTAATGATAAGTAAACAGGATAGCTAAAGTTTGATTTTACTAAGTCTCTTCTTAGGGAAGTATGGGTGCTTGTTGCTTCTGCAGGCAGCGGGGGTGAGGAGATGGAAGTGAGGAGTTGGACAGGCATGCTGGAGTTGAGGGGAGCGAAAGCCACATGCTCCCTGGAAGGGAGACTGAAGCTGAGAGGCAGGTGAACTTAAAGCTCTTCAAATTTGTCTTTCCCTGACCTCTTGCTATACATTTATGTAAGGTGCTTCTGCTAAATATGTATTCTTTACTCCCACCAAATCTTACTGAGCAAGGTGCTAAGTCCTAGAGGAGTGGGTGAATTAGAAAAGAAGATTTACCATGTCTATTCACTCAAGGAGTTTACTTGTCCTCAGCACCAGCTCCACCCAGCCACCAACTTCAGAGGCCCCTGATTTTCTTACTCCTGCCCTTTCCCCAACTGCTGACTTGCACTGTCCTCCCTCTTTCTCAAATTTAACTTCCTATTTCCAATAAATAATCTTTTGGCTGCTTTTCTCCCTAATCCCTTTAGGATATTGTATTGTAAAGACAAAGTTCAGGTTTTTTCCCCTTAAACAAACAAACAAAAAGACTGGCTTCCCCATTTGTCAGTTTCCTGCTTTGTGTTCCTCTGTAGTCATTTTTGGGTGGTATTTGGGGACAATGGCTCACTGAGAACAAGAGCATTCACAGGTGACTCACAGCCTGAGTCAGTGGTTGATTCTGAAGGCTCCTCAAATACATAACTCAGCATGCTGTTTTGTCACTAATTCATCCCCTCAGTCAAAGCAAGATAACAGCAACCCAGCATGTGCCCAGCCACTGGGGAATTTAGGTGCTCACATGAGCACATTATCTCTCTTTGTATAGCCAGGCTCCCAGGTAAAATTGTTTTGACTTGGAAACATATGTCTCCCATTCTGAAAGTGGAGAGGTGAAAAACAACACCTTCTCCTTCAAAGCAGTGCATTAATTTAGTGGTTGGGGAAAGCATGTAAATGTCTGAGCTGCAGCCATCCTTTGTCTGTTAGCGGTGTGACCTTAAGCAAGTCACTAACATCTCCGGCTTCTATTGTCTCAACTGTAAAGTTCATTGGTTGGACTGATAAATTCTCCCAATCAGTTTGATGGATGACCCGTTCTTCATAGAGAGAGAGAGAAGACCTTACAGAGGAGCTGGGAGAACAGGAAGTAGGGTGGGGAGAAGGCACTATCTCCAGTTCTCCCCTGGAGCCAGAGGATCAGCACTAGCCTGGAGCATGCATGCCAGAGTTCTTCAGACTCTCCCAGCAGATGAAAGAATTGGTCATTGCCCAGCTTTAGCAGTAGCTTTGAGTGTGCTCTGGTCCCTTCTCTCTGGAGCTCTTCCCCAGGAATGGGGTAATGCTGGGAAAGGGGCCAGTCAGTCCAAGGGGCCTGAGGCTCAGTTTAAATCTGCCTTTTCTTTTAGAGCATATCTGTTCCTCACTCTTCTTGCTTGGGGGTCCCTCAGACCCACGAGGATACAAGGAAGGCAGCCAGACCCAGGTTAGGGGCAGGGCCGCATCCATCAAAGTCAGCCCTGGAGCTGCCTCAGGTCCTGTAGGCTACTGCTACTGATAAAGTGTGTCTTTAAGGTGAACGTGTGGGAGAGGATGGCCCATGTGGGAGACTACAAGCAGATGCCCTGGCTCCCTGTTCTGGTGGTAAGTAGGTCACAGCACCTGTGCTGCCCACTGTACCCTTGGCCCAGAGAGTACCCACAGTGGCCCTGGTGTAGATTCCAGCGGGAGCTCCCATCCAATCTGTGTCTAACACCAGCCACACCGCCTGGGTCAGGTTCCTTGGCTTCTTAAGCCTCAGTTTACCTGGCTGTAAAATGAGAACAATAATAGCACCTTCTTCACTGAGTTTTGAGGATGCAAAACGATAATGCCTGCAATGCCCTGAACAGTTCCTGTGCTCAAATTGAACTTCCCTAGTTGGTGGCTCCTTTTATAGGATTTCATAGATACAAATATCCCAAAATGCTTATTTGCATTGTGATATACACAACCAAGCTTGTGTGATGAGCCACACCTGTGGGCCAAACAGATGAGAAAGACCCAGGCCTTTACCACAGGACTCTTCCTCAGGTAGGAAGAGATACCATGTGACCAAGAGACTTGCTGTTCCAGAGGCTAGAGGAAGGAGCTGCCTCATTCATGACTTTTTAAAGAATGAAACAAAGATTTCTTAAGTGAAGATAGTTTGGGTCATGTCTTGAAGATTGGATGGATGGGGAAAGGGGAGGCAGGAGTGAGGTCAGACTGTGCAGGCGAGGTTGCCTGCCCAGTTTGTTAGCTAAAGTTCCTGGGGATGGGGCATCAAATAAGTGCTGACTGAGTGGGTCTCCCACCATCAGGCTCCCTCCTCACCCAGCCTTGGGGCTGTCTGGGCATTAACTCCAAGTAACTATGTGTGTCTTCAAGAAGGTATGGAAGTCAAACAAACCACCCCTATCTTGTGGCAGGTATTTCTGATGTGCTCTGCCAGAGCAGAATACTCCAACTGCGGTGAGAATGAGTACTACAACCAGACCACGGGGTTGTGCCATGAGTGTCCTCAGTGTGGGCCTGGGGAGGAACCATACCTGGTAAGGCCCCCCTCCTGGAAGTCCCCCTCCCCTGTCCAGGCCTGGTGAGCTCTCCCTCCTTCACAGGGTGTCATCACCCTACTTTGGGTTCCTCTACATCTGGTCCCTAAGCTAAATCAGTGCACAGTGCATCTGGTGTGTCCAGTGTGTCTGACGTGCCCAAAGACTGCAGGTTTGGTCATGGCAGGCACAACCACTATACTTACCTGTGTCCTCTGTCCTCTTCCTTGGCCAGTCCTGTGGCTATGGCACCAAAGATGAGGACTATGGCTGCATCCCTTGCCCAGCAGAGAAGTTTTCCAAAGGAGGCTACCAGATATGTAGGCGCCACAAAGACTGCGAAGGCTTCTTCCGGGCCACTGTGCTGATGCCAGGAGACATGGAGAATGATGCTGAGTGTGGGCCTTGTCTCCCTGGGTAAGCACATGGTGCTCCAAACCACACCCTTGAACACATTCTGTAGAAAGCCCTTAATATCTAATTGGTGAGGACCCCTGGGAACATGAGGACCTCAGGCCTACAGTGTAGTGTCATGCCTGCTGTACCATTCTACAAGGGGCAGCTTGGAAGAAGCGGGGCATATCCTTGGAATAAGGAAACTTGGCATCAAGGATGGTAAGTTCTGCTACCTCCACAAACAGGCAACTGCCCCAACATCAGCTTCTGTGTCCCTTAAGTGAACATCAGTCATAGTAATACCTCTTAACTACCTAAATCAAACAATTTGTTGACTACACAATGAGGTAATACATGGGGAATGCTCTGGAGAAAAAATGACAATTATGTACAAAAGTATTATTTTTAGACTTTTTACTACTGGGAAAAACTGAGGGTAAAAGCCACTGATAGTAGTATTTGTCATACGGTACCTATAATTCCATCACAATACTGTTATGTATAAAAATCTTCTCAAAAAACCAAAATGCACAGAGTAAAAAAAAAAGGGGGGGATGGACTCACATGAATAAGTATGAAAGACACATGGACAATAACTAAGACGTGGGGCGGAGATGGGAGGGGGGTGGGGAGCACTGGGGGGGGGGTGCAGGGCTGGGAATACAAGAAAGAAAACTGTACTTGAACAAAAGTTAAATAAATTTTAATAAATAAATAAATAAATAAATAAATAAAATAAAATACCAAAATGCAAATGTAATCGGCCTGAAAGACACAAAGATAAAATCTTCCCTTATACAAGCAGGACACATTAGCAAGTTCTGCCTGAGATAAGGAAAGTACAACCTAAACACCCAATAAACACCAAGCTTCTGCTGTTGATGCTGCCTCCCTCTAGTGGCCACACAACATAATGCCTGCAAGGGCTACACAGAAACCAGAAGGCATGGTGAAGGTGAAAGAGGGATCAAGGTGTGATAGAAGTGGTAGAGGGTAGTGCTGGTGATAATGATGGAGGCAGTGATGTTGGAGACAGTTGTGGAAGAGGTGATGGTGTTGGTCATGGTGGCAGCAGCATTTCAAATAGGGCACTATACTTTACAACCTGCTTGTGTACCTGTCATCTCACCATATTGAATTGAGAGGAATAAGAAAATAAGAATATATGCAAATAAGAACAATGGGCATTAATCTGTAAGAAACAGGAAGAACAAAAGTGGCAGAAAGTCCCACCAATTTAAGAACAGGTTGAAAGTGAATAACTTTAATATAAGAAGATATTTTATTTTATTTTAATATTTTATTTATTTATTTTTAGAGAGAGGGGAATGGAAGGAGAAAGGAAGAGAAACATCAAAGTGTGTGGTTGCCTCTCATGTTCCTCCCTTCTAGGGGCCCAACCTGGCCTTCAACCCAGGCATGTGCCTGACTGGGAATTGAACTTGCTACCCTTTGGTTCACAGGCCAGCTCTCAATCCACTGAGCCATACCAGTCAGGGCTAAAATAAGATTTTTTAAAGATTTTATTTATTTATTTTAGAGAGATAAAGGGGAAGAGAGAGAGAGAAACATCAGTGTATGGTTGCCTCTAGCACACCCCATACTGGGGATATGGCCTGCAACCCAGACACATACCCTGATTGGCAATCAAACCAGCGATGCTTTGGTTCGCAAGCCTGTGCTCAGTTCACTGAGCTACACCAACCAGGGCTAAAATAAGAAGATATTTTAAACTTGCATAAATTAACCTTAGTTCAAATGTGTTACTGTAAAGCATCCATTCCCATGGTTTCCAGCACCATCTCTCTGCTGGTGATTTGCCCCCTACCTTCAGACTCCCTAGCTTTCTATCTTCAGTTCAGACCACTTCCTGAGCTGCAGACCTACATATCCAAATATCTAAGGGAACGCTCCATGTCAATTTCTTTGGCACAATGTATGATTCAAGCCTATTTTTCAAATGAATAAAGAAAGTAGGGGAACCTTATTGCAGAATCTTATTTTTCAATATTAAAAAAAAACAGGTAGCACCCTGGCTGGCATAGCTCAGTAGATTGAGCATGGGCCTGCAAACCAAAGAATCGTGGTTCGATTCCCAGTCAGGGTACATGCCTAGGTTGCAGGCCAGTCCCCATCAGGGGATTCCCGAGAGGCAACCATACATTGATATTTCTCTCCCTCTCCCCTTCCCTTCCCCTCTAAAGATAAATAAATAAAATCTTTTTAAAAAAACAGGTAGCCATAACCAGGGAAGATACTAAACTATTCCCTTAGAAAATATGAGTAAATAAAAGTTCCCTAGCTTCGTGCTCTTTAATTTAGTTGTTGAGGTTATTATGTTGTGGGGGCTCCACAAGAAGAAGAAGCAGAATCAATGCATCCCTACCCAATGGTACAAACATCTGTCTGGTACAAGGAACTGCTCTAAGCACACTGAACTTGAATGAGAGAAATTTAGTAGGATCTTGAATTTAGATGGCTAGAATCAGTCTCTGATACCTTATACAATTCTTGGAACTTTATCTTGGTCATTTTTTATTGGTGCAGATTCATGAAAAAAATGCAGTTGCATAAATTGACTGTAGATATGCTGAGAAAAAAACATGTTCCCTCTGCCATGCTCAGCTTGGAAAAAAATAATTCTTTTCATAAAATCTCAACTTATTTTGGGAGCCTGTCAGTGTGAGAATCTGACCTGACATTCACAACCTACCATAATGGCTCCAGCATTTATTTTAGTAAATCTTTGAATTAAGGGTCTACCATACAGGTACTAGTGAGACAAAGAGGAAAGGAGGAAAGACCTGGTGCCTCTCTTTTCAGTGGAGGAGAAATACAAGAATATCAGTGACCACAGTGTGGTAGACACCCACAATATTCTAGAAGTCAAGAAAGGGCCATTATTCTGTGGCTGGGGTCAAAGGAGTTCTTAGAAGACTTCTCAGGATGACACAGGGATGGCTAAGAAGTGGAGCAGAGCTCTCCAAGTGCAAATGCTCCAGCCAAAACTCCAAGGTGGGAGGAGTCTGAGGATGTGGAGCTACAAATCCCTGTGGTCAAGTGGAAGGTACATGCAGCTGGGTGTGGAGAAACTAGTGAGGGAGAGGACTCTAGAAAATGATGCTGAGGACTCAAGTCTTCTGCTTGATGCTGATGCAGGTCACTGTGTAGACATCTAAGCTTGTGTAGGACAAAATCAGGCGGTACCTTAGAATGACCCTCTTGGCAGCAATGAAGATAAAGTGTTGATTGAGGAAGAGACAGGAGCCTACGTAACAGGGATAAGATGGGAAGTTGTGAAGACCAGGGCAAGGTGGAAGCATTGGACATTGGAGGGAGAGGAGAAATTCAAGTGCTTGTTGGAAGAGAGCAGAGACTGAAGTTGCAGACTGGGTGCATGTGGAATTTGGGGGAAGGGATTGTAAAAGGGATTCTTGGGTGTCTGCCTTGGCCAGCATTGTGAATAGTGATGCAATTTGCTAGAATACAAAAGGAAGAATTTTGGTGGGGAAGTGGAGGCATGTGTGGACTTTGAGGTTGGACATCCAGACCAATGCATCGAACATGTAGGTGGATAAAAAGGTACAAAGCTCAGGTCAGATATGGAAGTCACCTACCCACTAATGGTGTGGGAAAGACTGGTCCAAATAAGATCTCCCAGTAAGGCAGCTCCATGGAGGAGGAAGAGAAAGGGTGCAAGATGTACCCTGGCCCATCAGCATTACTGGCTCTGACCCAACTGCGTTTCAGACCCATGTGTTATCTCAGAGAGGCAGTGAATATGTACTTGGAGCAGCCTGTTTCCTTTTTACTTAGACCCACAGAGACATTCTAGCCAGAAAGAATAAGCCATGGGGTGAACACAATAAATGACCTGTCCCATAGACAATGCTAGCTTGGCTACTAGAAAGGCAATAGCAATGAAGACAATTTGCTTGGTCCCAACACTTTTACCAGAAAGAAGTTTGACAATGGAATGGTCATCAGCTCTCTGCCTTTACAAGGCTTCAAAACATAAGGGCAACCATCATTAGAATTAGTGGGGAGGCCGGCATCTGTACTCTCAAAACGGACTTTCCAGCTCTGAAATCTTAAGTAACTCCCTCCCTGCTCCATGAGAACAATGATCTGCATCTTTCACATTATATCTTCAGCACCCAGGACAAGGTGAGGCCCAGAGGGGTATTGTGCAGGGGACACATCTCAGTGCACTCTCATTACTTCTTTGACATGAAAATGTATAGTTAGTTTTCAGTTTGGCTCTGTGCTGTGATATGGCTTCAAATAAATCACTCCCAAACTCAAGGCCATGGAAACAGAAGGCTTCTACTTTATCTCCAGTCCTCAACCTCCTCATACTGGCTCTAACAAGCACAATGCTTTATCAGGGTAGGGCCCCAATGGCCTCCTACTTCCTATTACGCACTCTAGGTTTTGAGAACAAAATAAAGCTCTCATGGTATGTCACAAAGAAGGATTATAAGGAGTTTTTGCAAGTTAGTGCTATCAGCTCCATGAAAGGTTGTTTCTATTCCCAAATCCCTTTGGTCCCCAGGTTACGATGCAGACTGCCACCCATTTGTCTTCCTGACACCACAGGTTGCCTTGGCCAGCTCCATCCTTGTGGTTTGGCAAGCACTTGCTTCTTATTCTTTGCCATCTGCTGTGTATCAGAGCATGAGCAAGACATTGGCTAAACAATGAGCAGCAGTATATGGGGCTTTCCCATTGAGAAGGGCTTATGTGGGAGGACCAGGGAACAAAATATGAGAAGAGGATGAAAGAAGAGGTGAAAATTTCATAACCTTCCTCAGGGCATTATGTGACCCATTGGAGAAGCTCCCACTGGCTGGCTGCTACACCCTGTCCATTCCCTGAAGACAAGCCATTTGAGGATGGTTGGAGGACACGGGCAGAGAATGCAGAGGTAGCTTCTACATCCGGATAATGTAGCAGGCAGAAGGAACATCAAAGAGCTCAGCAGCATCCAGCACAAACTTAGGAGCCTGAGAAAAAGGAATCTTTGAAGAAAATCTACATACATAGAAGATTGCAAAGGCCACATTTAAACCGAGTCTTGTCTTGTGTTACTCACCTTAATCAACCCTGGAAGAAAAGCAGAAAGAAAAAAAGATCTAAGGAAAAGACAAATTGGAGATCAAAGAGTAGAAAACTTGACATTTACAGCAAGACAAAGAGACCTGATTCTCTTTTGTAGGGCACAGCTTCCTAAATGAACACCCAACTTCAAGTTGCTAGAAGAAGCTAAACAATTGCTTTCCACTCCTGCCTGGCAGGGAATGAGAGTTATGGGGGTGAATCAAACCATGAGTTGAGGTTAGTCCTAAAGAGAAAAAACTAACATTTAAAAATGTTCTGTGCAATACATGCTAGGAAATGTGTGACATATTTAACGCTCATGATTTCATAACAGCCTCCAAGAGCCAACATTTTAAAAAATTATAGCCACTCAACACTGGTCTTTCAACTAATTTATTTAATATGTTTTATAGCTTGGTGCAGACACATAGTCAGGACAGAAGATGCAGCTGCAGCCATCAGAGCCTCGTGGGAATCAGAAAGAGATGCCCACTCAGCCTGCCAAGAAGGTGCCCCCTTGCCCAGAAAAGGGAGCTGACTGATCCCAGGGTACAGTCCCCAGTGGTGTCCCCAGGGATCCACTGGATGCTGAGTTCTAAGCCCAAGTGTTCTACACCCACCCGGATAGCTATGGGTCTTCATCCAAAATGGAGTTCAGCACTAGGGGATTAACCAGGATGAACTTAGCTGTGGTTCTGCTTTTTGAAAAGGGCAGAAAGATGTCAAATGCCATTGGATCTTCTGTCAGTCTCAGTACTTTAAACTTACATAGAAAAAAATTTGGTCTCATTCACTTTTTTTCCAGTCAAAACTTGCCTAGAACCTTCTCTCCTCAGTACTTAGCACAAGGTACTACTGGGAATGCAAGTATGAACAAGGCTGGCCCTGAGAGACTCCCAGGTCAGGAACAGTCACAATCTGGGCAAGAAAAATGCAGTTGGAGGTGGATATAAGAAGAGGAGCAAACAATACTAGTGTCAACAAAAGGTCCTTGCTCTCAAGTCTAATGCCAACAGAGGTCCTCAGCTTGAGGTATGGTAAAAGGAGAAACTCTACTCAGGTAAACAGTTTGGAAAAACAGGAGAAGCAGCCTCTAGTGGAAACTGAAGGTGCGCTCCACCAAGATAAAGGGAAGGCCAGTTTTTATAGAAAAAGTCCCCATCCTAGTCTCTGGTTGGTCTATTTTTATGCAAATGAGAAGTCCAAATAACACTGTGCTGATTGGCCAGCTTTGTGTGTTCTGATTCGTTGTTATGGAGCAGCTCTGATTGGTTAGTAAAGATGCAAATTAAGTTATAGCTGGGTAGTTTCAATTTGATGGGGCATGTTTCAGCCCAGTAGTCAAAATACAATATCAGGAACTCCATTCTTGGTTGCATTGGAAAAGGTTGACTTAACCTGCAGAAGCACAGTGCAAGAAGCCAAAGGTTCAATTTTCAGCTTTTCCCTGAAATACAGAGTGAAAGGCCTCTGTCGACGATGGCTGCTAAACTCTGGTTATGAATTTTTGCCAAGTAAACCACAAGGATTTCTTCTTGGCAGATATATTCCTTCTTGGGGTTCATACTGGGTCTGGACGTCAAAAACGTGCAGGAGGACTGACCTGGAGCCTGTCACCCTCATGAAGCCACATGCAGACATACACCTCCTGGGAAGAGAAGCACTGCGGCCTCAGTATGGCTTCCTGCTTCCTGAACACAGATGGCTTCTGGAGGGTGACAGAATATGTGTTTGAAAGAGGCTTTTAACTGAAGGCTTAATTGTGAAACTGGCTGTTGGGGCTTCTGAGAGATGTTTTGAGATTGGTTAATTAATGTTTATAAGACACACAGGAATCTGAGGATAAAAGGCTCTGAACAAGAGCAGGTAATTATGATTATAATGTTACTGGTAATCGTCCAGTTCATGGTGGATGGAGTCTAAAGACTACCCAGCACTCCACCATGCTACCACTTACTGCTGCGATCAGCCAGGGTTGTGCACAGCTAATACAAAAAAAATTTAAAAACAGCAGAGAGGGATTTTTCATTTTTTGAAATTGTGGTAAGGGAGAACATTCAGCTCATTTTTTTCAGGAACATGTATAAAGGACACATGGACAAAACCAAAGGGGGTAAGATCAAGGGTAGGAAGTGGGTACGGCTGGGGTTGGGGGGAGTGGTGCAGAGAAAAGGGAGACAACTGTGTTGAACAACAATAAAAAAATAAAAAGAAAAAATTAGAAATTTGATTTCTAACAATGAAATAGATGGCTTCATGATCATTGAATATATGTTTATGGAAAACAAGTATACACCAAGAAAAGTGTCAAAGCCTGCAGGTGGCAAGGAGCCTAAGTTTGCAAAGCCTGGAGGGGAGGTCCAGGAGGTGGAGGTCCAGGAGGTGGTGTGGCCTGCATAGAATTTCAACCCATGGTGGCAGAGCTCTGTGGGTAGGGTGTTCTGAGAGTCAGCATGGTCGTGGGGCTGGCATATTGACATGAAGAAGCTTGAAAGACATAAGAGAACATCAGTGGGGGGGTAAAAGACTTTAGAGTCTTACTGTGCAGGGTTTGTCCATTTCTTTAAGTGTATATAACCCCAGCATGAGTGTGTGTGTGTGTGTCTTTTGTTCAGTGCTTCCTGAGGAGAAAGAAAATAAATTTCAGTTACCACCTTGTTGTACTTTAGGCTATCTCTAAAGCTCTCTGCAGTGACCTCTCTAGACATAACCCATGTCTTTATGGCCAGCACCATTCACTATTGGTCAGCAGGTACTCACTGGGAGGTCCCAGTGTCACAGGCATAGACACACTTACCTGTAAACTCACCTTGCTACAGACTCTGAGATGGGCATTTGCTGAGGGGGTGATCCTCTTCCAAAGATGCCTGGGTTCCTGGTTGGCAAGACACCCAAAGTGTTAAACAGGGCATACAGAGGGTGGGTATGCAGATATTTCAAGTGGATGGTGTTGATGAAAATGGTGATTACATATATATGCTAAACAAATCCATCAGTGAAAAGAATCAAAAGGGGGAGGAGATTTTTTAATGCCCCAAATGGCTCAATATTGGGGAAAAATTCTATTTTAAGACAAGCTGAGAACCCCCTAGTAATCAAAATGGGCCGTTAACTCAGTAGAGCTCCTGATTCCCAGGTGTTTATTTCGACCCAACTTGGGTCATGCTTTGGTCATGGATATGCCAAGTGCTCAGCACTTGTCTGTGGTAACACCTGACTCACCTGCATGTTTTATCTTGTTTTTTCCCCTCCTATAGCTACTACATATTGGAAAACAGACCCAGGAACATATATGGTATGGTCTGCTATTCCTGCCTCCTCGCACCTCCCAACACCAAGGAATGTGAGTGCACTTTATTCTTCTATCAGAACAGTACTTGTTCAATATTGATGTCTTGCATTACACCATGTGGTAGACAGAAACCAATCCTGGCAAATAACAAATACAGTGAAGGCACAAAGCAATCAGATGTCATGTCTGTGAAGGAGGTCTGCTGTATCTGAACCATGAGTCGGAGACTTTGGTCACTCACATTGGACAGGTGGCCTTGAACAAGTTACATAAAGTCTATGAGCCTCAGTTTTCTCATTTGTAATTTGGGAGTATTAAAATCTGAATTAACCATAGCATGCAATTCTTGGATAAGACAATGAGATCACAGACACCAAGATATTTTGCAAAGTATTACAAAGCTCTAGACAATTGTTAGTTCCCATACATTTTTTAAAATGAGCAGATGCCCTCCCAGATGAGGCCAGGAGAAACATGAAAAGTGATCCCAATTAATTAAAGATACAGGAAGCATATGTCAACAATGAGTCTAACAAGTTTAGAATCTCACCTTGGGCTATTTCTTTTCTATTAATTTGGTTTGACTTTCGTGGGTGTGTTTATGAGGAAGTGCCAGGAACCTCTGCTCCAAGAATGTGTTATGCTGTCTCTTGCAGCTGTGGTTTTAAGAGAAACGATTGAAGGAGGGGTGGATGGGCATCTGGGATGAAACAGGGAGTCTGGCCTCTGGACTGCTCTACTCCCACTCCAGGCCAGAAGAGGTGCCCATATTGGAGCCCTTCCTCTCTTGGATCTCTATGAGTCCCTGCCCACCCTATTTTCTCAACATAATCCTCTCCAAGAGAGTAGAATAAGGGTCTCCCTCTTGAGAGTACCTAGGACGAAGGGGAGAGAAGCACTACCTCCCCGCACCGTAGGTTCAGCTGGGAGAGGTGCTCTGGGTGGTGGGGCAGAGGCTATTCCCTCCCTTCCAAACTGCTTAAGTAGAGGAACCTGGCGATGATGAACTTGCAGGTCTTTAAAGCTGAGCATTCCTGCCTGGCATGATGATTATATCACTGATTACAGTAAGGACAAGGGCTCCTGGCTGCTAGCAAGACTGTAGTAAAGTCAGCTGCCATTGCTGATAAGTCCTCTGCTGGGAAATCTAAATCGACTCCATACCAAATATTTCTGGGATGAATCCTCAACTGAGAAGATGTCAGGCAGTCAACACCTATTTAGAAAAGGTTCTTTGCCTATGGAACCAAAAAACAAGCAATTGTTCCCCATGGGACTCTTTTGTTTGAAAGCTCACACACAGTGTGTCCTTCTCAATACCTGGAGCTTGCAAAGCATCTTAGTCTTGGAGACATAGAAAATAAGTGCATCCCTCTCCCAAGCCCTAGTCCTTAATTGCTTAACTGGAAACCAGCACCCAGTAAGTCCTCCTAGTGGTTCTAAGAACCCAGCCCTGAAAGAAGCCAGCAAAAAAAAATGGAGCCTCTGTTTGCCCATCTGGGAAATGGGAGAGATAACCAGATAGGCTGTGTAGGGTAACATGGTAAATGGAACCCTGCCTGGGTCATGGTCTCAAGTGTGGACATGAAAGTTACTTTCTCCACCACAGGGGTCTCCACTTCCACCTGCACAAGGCTCTTGCTCAAGAATCAGCACACAGCCTCCATGAAGACACTAAGACCCAAACTCATAGGACTGCCATCAGCAGCCCTGTCCCAGCAAACCCAGGAACTAGGTGAAACCTCACTGGTTAGAATTGCGATTTGCTGGCTGGTTGCCCAGGCCCCACCAGGTTCTCCCCTTCTTGAGCCTGTAGTCCATGGTCAAGAACTCTTCGCCTCCACCTGAAGAGCCTGCTTTGGTTTGGTTTTGATGTGACTTACCTGGGCCCTTGTCATGGGAAGCTAATGCTCTTGATTGTCCAAGTCAATGCATGATGAATTACACAACCCACAGCCAAAGAGAACCTGGCGTACAGACTTCAGGGGAAATGTGTGGCAGATGCACACATATGATGGCTGTATGGGCCAGGTGTGGCTGTGTAGGAATGAGCCTGGGCTGCATAGCCTGAGTGAGTTCCTGGGGCTACGTGCTCCTTCTCTCTGTGCTTCTCCTACCTTAAGGATATAATGGCTTCTATGAGGTACAGGACTGAGATTCTCATAAGAGCCCCAGGGGCTGCCAGGACCACACTGAGAACCCTGATGTGGGTTATGGGCCTGAGTTTAAATTCTTCAGTTTCCTCACCTGCCAAAGACACCCACCTCATCAGCTGTTGTATGGCTGGATTGAGCTGTACCCACAGGCACAGCCATAGCTGGTTTCTAGGCTGCAGGCCATCCAATTATCAGAAGTAGAAAAGCACTGCATGGTTATTGCATTTCCAGCACCATCAATTAGGGGAGGGAAGCCAGAGAATGGGCTGCCCTGGTCACCATTTGTCCTGCCTTTGAGCCTTGTCATCTTCATGCAAAGAGACTTGTGTGGAGCTTAGGACAGAGCCTGGATGGTACTCGGAGAATGTAAAATGCCATGTAAGCCATGAAACCTCCCTCATTTTCTATTTTCTCTCCTGAATAATTTAGAAAATAATGTCCTCTCAGAGTACCAATAGTGTTGTCACATACATGCACAAAATACTTTGAAAATTGAAAGCACAAAGTGTGTAACTGATGACTCTTCCATAAACCACAGGAGTGTGGGAGGGATGCTGGGATATTCAGGAGTTTGAAACCAGGCCTTCTCTCCTGCTCATCACTTGCCCATCAGGAAAGCTTTTAGGCTTTCTTCCAATGCTTCAGCCACAGTGAACAAGCAGAGCCTTCATCCTTCCAGTGCTATTGCTATTTGTGTCCTGGAAGAGAAAGAAGAAAACCTTTGGTTATTTTCAGTTATATCAAAGAGCAAAATCCACTTGGTACAACCAAAGCTTTCTGGTTTTTATTTTCCCTACGCATGCCTGAGAGCAGCCTTAGAAAGGAATCTATGTTAAAATGGCAAAGATGGCATGTTGGGAGAGAAAGAATGGGAGTGGCATCAGATTTCAGTTTCATTAGTTTCCTCTCTTGGAACAGTTACCTAACTTTGTATCGGTTTCCCTAACTGTAAAATGGGGATTTCATCTCAATAAGATTGTTAGAAGGAGGAGATGACTTGTCAAGTGTGTATGCAGCCCCAGCTGTAGTGTATACACATGGCACTTAGTATATGATAAAGCTTCAGCTTCATGAGTGAGCACCAACCAGACCTCCTGTGGCCTGTGCAGCTTCCCCCTTGCACAGTGGCCTCTTGTGCCTTGTCAGTTTGCCCGGGACACAGATAGCATGAATCCCTCCCTCACCGAATACTGGAGGAATACATGAGATAATGATAGGTCTGGCACCCAGAAGTTGTGGCTTTTTCATTGTCAATATTTTTGTAATCACTCATCAGTGACTATGACCCCTGAGTCAAGTCCAAGATGGACTCACCTTCTAGAGAATTCCACTCTATCACCAGGAGTGCTTTCTTTCCCTGTAGATGCTATGGTGTGGTGCCCAACAGTGATGAAACTCCAATGTGAAGTGTTGACCTCCCCAAATGCCGGTTTCCAGCTGTTTCCAAAGCAATGTTCCTCAGACTTGAATGTGCACACTCACTGTCACCAATTCAAAGACACTGCAAAAGGCCAACATTCAAAACACCAGGTTTTAGAGTAAGGAAAGTGGTATTGATTGAGAAGGCTCCCACTCAAGCAGATCGTTCCTCAAATCCATCTTCTGACAGCCCGGAATTTAGGTGTCCCGGAATGGAAGGGAGAATGGCAGGAACAAGAGATGATTGATCACTGAAGGCATCCAGCTACTAACAAGGAAAAGTGTGAAATCTCTAAATCTCCTACTTAGTATTTCTGCTAATCTGAGTCACCCCTGAGGCTCCTGCAAATCTATAAGCAGTAGCCATCCTTCTACACATTTTCTCACCTCCCAAGGAGAGGCACCCCCTGGTAAGAGGCTGTTCCTCTAAAAACTCAAGTACAATTTCTCCAATAACGAGCATATGTGTAGCGGGAACTCTTAGCCAGAGGGCCACAGGAGAAATGCAGGTTAGACTAAAGTATAAGAAAGCAAGCATTTCAATCTGTCACAACATCACCAGGAGTCCTGTTAAGAAACATGTCCTGCTACAGCAGGTCTGGGTGGGTTCAAAAACTCCCTTTCCAGCAAGCTCCCCAGGACCTCACTTTAAGCAGCCAAGTTCCAATAGCCCATTGTTCCAGCATCTGCCAGTATGGGAAGCTGAGCCAGTGCAACAGACTCAGGCACCCTCAGTGACTGCTGTAAGAGGCAACAAACGAATCATTCCTGAAAACCCAAGCTGTTTGCATTATGCCAGCCACCTTTAATACACACCAGCACATTTATAAACAATGAGGATTAACAAGCCTCAAAATCTCTTAGTAAACACCCTCATTACATTGAATAGAGGTCTAACTGCATGAAGCCATATGCTCACAGTTCTCAGAATCCTCCTGAGAAAGGTGAGTGTACTCCCCACAGGGTCCCTACCTGCCTACACCTTCTATCCAGAGTCATTGCTGCCTCATGCTCAGACTCCGTTTTCTTTTGTTTTAATAGAGGTCTTGTGTGGAAATTTCTGCTTATTTTCTGGGACTACTGTTTTGAACAACCTTGCCTTACCTTTTTATAAAATATCTTCTCTTCGCTTATTCAAATCTGGGCTCCAAGCATTATGGAAGGCAAGATGAATTAGTAGTTGGCCACCTAATAGAAACAACACTAAGGAACATTTTCTTCAGTGATTCATTCCAAGGAGGCCAAGTGAACTGTAAAGATGCAGCCCATGTTTGAGCAAAGAGAAACCTCACAGACACCAAATAGTTTTGTTAGTGCTGAGTTAATCCTCATCAGACCACAGCAGAACCTGGAGCAGGACACCATGCTGTGCAGAGTCATGGTAGCAATAGCATGCTGTCCTGAGGGTACCTACTCCAAAGGTAGACCTCTAGTGATGCAGCCTCCTTGCCCATTCTCCCTGTGTATCTTTAGATGTGCCAGGCTGTTCAGTTAATATCAGATGGAGTTCACTTTGGAGGGAAATGTCCAGAAAATAAGGGTAGAGGCATGGTCCAGCTTGCCACCTGACCAAGAATAGGCTGGTGCCTGCCAGGTGCAGTGAAGTAAGCTTTACTGATGCAATAGCCTGCACCCACTGTCTGGTGATGTCCATGTGTAACCAGCCCTGCCAGTCAGGTGCAAAGACTTTAAGTTAGCATGCTGCTGGGCTAGTCTCACTGTCCCACTCTAGACCACAGGCCTGGCTATATATTTGTCCCTTACCTCAACTTCTGTCACACAGCCCCAGCCAGCAGAAATGGACAAGAGAGACAGGTGACAAACATGCACAGATAGAGCCCACAGGTAGTTTTTTCCTGGCAACATAGCTTAAGCTCCTTTGAGCCCCGTAACAAACAGGTAGAATAGCTATGGTTTCAATGTCCAATTTTCTTGAAACTATGCCCCGTATTCTTTTTTCTCACTTCACTAGATAAAGTTTGATAGGCTGCTTCCCAGCTTGATGCAAACAGGGCTAAAAATCTGAAGTCCATCTTGTCATTCTGGAACTTTCAAAGGGAATCTCTGTTGTGCGTGAGGAATGAAAGGCAAGCCTCCAGATTGGTCTTGTCACCAGGAGTAGTTATTGAGAGACATGAACCCCTCCTTCAGGAAGCACACACCTTCACCAGCACCACCCTGGTAGGCTACTGATTCTAAAGCCAGGTGAGAAGGCTAAATTAATTTAATCTCATCTAAATTCGGTGGGTGGGGAAAGCTAGATATTCTCCAGAAAGACAAAGAAACATCTCTCTAAGCTCCAGATACAAGTGGGGTGGGGAGGTGCATTCTCAGAGCAAGGCAGGTTCTAGAAAGCATAGGAGAGAAAGAAAAAAAGAGCTACGCCTTTCAGCTATTATCCTCCTCCAAACACCCACCAAATTTGATGTCCCATTTCCCAGCTTCCTGCCCTCTCACCCACCAGCAAGTACAGAAGAAGCGGGGAGGCCCTGGAGACACAAGGTGGGAGTGTTAATGAGCCCTACTCTGTTCTGAGCAGATCACTTCTAGGATCTCTGTTGATTCAGAGGGTAGCTCATGCTGACTTGTTACCTTAGTGTCCCTTATACCTCTTAGCACCCCTCCCTCTCTTGGTAGGAGAGCTAAGAAGTCATCCCAATGACAGCAGTTGAGAAAAAAGAAGGAAAGAAGTGGGAACTACAGAACTCATCATGCCCTGCAGAAGGAAAGGACTGACCCACCCATTCTGTGATGGTCTGTGTGGCGCCCACACCCATGTTTGAAGCAGCACCCACACAGAGGAAACAATATGGAAAACTGCTCTGAGTATGAGCTAGAAGGGCAGTAGGATGGCACCAGGAACATGCACACTCGCCTTGCCCACCCTCCCCAGGGCGAGCCCCTGTCCAATGTTGAGGAGGGTGTGAACCATGACACCTTGCAGTGCTTCCTAAAAAACCTGCCTGTTGGCCCCTCAGGCAGCAAATCACATTTCTTATGTACCTGTGACAGTTTAATTTCCTGTCTTACCTGAGCAACTGGCTGACCCCGGCACTGTGACACCTAATATAAATGTGAAATTACACCAGGAGTCAGGCTTCAGTTTATTCTTCAGACTGACATCCAGGTTTTTTTATTTTATTTATATTTTAGAGAGGGGAAGAAAGGGAGAGAAGCATGAATGGGTATTTGCCTCCCATATGTGCCCTACTGGGTACCTGGCCTGCAACCCAGGCATGTGCCCTGACTGGGAATTAAACTGGTGACCTTTTGGTTCACAGGTCAGCATTCAACCACTGAGCCACACCAGCCAGGGCTGCCATCCAATTTTTTTAATTGTTCAAGTAGTTTTCTGCCCTCTACCTCCATCCCAGCTCACCCCCCTAGCCCTCCCCACCTCCCTCCCATCCCCACCCCTCCCTTGTTATTGTCCATGTGTCCTCCATACTAATTCCTTCAAACCCTTCCCCACTTCTCCTGAAATTCCCTCCCCTCTCCCCTCTGGTCACTGTCAGTCTGTTCCCAGCTTCAGCATCTTTGGTTATATTTTGCTTGTTTGTTTGTTCTGTTGATTAGGTTCCTGTTAAAGGTGAGATCATATGGTATTTGTCTTTCACTACCTGGCTTATTTCACTCAGCATAAGCTTTTCAGTTCCACCCATGATGTTGCAAAGGGTAGGAGCTCCTTCTTCCTTTCTGCAGCATAGAATTCCATTGTGTAAATGTACCATAGCTCTTTGATCCAGTCATTTACAGATGGGCATCTAGGTTGCTTCCAACTCTTAGCTATTGTAAATTGTGCTGCTATGAACATCAGGGTGCATAGGTTCTTTTGGATTGGTGTTTCAGGGTTCTTAGGATATACTCCTAATAATGGAATTGCTGGGTCAAAGGGCACGTTCATTTTTAGTTTTCTTAGAAAATTCCATACTGTTTTCCATAGTGGTTGTACCAGTCTGCAATCCCACCAAGAGTGAACTAAAGTCCCCTTTGCTCCACAACCTCTCCAACACTGGTTGTTTGTTGCTTTGTTTATGATGGCCATTCTGACTGGTGTGAAGTGGTATCTCATTGTGGTTTTAATTTACATCTGTCTGATAGCTAGTGATACTGAGCATCTTTTCATGTGTCTCTGGATCCTCTGTATGTCCTTCTTGGAGAAGTGTCTATTCAAGTCCCTTGCCCATTTTTCAATTGGGTCGCTTGTCCTTTTAGAGTGAAGTCATGTGAGTTCTTTATATATTTCTGCCAATTTTATTTGTAGAGTTTCTATTTGTTTTCAAAGGTATGAAGGTCAAAAGTTTCTGATCCTGGTCTCTCTTTTGACTTTCTCTACCTACTGGCCACAGAAGTATGGATATTTAAGAGGACTTTTCTTGCCCAGTTGGCTGTGGTCATTGTCTCATTGGTTTCCCCAAGCTATGCATACAGGTGGCTCTAGAAATACCACTCACAGAGTAAGTGGCTGTGTTTCTCCTGAGAACCTTCTGTTACAGAAAACAGCCCTGTTTCTCACAAAAGCCTTGCTGTCCCCGGTCCAGTGTCAGGGCTGTATCTTCTCTGCCTGAGCTACTTGGAGGCCCGAAATGTGTGGAGTTTATAGAGGACACTCACCTATCACTGAGGACAAAACCATTTTTCCAGTTACTCCATAATTGATGGAGGTAAAAGCAAGACAGGAGGAAACTCATTTGATCATTTTTATTAACTGCAAAACTCAAGGAAACTCAGGAAACTCATCAAACTCAATATGATCATTTTTATTAACTGCAAAACTCAAGTTTGACTAAAGTAAAGTTCACCGTTAGAATGTCTTTCCTATGGTAGAATATTTTTGTTTATTTATTTTAACTGAAAAAATTTTTAATTGTCTCATCACAAAACCAGCTCCCATTTTATTCCTGCTAAGTAACACTTTTTACATAGAGCAGGAGTTTTTATGAGTCACAGTTTTGAAAGAAGACCAAGCTCATGCCCACTCTTAAACAGTTTGTTCACAACTATTTTTAAAATGTATCATAGCAGAAATCCTAGAGAAAGGGACACCAAATGTTAACTTTAGACAGAGGTTGTGGGTGATTTTTTTTACTTCTTTCTTGTGTTCTGGTTTTTTAAATAATAAGCATATGTTACTTGTATAACTCATATAGCATATATTGTTCGGGCCCCTCTCCAGCCCATTCCTAATGTGGAATTTTAGATCAGTGGTTATGTTGCCAAACCAGGTGTTCCAGTGTTGATGGTGGATCCTCTGCAGGCCATCCTGAGAAATGCACAGTGACTGTTCTCCTTGCAGGTGCGGGAGCCATCTCAAGGGTCTCTGCCAACCTCCCCAGCACTGCTGGCAGCAGCACCCTCTCTCCTCTCCAGCATGCCCATAAAGGTAGGCAGGCTGCCTAGGTTTGATATTCTGGAGTTGCCACCTAGACCTAAGGGGGAGGTCTGAAGAGGAGGGAATTATTAAAAGTGACCATGAAGCTCTTCTCCACTTCAGATCACTGCCCTAATGTAATTGAATCACACTCAGTACCCCAGTTGCTGGAAGTTAGTATCTCTTAAAGGAGCAGAACCAATCACTCCATGGGTGTCCTGGGCCCATTAGAGTATGTTGGTAATGAAGGCACATTCCCAGGGTGCCAGGAGTGTGTGCTCAGGACAGGAGTGGTGAAGGCAGGAGAGGAGCAGCTTCTGTAGCTTCCTGGGCTTTGGCCAGCCCTGGTGTCAGCAGCAATTCTATTGTTGGCTTTCATATAAACCTGCTGATCTCAACACTTTACTATCTATCTTCAATTAACTACATTTCACTCCACTCCCCAGTTCCTTTGGGATGGAAGGATGGAGGAGGTCCACAGTTTTTTAAGAGCAAGACCTCATAATGGCTCTTCCCTCCTTCTTGCACTGTCTCAGTGCCATCTGTTTAAGCATATTTAAGGCCTGGGTCCTCAGTGAGGCTTGGGCTTCCTTCAGATACCCATGGTGCACTAAGCATGCATTTCACATTTCCAAAGTAGTACAACCAAGGGTAAGCCCAGGAAACAATTGAACAAATCCAAACCATGGCACTCCAGAGAAGTCTGGTTCTACCTCACTTGAGACAAACAAGGGGAGTTCATGGGCAGTCCTGATGGGGTGGCCAAAATAAACTTGTAGAGCTGGGTTCTGCAACTAAGCAAGCATTTTGTTTTCTGAGGGTCCCCCAGAAATTATCCCAAAGGTAGGAACATTACTTACAGGGGCTGCAGTCTTAAAGGAGAAAGGGCCCTGCCTAATAGATGAGTTCCTATAGGTACTCTTTTACGCTAAGTCATTACCTTCTCTTCCCAAATTCAGCAGAGCTCTCAAGCCAAGGACACCTGGCCACAGCTCTGATCATTGCCATGTCCACCATCTTCATCATGGCCATCGCCATTGTCCTCATCATCATGTTCTACATCATGAAGACAAAGCCTTCTGCCCCAGGTGACTGCTCCTCAATGCCTGCCCCATATCCCCTCCCCCTTGAACAGCTCCATCAACTTACCCAGTCAGTGAGCCTGGCTGCTCACACACTTCTCTTTCTCCAATTAGCCTGCTGCACCAGCCACCCAGTGAAGAGTGTGGAAGCCCAAGTGAGCAAGGAAGAGGACAAAAAAGAGGCTCCAGGTCTGCAGACACCCACAAGTGTGGATGTCCATCTCCATGGTGGAGACTTTTTGCCCCTTTGCCACTACCCAAGCAGCCTGGCCTTCTAACTGGCTATGCTCTCTGCCACTCAGCACAGGAGTCATAGGAAGGGGTGTCAGTGCAGCCATGTTGTATTTAATCATTTAGGTATTGTGGTTTAGCACCAAGTAGGTCTGCTAAAGAGAAAGTGAGTGGTGGAAGGACAAGCTCAGAGCTAGAGCCAACTCTTAACTCCTCTCTCTCCCAATCTTCCTATTTGCCTACAGACAGTGTGGTGATTTTCTCAGAGAAGGATGAATTTGAGAAGCTAGCAGCCGTTCCAGCAAAGAATGCGAAGAGGTAGGTCAAACCAAAGCAGATCGCAACCGCCCCCAGTTCCAGGCTGGAACTAAAGTGAGGAGGTCTTCGGGGATCCTGAATAGGAAGGGGAGCTAGCCATGCCAGGTGAGAAGTGTACTGAGAAACCTGTCTACTGGCCTGTATGTTTTTCTGGGGACAACTACAGAGGGAGCAAGGCTCCAGGGACCAGCAAGGCAGTCCCAGTCAGCATGGGGTCACAGCCTCACTGTTGCCCTGAAGCTGGGACCAGGTAGTATTAGGGACAGGTACTCAACACTGCCAGCCTCTCCGGGTTGGCAGCCATCCTCCCTTCCTCCAGGGCCAGGTGCTCCAACATCCTTTCTCTTCAACATCCACCTTTCTCATGCAGACTCCAAAGCTTCTGTATGACCACTTCCTCTCCAGCAGCCTTGGTAATATTCCTGCTGCTCCCCATGCAAATACAGATAGCACAGTGCCAAAGCTAGAGCTGATGTCCTATAATACAGTGACAGTGGTGATAAAGATGGCTGCCCAGCATTTGATGCTGATTACTCACTAGTCATGAATGTGTTATTCAAAGGGTTTTTATAAGCCCTATGAATAAGGTTTTAACATTATATACTTTTGTAGAAAGTTGAGGTTTGGAAGTTGTCATGTGCCTATGGTTGAATGGCCAGTGAGTGGCAGGGCTCAGGGCTGAGTTCAGGCCCTGACTCCAGTGTATGTTCCATAGGCTCTGGACCAACCACCAACACTTAGTGAAATAGGGCCTCTTCAGGAAGAGATTTGACATATGAAGTCTTTAGCATATTTACCACACACACACATACATGTTGGGATGTGGAATCAGCCCCAGCTTTAACATCTAGGATTAAAGGAAGTAACTTTTTATTTGCCCCCTTATAGGGTCATTTGGACTTAGTCCTATTTAGGTTTCAAAGATCCATCCCATGTTAATGGTCCACCCCATGGTTGTTCCAGGACCCCATCCACTCAAATATCCCTGTTGCAGAAGGGGACACAGAGGCCATGAGAAGTCACCAAACTGGCTACAGAAAGAGCAGAGGGTAAATCCCTCCTCTCCTCACTCCCAGCCTGTGATGTTTCTAGGGTATGTGAACTCTTGTGAAGCTGTGCTTTTTAGGAATGACAATGAATCCAGATGTTTGCATAGAGCTTTGGCATTTATAAGGCACCACCAAATATGTTATCTCATTTGGAAAACTCCACATTCCTGATACAAGAGCCAGAAACAAATTTAAATCATGAAATCTTTGCATACTGGGAAAGAAAAGCAATTGTGTGGAACTTGGCAGTCCCTTAGAAAATGGTATTCCTGATAAGTGCCTCTGTTACCCATGAACATTTTTCAAAACCTCATGAATTTGTGGTCTGAGCAATTTCATGCACATCTGGGAAGAATGTGTCAGGTCCAAGCTGCTGTTACCAGGATAGAACCCAGGCTTGCAGCTTTGTGGTGGGGACTCAGCTCTTCAATGTCCTCTTGGAGATGAATTGCCCCTCCAGACTTCATCTATCTAATCCCATGTTATGTCAGTCTCTCTCCACCTGTCCTTCCAGGCTTTTCTCATTCCCAAGAGGAGGAGATAAAAGAACACTCAAATCACAGGGATGCATCCTATGACTTAAGTTTTCTCTAATGACTGAGAAAATATTTGGGGACTCTACTTGGAAAAATAATGCTTATTTCATACACGAATGTTAAATAAAAATTAACAGTCAACCATTGTCTTTTAAAAGACAAGGCGCTGAGATTTCATCCTGTACAGCTTCTTGCAGGTCTTAGGGAAAGGACCTGAGGCCACTCAGTGGTCGGGGGACAGTTGGGCTTTTCCACTTGGCTTGCTCTCTGGTGGGGACAACAGTAGGCCACCACCTCCCAAGAGGCCTGAAATCTCCTGCATCCTACCCACCATTTTTGTTTTCTTTCTTTTTTTTTTAAGCTTTTATTTCTTTTTAGAAGGGAAGGGAAGGAGAGGGGGAAAGAAATATCAATGTATGGTTGCCTCTTGTTCATCCCCCACTGGGAACTGGCCTGCAACCCAGGCATGTGCCCTGACTGGAAATCGAACTGTGATCCTTTGGTTCACAGGCCCGTGCTCAATCTACTGAGCTATACCAGCCAGGGCTATATTTTTGTTTTCTTTATATTCTTCTGTCTCTAGAGTTATACATATTTTCATATATTTAGAAAGATTTTGAGAGTTCAAGCTTCAACCCACATGTGCCTTGGGCCATGGGCATGGGCCATGAACGACAGTGTGACTGGGCCTACCTCCCCTCCTGTGTGATCTCCCAATGCCCCTCTCTGTGCTGGCTGCACCCTCACCCCATGGCACACACATCCCAGCTAGGGCACTCCCTAGTCAAGGGAATTCCCCAGGCTCAGGCTCTGGTCAGTTTTGTTTTTAGTTATTGTGGAGAGTTGGCACAAAATCCATGCCAGCCACATAAACTTGTTTGCTACATGAAGACACCAGGTTGAACTTTGCACTTCTCTGAGTGACATACATAAAGCTATAACACATTCAAGAACACTTTCTTGAACTGGGTGGGATGGAAGAGTGAGCAGAGCATGGATTTAGTGGGCCACCCTGTATCCAACTTCCATGTCTGGAAAGTAGAGAACAGTCTGTGTCCTTCTCATTTTGTGTCCCATGCCTCCTGCCCCACAGTCTGTTTAGTGAAAGCTTAAGAAACAAGTCTCTGTATCCCAACCATGTCCCTCAATGGAAGGATGTGTCCAGGCTGCAACTTCCCAGACACCATGAATGAGCCCCCTTCTTATTTCCACAGTGAGAATGATGCCTCGTCTGAGAATGAGCAGCTGCTGAGTCGAAGTATGGACAGTGATGAGGAGCCTGCCACTGAGAAGCAGGGCTCCCCTGAGCTGTGCTTGTTGTCACTGGTCCACCTAGCCAGGGAGAAGTCTGTCACCACCACAAAGTCAGCCGGGGTGAGGTTCTGGCAGCCTGGCCATCCACCTTCTGATTTACTGTGCCATCGGATAGTGTGATATTCCTCCCACAGCCCCAGCCAGGAAACCTAGATGGAGTGACATGTTTAAAGCAAGATATTTAAAAAATAGAAAACTTACTTCTCATATATAGCCTTATAGAAGAAAATGAAAAATAATAAGACAAAAAGTTAAAATTATTTGCAATGTCATAGGACAGAAAAAAAACCTTCTTAAACTTACTGGCCTATATCCAACCACACACATAACAGTTAAATATAACTGTATACTTATGTATATAGTATATGTGTACATAACTATATATAGACATGGTATGCACATTTTTCATGTAAAAATGCTCCACTGGTTTGTCACCTGAAGCAACCCACTTTGGAACATACCATGGTAGGGGTGTGGGCAAAGGTGAGCCAAGCCCTGCCCCAGAGTGTCTGAATGTCTAGCATGTGGATCTGTAGATCTAAGCTTCAGGTTAACTAAGTTGCTAGGCAATGATGTTCTTGCCAAAAGTGTCCCTGATTGAGAGGCTGGATCTGGCCTGGGTTCTCTTGGGGACATCATGCTCTATGCTGCCCAGTTCAGTGATCTCTGCAGTGGGGCTTGTCACTTGCAGAAGCCTATGGAGTGCTTATGAGAGGTATCAGTTGCAGAGCCTGGGACCTTTCAAGAAGGGCCACTTTTGCACCTGTCCATCATGGGATTCATTTCTTGGCTGCCAACCGGCAAGCTGGGGTCCTCAACATTTATCCTTCCAAATAGACAAATGCCAGATGTGGTCTCTGGTCATCTTGTGAGTCTAAATGTTCAGTGAAACCTAAGTAGCCCCACCAATGGGCATTGGAGGTGCTTGACTTAGATAACCCCAAAGAAAGGCTTTCTCTCTGAATTATGGATAAGATGTTCATGTGAGGACTTGATTCAACATTTCTGATTGAAAATCAGGGGAGATCAGCTGTCTGCCAACACTGAGATGGAGGGCTTAGTTTGTTGTCTGCTACCTTTTCCCCCTTTCTGAAAATTAATATTCTCTTTACTTTTTTCATAGATTCAAAGTCGAAGGAAAAAGATACTGGATGTGTATGCCAACGTATGTGGAGTTGTCGAAGGTGAGAATAAGAGTAGTGTTCGGCAAGACACTCACCCCAGGTCTTTCCCCAGGACTTTCTTCTGACCACTGACAATGAGAAGGAGGCTCTGGCCAGAGTCCTGATGCTCCTGTAAGGGGTCTGAAAAAAGTCAGCTATCCAACTTCTCATGCTCATTTCAGGGTGGAAGGACATGGAATTTGAGTCCAAGCTGTGTTAACACATTTGCCCAGCATTTCCCATGACCCTTCCTTCACAAGATAAGGAGCTAACATTCACCCCAGGGCCTCTCAGGAAGGACACATGGAGTCAGAACACCCAAGTGCTCTAGAGAAGGGGCTTGTTGTCCCCTCCTGCCCTCCAGATGATATCTCTCTATTGGCATTATCATCTTTGAAATCTTTGATAATCATCATTATCCAGTGATAGCTGCCCTTCCCCTCCCTTCTAAAAGCTCATCCTGTCTGACAGGAGGTGTCCCCTCATAGAGATACCTTCTTATTCACTCAGGAGATAAAATCTTCATCACTGAGGTTAGAGAATTCTCCCCAGCTTCCTACGGCCACTTAGTATTGTATCACTGGCTGCCTTCATGGACTGCCTCGTCTGCCCCAGGCAGCTGGAGTAGAGCCTGGTGCCTACTATTTTCTCCACTTGAGCCAAGCCCAGCACACTCAGCTCAGAGTAGCCTTGCTAGTTTGCATGCTGTCTTGGTCAGAAATAACTACTGAGGGTGAGCTCAGGAGGCCAAGAACTCTACTCAGCTATCTGCTAAAATGTGGTATGCTCTAGGGTCAGTCTGATCAAGCTTACATGTTTGGGTGCCATCAGCTGCCCAGTGGAGGAGAGATTGAGATTTGTATTTTATCACCCTAGAAAGCTCTTCTCTATTCCAAAGATGTCTTTATTTTAAGAGCCTATACCTGAGGGACAGATTTTTCACATTAATTTTAGGAAAGAGGAGCCCCTCCAGTGAGACTGGGAGGGTAAAGAGCCTGAAGCCCTGGGTACTCAGCCACCTTCTCATGGGCAACACCACAGTGCCACTGAGAACCTTAGACCAGCAGCACCCAGCCTTGGGTGAACATTAGTTAATCGGAGAATCTTAACACTAGCTCCCTCTATGCATCTGCCCCAGGATCCTGATGTAATTGGTGTGGGATGGGTCCTTATCTGGACCCCACATTGTGGATGAGATAAATTCGTATGGACTACCAAGTCCTGTGGAGGAAAAGGGACAGCATGGTTTTTCTCTCAAGGGGAAAAAAAGCTGCAGTCCTTGCTGTGACTGGCCTTTATTTGGTTTTCTGGCACATTACATGATGGTCCTCATTTACTATGCCCCAGTAGGCTTTAAGTGGTTGCCTGTTACAGAAAACAAAGGAGTCATGGCCGTTAATCACATCACAAAAGAAGGATATTTGCAAATGAAAATGGAAAAGTGGTTGAAGTGGTTATACTCCATACTGGGGAGTTTTAGCATGGATTTTAGGAAGTTACAGTAAGCACTTGCTATCTCAATTCAGGGTGAAGGAATTTTAGCAAAAGCAAGTCTCAAAGCAGCCTAGGTACAATGCAGGCCTGATTCCCCATGGGAAAAACCTATCCATGGGCGTGGATCCTGTGCATCTTTGAATGGTAGCTGGGCCCACGCCATGCAGAATGGTCTCCTGTAGAGTCCAAATCATCAATGTCTTATGTTTTGTTGTGTTTTTAATTAAACTTTTTTATTTTGAGATCATTGTAGTGTTGAGAAGTGATACAGAGAAATCCTGTAATACTCTTCACCCAGTTTCTCCCAATGGTAACCTCTTGCCAAACCATCCCTATAAGTCACAACCCAGATATTTACATGGATACAGTGAAGACAGCCCACTTCATCACCATCAGGATTCCTCTGGTTGCCCTTGTATGGCCACATCCACTTCCTACCCACCCCAACCATTCCTTAGCCCCTGGCAACCATTAATTTGATATTCATTTCTGTAATTTTGTCATTTCAAAAATGTTATATGAGAGGAAACATGCACTATTGTAACCTCTTACAAATGGCTTTTTTTCATTCAGCATAATTCATGGGAGATTTATCCTGGGTGGTGCATGTATCATATTTTGTTTCTTTTTATTCCTAAATAGTCAGCATTAAGTATGTACCACAATGTGTTTAATTATGCATTTATCCATTTAAGAACATCTTGGTTGTTTCGAGTTTAGGTCCCTTGCAAATAAAGGTGCTTTAAATATTCATGTAGGGGTCTTTATGTGACCATAAATATTCATTTCTCTGGGATAAATACCCAGGAGTGAAACTGTTTGGTCGTAAGGTAGATTAGTGTTAAAAAAAACTGCCAAATGATTTTCCAAAATGGCTGTACCATTTGCATTCTCACCAGCAATGGATGAGTCACCCAGTTTTTCCATGTCCTGGCTAGTATTTGGTGGTGTTACTGTTTTGATTTGGTTTGTTTTGTTTTGTTTTGTAGCCATTATGATGGGTGTATTTGCTATCTCGTCATGGTTTTAATATTCATTTCCTTGATGTTCAAACATCTTTTCATGGCCTTTCTTGCCATTTCTATATCCATTCAGTGAAATGTTTCTTCCTGTCTTTTGCCCATTTTCCAATTGCATTGTGTTTTGTTTTTTGGTTTTGCTTTCATTTTCTTTGCTGTGGAGGTTTGGGAGTTTTTAATGTATTCTAAATACTAGCCCTTTGATGGGTGATTTGTAAATATTTTCTCCACGTTGCTGCTTGTCTTTGCATTCTTTTAATAGGGACTTTCACCAAAAAAACTTTTAATTTTGACAAGTCGTATTTATCATTTTGCTTTGATAGATTTTAATCTATTTATTTTAATTGTTATTCAAGTACAGTTTTCTGTCTTTTACTCCCATCCCAGCCACCCCCCAGTGCTCCCTACCTCCATCCATTTCCACCCACCTTAGTTTTTGTCCATGTGTCCTTTATACTTGTTCCTGTAAACTCTTCCCCTTTTCCTGTGAAATCCCCTCCCCTCCGAACACTGTCAGCCTGTTCTCTCTATTTCAGTGTCTTTGGTTATATTTTTCTTGCTTCTTTGTTTTGTTGTTTAGGTTCCTGTTACAGGTGAGATCATATGGTATTTGTCTTTCACTGCCTGGCTTATTTCTCTCAGCATAATGCTCTCCAGTTCTCTCCATGCTGTTGCAAAGGGTAAGAGCTCCTTCTTTCTTTCTGCTGCATAGAATTCTATTGTGTGAATGTACCATAAATTTTCGATCCATTTATTTACTGATGAGCACCTAGGTTGCTTCCAACACTGGCTATTGTAAATTGTGCTGCAAGTCATTTGGTGTATGATTATTGAGGTGCATAGGTTCTTTTGGATTGGTGTTTCAGGGTTCTAAAAATGTAATCCCAGCAGTGGAACTGCTGGGCCAAAAGGCAGATTTATTTTTAGTTTTCGGAGAAAATTCCATACTGTTTTCCATAGTGGTTGTACCAGTCTGCAATCCCACCAAAAGTGAACTAAAGTCCCCTTTGCTCCACAACCTCTCTAACACTGGTTGTTTGTTGCTTTGTTTATGATGGCCATTCTGACTGGTGTGAAGCGGTATCTCATTGTTGTTTTAATTTGCATCTCTCTGATAGCTAGCAATATTGAGCATCTTTTCATGTGTCTTTGAATCCTCTGTATGTCCTCCTTTAAGAAGTGTTTGTTTAAGTCCTTTGCTCACTTTTCAATTGGGTTGCTTGTCTTCTTAGAGTAGAGTCATATAAGTTCTTTGTATATTTTAGAGATTAAACCTTTGTCTGAGGTATCATTGGCAAATATGTTTTCCCATACAGTTTGTTCTCTTTTTATTTTAATACTGTTGTCTTTACTCATGCAGAAACTTTATATTTTGATGAGATCCCATTTGTTTATTCTTTCCTCTATGTCCCTTGCTCTAGGGGACATGTCAGTAAAAATGTTGCTGCATGAAATATCTGAGATTTTTCTGCCTATGTTCTCCTCTAGGACTTTAGTGGTGTCACAGCTTATATTTAAATCTTTTATCCACCTTGAATTTATTTTAGCGTATGGCGTAAGTTGCTGCTTGAATTTCTTTCTTTCTTTTTCTTTTTTTTCTTTTTTCTTTTTTTTTTTTTTGCACATAGCTGTCCAGTTCTCCCAAAGCACTTTGTCGAAGAGGCTATTTTTACTCCATTTTATGTTGCTGCCCACTTTGTCAAATATTAATTGACCATAGAGACTTGGGTTTATTTCTGGGCTCTCTGTTCTGTTCCATTGGTCCATGTGCCTGTTTTTATGCCAGTACCAGGCTGTTTTCATTACAGTGGACTTGTAATACAGTTTGGTATCAGGTATATTGTTTTGTATATTGTGATCCCTCCTACTTTGTTCTTCTTTCTCAGAATCGCTGCTGCTATTCAGGGTCGCTTATGGTTCCATATAAATTTTTGAAGTGTTTGTTCTATGTCTGTAAAATAGGCCATTAGTACTCTAATAGGTATTGCATTGAATCTGTAAATTGCTTTGGGTAGTATGGACATTTTGGTGATGTTAATTCTTCCAGTCCATAAACATGGTATATGTTTCCATTTGTTTGTGTCTTCCTTGATTTCTTTCTTCAGTGTTATGTAGTTTTCTGCATACAGGTCTTTTCATCCTTGGTTAGGTTTATTCCTATGCATTTTATTTTTCTTTTTGCTATATTGAATGAAATTTTTTCTTGATTTCTGCTTCTGCTGTTTCGTTGTTGGTATAAAAAAAGCCTTTGATTTCTGGATATTGACTTTGTATCCCACTGTTTTGCCGCATTTATTTAATAGGCTGAGCATTTTTGGGGTGGAGTCTATAGAATTTTCAATGTACACTATCATGTCATCTGCGGACAGTGACAGTTTTGTTTCTTCCCTTTTGATTTGGATGCCTTTTATTTCCTTTTCTTCTCTGATTGCTGTGGCTGAAACCCCCAATACTATACTGAATAGAAATGGTGAAAGTGGACAACCTTGTCTTGTTCCTGATCTTACTGGAAAAGGTTTAACTTTTTGCCCATTGAGTATGATATTGGCTGTAGGTCTCTCATATATGGCCTTTATTATATTGAGGAATGCTCCCTCTATTCTCACTTTGCTAAGTGTTTTTATCATAAATGGGTGCTGTACCTTATCAGATGTTTTCCCCATATATTAATATGATCATGTAATTTTTGTCTTTGCTTTTGTTTATGTGATGTGTTACATTTATTGACTTCTGAATATTGAACCATCCTAGCATCTCTGAGATGAATTTCATTTGGTCACGGTGTATGATCTTTTTAATGTATTGTTGCATGAGGTTTGCCAATATTTTGTTGAGGATTTTAGGGTCTATGTTCAACAGTGATATAGGCCTAAAGTTTTCTTTCTTTGTTGTGTCTTTATCTGATTTGGGGATTAGGATGATGCAGGTTTCATAAAAGTTTGGGAATCTTCCATTATTTTGGTTTTTTTGAGTAGTCTGTGAAGAATAGGGCTTAGCTCTTCCTTAAATGCTTTGTAGAGTTCTCCTGTGAAACCATCTGGTCCAGGGCTTTTGTATGATGGGAGTTTTTTGATTACTTCTTCAATTTCATCTGCTGTTATTGGCCTCTTCAGGTTTTCTGCTTCTTTTTCATTGAGTTTTGGAAGATTGTATTTTTCTAGAAATTTGTCCATTTCACCTAGGTTTTCAAATTTCTTGGCATACAATTCTTCATAGTAATTTCTTACAATCCTTTGTATTTCTCTGATATCAGATGTAATCTCCCCTCTTTTATTTCTGATTGTGTTTATTGCATCCTCTCTCTTTTTTTCTTGATGAGTCTGCTTAAAGGCTTGTCAATTTTGTTTATCTTTTCAAAAATCCATCTCCTGGATTCATTGATTCCTAGAATTGTGCTTTTAGTTTCTATATCATTAAATTCTGCTCTGATTTTGGTTATTTCCTTCCTTCTACTACCTCTGGGCTGTCTTCGTTGTTGTTCCTTGAGTTTTTGTAGGCATAGGGTTAGGTTATTTGTTTGAAATGTTTCTATGTTTTTTAGGTAGGCCTGTATTGCTATGAACTTCCCTCTCAGGACTGCCTTTGCTGTGTCCCATAAGTTTTGGGTTGTTGTGAGTTCATTTTCATTTGTTTTCAGGAACTTTTTGATTTCTTCCCTAATTTCATTCTTGACCCATTTATTGTTTAATTGCATGCTACTCAGTCTCCATGATTTTGAGTGTTTTGGGTTTTTTCCCTTGGAGTTTTTTTCTGTTTCTAATTTCAGTCACTTGGGGTTGCAGAAAATGCTTAGTATGATTTCAATTTTTCTTGAAGTTGTTGAGGCTTGTTTGGTGTCCTATTATGTGGTCTATCTTTGAAAATATTCTATCTGCATTTGAAAATAATGTGTATTTAGCTTCTTTGGGATGAAGGACTCTCTCTCTCTCTCTCTCTCTCTCTCTATATATATATATATATATATATACACACACACACACACACACACACACATATATATATGTATATCAGTGAAGTCCATTTTATTTAGGACGTTGTTCAATGCCACCATATCTTTGTTGATATTTTGTTTGGTATATCTGTCCATTTCTCCATTGGTTTTTTCCATTTTCTTTATATATTTGGGTGTTCCTATGTTGGGTGCATATATATTTACAATGTTTATGTCTTCTTGGTGGATTCTTCCCTTGAGTATTATGAAGTGACCTTCTGGGTCTCTCTTTATGGCCCTTTTTTTGAAGTCTATTTTGTCTGATATGAGTATCATTACCCCGGCTTTTTTTTTTTTTCCTGTTCATTTGCTTTGAAACTTTCTCTCCAGCCTTTCACTTTTAGTCTGTGTAGGTCTTTTGTCCTGAGGTGGGTGTCTTGTAGGCAACATATGTGTTGGTCATGCTTTCTTATCCATTCAGCTATTCTATGTCTTTTGCCTGGAGCATTTAAACCATTTACATTTAAAGTTATTATTGGTAGGTACTTATTCATTGCCATTTTTGTACCTCTCTTCCTCTCTTTCTCTCTCTTCTCCTTCCTTTCATTAAAGCAGTCCCTTTAGCATTTCTTGCAGAGCTGGTTTGGTGGAGGTGTATTCTTTAAGACTTCTTTTGTCTTGGAAGCTCCTTATTTGGCCTTCTATCCTGATTGAGAGCCTTGTAGGGTAAAGTAGCCTTTGTTGCAGGCCTCTGGTTCTCATTACTTGGAATATGTTGCCAGTCCCTTCTGGCTTGTATTGTTTTTGATGAGAAGTCAGCTGCTAAGTTTATCAGGGCTCCCTTGTATGTTACTTCCTGTTTCTCCCTTCCTGCCTTTAAGATTCTCTCTTTTTCTTGGAATTTTGCCATTTTAATTATGATGTGTCTTGAAGTAGGCCTCTTTGGGTTCCTCTGGATTGTGACTCTCTGTGTTTCCTGGATTTGTGTGACTTTTACTCTCATCAATTTAAGAAAGTTTTCCATCATTACTTTTTTAAATAGGTTTTCTATGCTTTGCACTTCTTCTCCTCTGGTATCCCTATTATACAGATATTATTATGTTTCATATTGTCTTGCATTTCTCTTAATCCCTCTTCATTCTTTCTGACCCTCTTTTTCTTTTCTTGCTCTTGCTGGGTGTTTTTTCTACTTTGTCCTCCAGCTTGCTGATCTGATCTTCTGCTTCATGTGTCCTGCTTTTGATTCCTTCCACTGTGTTCCTCAGTTCAGAAGTTGTATTCATCATTTCTTCTTGGCCCTTTTTCACGTTGATATAGTTTGCGGAGAGTTCATTGTAGCTCCCCTGTAGTTTTTGGTAGCTTATTGTGAGCTCTTTGAACTTCCTGATAACCAGTGCTTTGAATTCAGTATCTGATAGTGGACTTGCTTCTATTTCATTTAGCATTCTTTCTGAGGCTTCCTCCTTTTATTTCATTTGTAGATTGGTTCTTTGTCTTTCCATTGTTTGTAAGACTCTTCTTGTTAGCTACAGCTTCTTAAATTGATTTTTCTGGCTCCCCGGGTTTATGGTGTGAACTTCTGTGGTAGAATACCTGTGAGATTCAGTGCTGTAGTCTCCTTGATCTCCCAAGCTCACTGGTCTTGGGCTGTTCTTTAAGTTGGCTCTGTGTTTGTCTTTGGGTTTTGGTTGTTTGGGGGTCTTCCTTTTGTGGGTCCTTCCCACCAGCTGGTTAACTGATGGTCACTTTGTCCACCACCTCTTGTAATTTGTTGTGCTGGTAAGGGCAGTTGTGTTGGAGCTAGTTCTTTCGCGTACACACGGTTTTGAAAATTCTCTTTTACTCTTGTTCAGTTTTTTGTACTGGGTAGTTTCTCCACTATTTAATTGTATTTCCAGATAGGTCCTAGATTGAGGTTTGTGTGGTTTCCACTCCCTCCTTCTCCTTGTTCTGTTGTTATCTGTTTGTGGTTCCTTTGTTGCTGGGTTTTTTCCTCCAGTCGTATCCTTGTGTTCACCACTTCCACCTACTCTTTTTTTGTGATCAGTTGGAGAAGAAGGCAAAATGCTTTATGACAGCAGGAGAGTATTCTATGATATTCACAGTAGCAGCCAGTAGAGACAGGAGATCCTTTGGCTATGTATAGTGTTAACCATGATCTTCAACCTGACTAGCCACTTTTAAGAAAGGATGTAAAGGAAATAAGACCCTTGTTGGGGAGAGAAGGATTGTGAGTTGGATCTAGAAAGCAGTGAGGTTGTGGGAGGTCAGATTCTGAGGTAAGGTGAGAGTAAAGGATAGTGAATAGGTGGAGTGTATGAGAGAATAGAGTTAACCACTACAGTAATAGAGTTGAGGAATCTGTGAAGTGGGCTAACATTCGAGAGGGGTGATGTGAATTATTTACATTTGTATGGCACCACTATTATTTACAATAATATTAGAGCAACAATCATATAACAGAATATATGTTATCTGGATAACATGAATAGGGGATATAGAACTTTGAGTAGTGTGCTAAAGGAACACAAGTGACATGAAGGATAGTAAATTAGCAGTACACTGTGGAAGAGAGAATGGGGGAAACCTGTCAAATGATACAATATAACCAGCCAAGCATAGAAGACTATACGGAAAGAAGAGAAATACAAAAATACTATTAAAATGAAAGATGTAAGAATAATGAAAAAGATAATAATACAAATATGCAGTAACTTGCAGTTTCTCTGCAATAGCAAAGTGAAATTTGTCTCACTGTCTCAACTATTGGGATGCCCCCTCTTTGGGTCCAATTCTGGTCCTTTCACAGTTCTAAGTTTTTTGTCTCACTTGTGGGTATAAAAAAAAGTGAGGAAGAAGAGATAACATTGGAAAGAAAGGAAGGTAGAATAAAACAATAAAGAAGGAAAGAGAGGAAAAGGTATTGAAAAATAAAACAATAGTAAAAATTTAAAAAATAAAAGATTACTTTTAAAAAAAACACCCAGAAGGCTCAAGCTGGCCAAACTGGTTTTTCTGGTCTTGCTGGCTGCAGCAGGCTGAGGGGCCATTGGTATGGCCTTCTGGGTGTGTGCTCAGCCAGTCTTGAAAGGGCTCTCCTGAGAGCTAGTCTTGCGCCTCTCCTGGGCACCTTATGTGAGCTATCCAGGTCTTCTTCAGAGAGCTGTTTCCCAGGGGGTTATCACTGTGGACTCGGGTGCGGATGCACGCACATGCCAGCCAGGCTGCCTGGGTCCTGTGAGTTTGGACGGGAACCCTTCCCAGTACTATGGGGGAACACAGGGCCTTTCATGCAATCCTGGGATTGCTGCCTGACTGGGTGAGGAGTAAGCCGAGTACCTGTCACAGGAGAATCCCCCAAACAGTTTTACTTTTTTAGAAATTCCTCCTATTTAAGCCTGCTGCTCAGTACAGCCCAATGTGGGCTCTCAACTCTCTCAAGCCAGTGACCTCTGACCCTGTGGGTGATCAGGGCCCTTGTGTGTTTGCCTCTTTGCCCTTATTCCCCTCTCTGCAACTTCAAGTAACTAGGTCTCTCTGGGTGCTGCTCAAACCCTGCTTGGCGGGGGAGGGAGAGAGCAGTTGACCCAGCTCTCTCCCAAGGACTCTGTGGCAAGCCCACAGCTCCCAAAGAGTCTGTGGTAGACCCAGCGCCAGGGCCAGGCACCGGAAACTGGGCCTGGGGCTACAGCTGAAGTCCCAGTGCTGGTCCCTGGGACCTTATTGTCCTGCAGCAGTCTCCTTACCTTCTGGTTTTTCAGTGTCCGCTACAATTTTTGGTCTCTTATTTTCATATGCTGGGGTACTGTTGGCTGTTTGCTCTGTTCCTCCATAGATTGGCCAGGTTTGTCTCCCATGTGTAGAGAGAATTGGAATCTGCTCCCTCCTACTCCGTCACCATCTTCCAAGTTCATGATGGTAGATTTTTTTTATATCAAAATTAAGATCTCTTTGCCTAGCCCTAGATCCCAGTGATAGTTTTCTATGATTTTTTTCTGAAAGTTTTGTAGTTTTATATTTTCCATTAGAGTCCATTATCAGTTGAATTAATTTTTTAATTTTCTTTTTTTAATTGATAATGCCATTACAATTGTCCCATTTTTCCCTTTGCCCCCTTCCACCAAGCACCCCCCATTCCCTCTAGCAATCCTCCCTCCTTTGTTCATGTCCATGGGTTATGCATATAAGTTCTTTGAAAACTCTATTTCCTATACCTGTTCTTAATATCTCCCTGCCTATTCTGTAACTACCAATTTATACTTCATCCCTTCATCTTCCCCATCCCCCCAGACCTCCCTCCCAATTGGCCACCATCCCAATGTTCTCATATCTATGATTCATTTTCTATTCTGCTTGTTTGCTTAGTGTGTTTTAGATTCAATTGTTGATAGTTATGTATTTATTGCCATTTTAATATTCACAGTTTTGATCTTTTCATTAAATTAGTCCCTTTAACATTTCATAAAATAATACTTTGGTGATGATGAATTCCTTCAGCTTTACCTTGGCTGGGAAACACTTTGTCTGCCCTTCAATTCTACATAATACTTTTGCTGGATAGGGTAATCTAGGTTGCAGGTTATTGTTTTCCATCAGTTTGAATACTTCTTGCCTGCAAATTTTCTTTTGAGAAATCAGGTAACCGTCTTATGGTAACTTCTTTGTAGGTAATTTATCTGCTTTTCTTTGGCTGCTTTTAAGATTCTCTCTTTATGTTTAACCTTTGGTATTGTAATTATTATTTGTGTGGGTGTGTTCCTCTTTACATCTATCTTCTTTGGGATTGTCTGTGCTTCCTGAACTTTCATGTGTATTTCCTTCACCAAATTAGGGAAGTTTTCTTTTATTATTTTTTCAAATAGGTTTCCAATTTCTTGCTCTTTCTCTTCTTTTGGCACCCCTATCATGCAAATGTTGGAACATTTGATGTTGTCCCAGAGGACACTATCTTCAATATTTTGCATTCTTTTTTTCTTCTTATTGTACTGATTGGATGCCTTTTTTTCCTTATGCACAATTAATTTGATTCTTGGCTTCATCCACTGTACTGTTTATTCTCTGTAAAATATTTTTTTATTTCTGTCTGTGCCATATTTTGTCATGTATAATTTGCACCTTTTGCCCAAATTTTTGAGGGAAAAATAAAGATGTTCATTATACATGGGTAGAACCTGAAACACCTTGTGTCTGTTCCTGTGTTTTTTAAGTATTTGTTACATAAAATTTCTTGTACAATATGTTGAAAACTAAATGCTAAAAATCCTTTATAATGCAAAAACCAAAAACCAAGTATCTGAATATAAATAAATAAATAATTGAATTAAAAATTAAAATGAAAGATTTCTATCCTGAAATTTTGGGCCAGAAAATGTGGATGCACATTATATATGGCAAAAACATGGAATATTCTTCATTTCTGCCTGGGTCTTTTTATGCTCTTGAAGTACCCACTGAGTTCCTTGAGCATCCTTATAATCAGTGTTTCGAAGTCTGCATCTAATAGATTGCTTATTTCCATTTTGTTTAGTTCGTTTTCTGGACCTTTGTTCTGTTCTTTCATTTGGGCCATATTTCTTTGTCTCCTTATTTTGACAGCCTCCCTGTGTTTGTTTCTATGTATTAGGTAGAGTTGCTTTGACTCCATGTCTTGGTAGTGTAGCCTAATGTAGTAGGCGTCCTGTAGTATCCAATGGCATGGCCTCCCCTATCTCTCAAGCTATGTACTTGGGGTGCTCCCTCCATGTAGGTTGACTACTCCCTCCTCTTCTAGATGAGTCTTGATTGCTGTCAGCAGGTCAATGGGAGGGATTTACCCTGTTTATTCTGTCTATACAGCTGGTAGGACTTGCTGTAACCCCTGGCCAGCAACCACCACCCTCTGTGGCTTGTGGAGGTGGTTGGATGCTGCTCTGATGTGGTCTATAACTGGCTGCTGGATGTTCAGGCTCTGGGGTTTCCTGGGTAGTGTAGGCCAAGTTCAGCTTCAGCCTGTGTTCTGTTGGGGTTCCTTGGCAAAAGCTATGAAGTGATCTGCAGATGGCTACTGCCAGTGCCAGGCCTGGCGCCACTCAGCAAGTGGTACAGGTGCTGGGCTCAGCTAATTCTTGTTTGAACAGATTAGGAAGATCTGAATGAAGTCTGTGCCTAGCCCAATCTTTCGTATGGAAAGGCCAATGTACCAGGGTGGGAAGTTTGCTTGTGTGGGCCCCTAAGTTGAATGGGGAGTACCCTTTGGTAATAATCAGGGCGGGACTAACCATGTAAGCCTGGTCAATGGAGACTTAGATATGGTGCCTCCACTCTGTGGCTCTGTGTGGGGGAGGGTTCAGCATAGGTCCAATTGCCATTGTCTACAGTTCTGTCTGGGAGGAAGGTGTCCCCCAGATCTTGCCCTGATGGCAGATACTTCAGTTCCTCCCCATATGCCACTGGTTCCCTTCAAGCTGCTGCCCTGTTGCTGGAGTCCAGAGGGAGGACTCTGAGTAAGCCCATGTGTCCTGCCAGGCCCTTTTAGAGGAGAGGCCTGAGAATCCTGTAGTTTCTTCTGCTGACCCAACACCCACTGGTTTTTATAACCAGAAGTTATGGAGACTTACCTTTCTGGAACTGGAAATCTGAGATGGGTAGTCTGAAGTGGGTCTGGGACCCATCACTCCCAAGATATCCCTCCACTTTACATCCTCCACACGTGGGTTTGGGATCAACCAGCTCTGCATCTCCACACCTCCACCCCTCCATGCCTCCTACCCATCTAGATAAATGTGCTTACTTTATAATTCCTTAGTTGTCAGACTTCTATACAGCTTGATTTTCTGACAATTCTGAATGATGGAGGGATTGGAGTAATCTGTACTTTCATTGTATTTTCCTATGGTTTCCTGCAAGGAGGTGACCCATGTTTACCTATGCTGCCATATTACCTCACTGGACTGGTTATAACAGCACTATGTTGAATAAGAGTGATGAGAGCAGACATCCTTGCGTTATTCCTGATTTTTAAGGGAAAGCATTCAGTTTTTTACCATTAAGTATAATGTTAGCCTAGGGCTTTTTTGTAAGTGATTTACATAACCTTTGTGAATAGATTACATTATTTTTAAACATTTTATTTATTTATTTTCAGAGAGGTGAAAGGGAGATAGAAAGAGAGGGAAACATATATGAGCAACAGAAACATTGATCAGTTGCTTCTTGCACACCTCCAACCAGGGACCAAGCTGGCAACCCAGACATGTGCCCAACTGGGAATAGAACCAGCGACCCCTTGGTTTGCAGGCCAGTGCTCAATCCACTGAAACACCCCAGATAGGGCTACATTATTTTTAAAATACTGAACCAGCCTTGCTTCCCTGAAATAAAGCCCACTTCTTATCGGTGTAATTCTTTTAATATGTTGTTGAATTCTATTGGTTAATATTTTGTTGAGAATTTTTTAGCTATATTCATGAGGAATATTGACCTGTAGTGGTTTTCTTTTTGTACTGTATTTACATAGTTTTGGTGTCAAGTTAATACTAGCTTTGCAGAATAAGCTGGGGAATGTTTACTCCTTTAATATTTTCCAGATTTTATGTGAAATTTGTGTTAATTCTTTGAACTTTGGTGGCATTCTCCTATGTGGGCTTACAGACTTTTCTTGGAGTGGGGGGGGGTGTTGATTTTTAAAACTACAGACAGGCTTCATTTTTTAACAGTGATAAGGCTATTCAAATGATTTACTTCATATTGGGTGAGTTGTGGTAGTTGTTGCTCATAGTATTCCTTAATTTTTAATGTCTGCAGGGTTTGTAGTGGTATTTCCTTCTTAATTGCTTGATAGTGGTAATTTACTTTTTTCTTTGTCAATTATACTAGAGATTTGTCCATATTGTTGATCCTTTCAAAGAACTGGCTGGCTCTTTTCATGTTTACCTCTGGCTTTTCTTTTCTCAACTTCATTGTTTAGTGCTCTTATCTTTATTATATTTTTCCTTCTGTTTACTTTGGGTATATTTTACTAATCTTTTTCTAGGTGCTTGAGATAGGAACTTAGATTACTAATTTGAGATTTCCCCCTTTTGTAACATATGTATTTATGATAGAAATATGTTCTTTATTGCTTTAGGTAATGTCCTACAATTTTTGATATGTTGTATTGTCATTTTCAATTTCTTAAAACATTTCCTTTGAGATTTCTTCTTTGATTCATGGATTATTTTAAAGCATGTTATTTAGTCCTCATACCACACCTAATGTATTAACAGTAATTCAGGACAGAAACCAACAGAATAGCGTAGCTCCCAAAGTACAGTGGGAGGTCACCTTTGTGGAGTTACTCCCAGTGCCAGTGGCTCTCCTCATCAAGGGAGGCAGGATACAAATTGACTGCCGGTTACTCTTCCTAACATGGGGAACACCAGTTGCCTTTGGTCCCAGATCCTCCCAGAAAGATGAGGATCCCACAACTTTCTTCCTTCCATCCCCACATACAAACCAATTTTCTTAGAAGGGAAAGTCAAGGAAGCTGACAGAAACCTAATGAAGGCCTCTGAAAACTCTGTTTCTCCATTTGAAATAAACCATGTCTTTAAATGCATTAACTCCATGGGAAACACATGTAATGAACCAAATTCAATCTCTGTCCCCCCAACCCCCCCAAAAGTGTGTCGTTTAGTTTACAAGTGTGTGAAGATGTTCCTATTATAGTATCTTTCTGTATTTTGCTGTTCGATTCCATTGTGGTAGGAGAATACACTCTGCATACAATTTGAATTCTTTTAAATTTTTTTGTTGAAGTATAAGGCATGCACTCAAAAACAACATATATTATGTTATTGTTGGATGGAGTGTTCTATAATTGTTGATCGCATTCTTTTGGTTAATGGTGTTGTTGTATTCTATATTCTTGCTGATTTCCTTCCAATTGCTCTATCAACTACCAAGGGAGAGAGTTTGAAGTCTCCAACAATAATTGTGAGTCTGTCTATTTATTCTTTCAGTTCTGTCAGGTTTTTTTTTTCATATATTTTGGAGCTCTGTTGTTTGATGCATACACATTTAGAATTACTATGCCTTCTTAGTGAATAGAGCCTTTTACTGTTATATAATATCCATCTCTACCTCTGGTTATTTCTTTGTTTTGAAGTCTGCTTTAACTGATGTGATAGCCAATTCTGCTTTCTTCTTATTAATGTTCACATAATATATCTTTCCCCATTATTTTACTTTCAACCAATCATGTCATATTTGACATGAGTTTCTTGTACACAACATGTAACTACATCATTTATAAATTCACTCTGCCAAGCTCTGTCTTCTAATTGGAATTTAAAGTTTTTACATTTAATGTAGCTATTGATATGCTAGTGTTTCAGGCTACTATTTTATGTTTACTGTGTGTTTAATCTATTTTTTATTTCTCTGCTTTCTTTTTCCTGCTTTTCTTTAGGTCACTTAAATATACTTTAGAAGTCCATTTTGATTTTTTTTTGAGTGATGCACTTGCTGTGTGTTGAGTGAATCTTTTTCCATATCTATTGTAGTAGTTTCTCTAGGTATCATATATACAACATCACAGTGTCATCATTTTACTAGCTTGAATAAAGTGCATAAACTTTACCTCCCTGTGTCCTTCCTGCTTATAGTTGTCTTATATATTTCCTCTATATATACTTATAACTGCATCATTTTCATCAGCTGACAATAATAATTCATAAATTAAAAAAGAAAAGAAAGCCTATTATATTCACCCAAATTTTGTTTACTGTGTTCTTTTTTCATGATCCAAGATTTATTCTTTTATCATTTCCTTTTTGTTTAGAGACTCCCTTTAGTCACTCTTTTAGGGTAGATTTGCTAGTGACAAATTCTTAATTTTTCTTTCTTGAGAATGTCTTCAGTTCCTTTTCATTTCTGAAATATATTTTCACTGGGTATTGGATACTGGGTTGACAGTTCTTTTTTTTTTTTCCGGTATTGGAAAGCACTATGCCACTTCCCTCTGACTGGTTTCTGATCAGAAATTCACTGTCATTCCAATTGCTTTTTCCCTATAGGTAAGGTGTTGTTTTTCTCTGGCTGTATTTAAGACCTTCTTGTCTTCAGTTTTCAGAGCTTCATTTATGATGTGTCTTGATATGACTTGCCTTGGGTTCATCCTGTTTGGAATTCTCTCAGCTTTTTGAATCTGCATACTTTTGTTCCCTTTCAAGTTTGGGGAGTTTTCAGCCATTTTTTTCAGCCCCACTTTCTTTTTCCTCTCTTTCTAGGACTCCATGAAACAAATGTGAGATCTTTTGTTGTAGACTAACAGGTCTCTGGGAATCTGTGTTTTTCAGTTTATTTTATCTCTATTGTTCAGATTCAGTGATTTCTATTCCATTATTCTGCTCAGTAATTCTTTCCTCTGTCTTTATTCTTCCATCAATCACATCTGATGAGTTTTAATATTGGTTATTATATTTTTCAGTTCTAACATTTCTATTTGGTTCTTCTTCAGATTCTCTATCATTTTCTAAGGCTTTCATTTTTGTTTTCTTTTTTTACAGAGAAGGAAAGGGAGGAAGAAGGAGAGGGAGAGAAACATTGACATGAGAGAAAAACATCAGTCAGTTGCCTCTAATATGCACCCTGACCAGGGACCAAACCCACAAGCCAGTCATGTGCCCTGACCGGGAATCGAACTGGTGACCTCTCACTTTGTGGGCTTATGCCCAACCAACTGAGCCTCTTTGGCCAGGGCTGGCTTTCAATTTCTTTATTTGTTTCAAGCATATTTGAAATTACTGATGAAGCATTTTTATTATGGCTTCTTTAAAATCTTTGTCAGATGATTTTAACGTATATTAGTGTTGGCATCTATTGATTTCTTTTTACATTTATTTTGTGATCTTTTTGGTTCTGGGTATAAAGAGTGAGTTTCTATTGAAACCTGGACAGTTTTGTGTCATGCTATGAAATTCTTTATCTTTTTAAAGCCTTCTATGAAGCAGGCTTCCTGTGATGCCTCTGTGGCAGAGGAAGTGGGTGGTGCCACCTCATTGCAGGCAGATGCAGGTAGATATTCAAGTTCCGATTCAGCTTTCATTGACATCCAACCATTGGTTTCCTTTTATTGCTGGTTGGAGGGTGGGAATCTGTTTCTCCAAGTGGTTTCCACTGACACTATGGGAGGCTTATTTTCAGCTGATAATAAGAAAGTCCAGGCTCCCTACTTGCCCTGGTGCAGTGTTACAGCCTACTGAAGGAAAATACCCAGCCTTTTCATTCAGCCTTTGTTGGCCTTGGTGATGGTAGTACCACAGTTTTTTGTGGTATTTGGCTATAATAAAGAATTATTGTCTAAATGTTTTCTTCTTACTAAGCTTCTCTTTTCATAGTGCTTTAATTAGAGAGAACAAGCTTTTGTTGGAGCTATTTTTTTATTGCGGGAATTTGGATTCCTGAACTCTTCAGCTCCACATTTTGGATGATGAGGCAATAGAAAACCCGGGCAACTCATCATTATATTAGTCGTGAGGTCCTGAGCAGTCTTTTTTCTCCACTTTCCAGTGTCTTCTTCTGTTTGCCTTATAGATAGTGCCAGTGGTTTAAGCTCTACTTACCCGGAAAAATAGGGGAAAACATGCCTAGTCTATCTTCCAAAAGTAGAAATGTATCATTTATAAGTGCTTCTAGGTGAGTCTAATATATAGCAAAATCTGAGAACTACTGAGTTGGCAGTGACTTGGCTCAGATTACACAAAGTTTGGGCTGTCTTTGAGAGCACCTTTCACAAAAGTGAGTCCTATTCCCATAGTAGGACTATTCCCTTCTTGGTAGCCTATAGTGAAGGCTTTAGTGACTGCTGAAAATGGTCTTTAGGGGATTACTATTAATATAAAAGTCAATATGGTTATGGTAGTTATTTTCCTAGGAGGAGAAAAGTCAGTAATGGAATTTGGGTTTATGGAAAGACTTCTCATGTAGCTGCCAAAGTCCTGGGTGTTATTCATCTAAAGCTATGTATTTATTTTGAGTGATTTTCTGCATCTGTGTTTTATTTTACAAATTTTTTTAAAAGGTTTCAAAAACAATGTTAATGGTATTGGGCTTCTATTGACTGCAAGGGCCATCTGCAACGTCTGACAGGCCCTTCATCTCCGCAGGTCTCAGCCCCACGGAGCTGCCCTTTGATTGCCTTGAGAAGACAAGCCGAATGCTCAGCTCCACATACAACTCTGAGAAGGCTGTTGTGAAAACATGGCGCCACCTTGCTGAGAGCTTTGGACTAAAAAGAGATGAGATTGGAGGCATGACAGATGGCATGCAGCTCTTTGATCGTATCAGCACAGCAGGCTACAGCATCCCAGAGCTGCTCACAAAACTGGTGCAAATTGAACGGCTGGATGCTGTGGAGTCTTTGTGTGCAGACATACTGGAGTGGGCTGGGATCATGCCACCTGTCTCCCAGCTACCCACTACATCCTGAAGTACATGCCTGTGGACTGTTCTTCTTGGCATACACCAAGGATCTAATCAGGGCTCTGGAGCTGTGGGTAGTGCCAACAGACTGCCAAGAATCATGGCTTTTTGTGCTGTGTCACCAGAGTATGCCTTAGGCCAGCAGTCCCCAACATTTTTGGCACCAGGGACTGATTTCGCGGAAGACAATTTTTACGTGGACCAGGGTTGGGGGGATGGTTGTAGGATGATTCAAGCTCATCACATTCAAGGTCACCTCCTGTTGTATGGCCCGGTTCCTAACAGGCCCAGACCAGTACCAGTCTGTGTCCTAGAGTGGCTGGGGACCTCTGCCTTAGACTGTTCATGGAAAAAGAGGAAATAATATGTCTTTCCCAATCTAACTAAAAATAAAAGATTAAAGCTAGGATACTTCTAGCTACCCATCTGCAGATAGAAACAATATTTGTTCGGCCAACCAGTCCTCTTGACATTAACTCATTCAAGGCATATTTGGGGGCACTCAAATGCGCCAAACACATGGGGATGACAAAGGTGAAGGTTCTGGTCTCTGTATAAGGGAGTTTACAACCCAGTGAAAGATAGAAGTCATGCCCACAAACCACTTTGCTAGAAGATATCAAACAATCTGAGTGAGGGGATTCTAAGAATATGCAATAAAAGTCCTGAGAGAAGGAGATGGCATCCCATTCAAGTGATGAAGGAGAAAGAAAGCCTATTATCAAGAAGAAAATGGTGTGAGAGTCTTAGGCTCTGGCCTTGTAAGTCAGTCAGGGAAAGTGGAGCCCCCTGTGCAGGGTGAGCCTGGGCTTGGACTCCAGGGACTTGGTTCTAGTTGTGCCAATGTGGGCCATTTTCTTTACTCTCCCTAGGATTCAGATTGTCATCTGCAAATGATAGGTTAGTCTGTTACTCTATAATCACAGGAAGTAAGGTTCAATAAGGAAAAAAAAGGGGGGAGCTACAGAAAATGCCACCCCTTTGAGGTGTTCCATGGAAGTGAATACAGTGTGAGTCATCAGGTAAAATGGGAATTTTAAAAAAACCTCAAATTTAGAGTTTTCACAATAACTACAATTATTTGGCATACATTCAAAAATGAAGTTAATAAGCTGGCATTCTTCTTGGAAGACTCTCTTACTACACCTGCCATTGCCAGAACTTTTGAGCCAGGGTAATGATAACACTGGGGGTTAGTGTGGTGCTCACTGCTGAGCTTCCTAATAACAGGTCTCACTATAGTTATTACCATATTAAAGTCAGCCTCTCACTTATAAAGCAATGTTTTTTTAATTACAAGTTGCACGACTGAGAAAATGCTTTGGGGGAGGAAATCAGTCAAGTTTAAAGCCAGTAAACAATTTCCCAGCAATGAATGTAGAGCATACTGTGATAGAATCATAATGAATATTTAATATCATCATATACTGCTGTCTGTGAGAACCTATTTGATATAACCTGCAAGCTAAATGCATCATGGCAAAACTTAATTACCCTTTTTAATTCCCCCTGAAATCCTGGGTGCCCCTTTCCCCTGCTTGTGATAATGATGATGAGAGTCTCACCCTTAATTAGAGTGAAAATGTCACACGTGAGGAGCATTCATTTCTAGGATAATAGTTTGCAGCCTCCTTGGAACATTTATTTTCAGTGAAAGAGCAGGGGTAGCTGTTTCTCTGCCTACCCTGATTGGGGGATGAGGGGAGTGCCCTCAGTTCATACTGTTGAATTCTGGAGCCAGAGGTCAGCCAGCATCAGATCATGTTTTATTGACTCTCAATCTACCATTGTTAGGGAGATAATTACACATTTCTTTGTCATTTACTAATTTGGAGACAAATTTTTAAAAAAAGGTTTACTCTAATAAGCATTAGCCTACACATGAAATTCAAATCAATGAGGCCATAATGATTATTACTGACCAAAGTTGTACTCCACCCTGTCTTTCTGTATGGAGACAAATATTGTTTTGTTTTTGTACTTAAAAACATTTTAAAAATAACCCAGGTTAGAGCTGTGGCCTGTAACCAATGAAGTCTTAATTGTCCATTTTTTTGTCTAATTCTATATATATATAACTTATATGTTAAGTTTCAATAAACAAACTAATAAAAAAGATTTACAGACTGCTACAACGTGAGCTCTTTGGTAGGGGAAGGCGGGGTAGTGTAAAATGTTCTGATTGCTCTGTTCCTGGTTATTGCACTGTGTATGATGTGACTATAGGATTGGGACCAGCCAGATATGAAATACCTAAAATGTTATGGCCTGAGCCATTCACTCAACAGAAGCAAGGATTACAATGAGATTATGTAAAAAAAAAATACTTGGAACATTACTTTCCAAGTTGTCATCATTAGTTTATAAGGCATTGATTCACTTAGCTACTGCTATGTAACATACTTCCCTAACATCATTCAGTGGCTTAAGCTAACAATCATTTGATTATTACAACTCAGGGGTGAGTTAGGGTCCTAGCTGATCTGGGTTGGGGTAAGTTGGATGTGGCTTGGTTGGGGCTTCTGTCTGCTGGACTACTTTAACTGGGTTAACTGTTCCATTGTCACTCCTCCTCAAATCAATCATCTAGCCTAGGCCTTCATCATGGCAATGATGACAGCACAAAACTAACAGAAAGTTTCTTCAGGCCTAGCCTCAGAATTGGCACACTGTCACTTCTAGCTCATTCTATTGGCCAAATCAACCCTTATGCCTAACCCAGAGTCCAGGGTAGGGAATGACTCCACTCTATCTGTGTGAGGAGCTACAAAGTCAAGGAGTGAAAGGTAATAAGTTGTAATAGATAATGCAAAGTTCACAGGTATATTAATTTCCAACAGCTGCTGTATGAAATTACTGCAAACCTACTGATTTAAGAAACACTGATTTATGATCTTATTGTTCTGGAGGTCAAAAGTCCTGAAAACAAGTTTTCAGCAGGATTTTGTTCATTGTGGAGACTTGAGAAAGGAATCTGTTTCCTTGCCTTTTCTAACTTACAGAGTCCATCCATATTCCTTGGATCATGTCTCCCTTCTATCTTCCAAGCCAGCAACCACACTGCTTCAACCTCTACTTCCATCACCTCACTTTCTTCTCTGACTCTCACTCTTCTGCTTTCCTCTTTCCATTATGAGGACTATAATCCAGATTAACCTTGCCACTTCAAAATCATTAATTTAATCACAACTACAAAGTTCCTTTGCCCTATAATATCACATATTCACAGCTTCTGGGGATTAGGAGGTGGACCTCTTGGAGGGGTCATTGTTCTGCCTACTACAGTAATATGTAAGTGGTTGTCAAGTATGACAGTGTAACACAGCAGAGGAAGCACTAACAAAGCAAACTTCCCAACTGGGTCTATTTTCTTGTGGGGCTAAACTATAAACTAAGTAATGGCTGCCTTCCTGCAGAGGATGAAGAAATGGACTGGTCTGTAGTTGCTCAATAACAAGAGCTTTATCCTTCTCTGAATCAGTGAGCTCTGCCTTCCTCCACTTCTATCCCCAGTGGTCCAGACAGGATGTGGCAGAGTCATACGAATCCCCACTTTGAAAAGGAGGACATCTCTTTATTCAGGAACTTGCTCAGACTTTTAAAAAAATTTCTAGTAAATCATTCAGTTTGGTTGATGGTTTCAGAAGCCTAGATGAGCTATTCACTTTGTGTAGAATGAATGGCTAAGGTGTATGAGGTCTGTCCAGAAAGGATCCAGCCATGTAATATGAAAGATAGAGACATTTGTTAAAGATACAAGAACATTATACCTAGGACAATGACACCTCAGTCCCCTTCTAAGTAGGCATCTTGGGACCTCACACAGTTCTCCCAATTGCCAACAGCTGCCCATTATATTTTCCTGAATCTCATCGATGGTCTGAAATCTCTTCCCTTTCAAAGGCAATCTTAGTTTTGGGAAAAGCCAGAAGTCATAGGGCACCAAACCTGGAATGTAGGGGGTCTGAGTCACCTGGGCAATTTGATGTTTCACCAAAAAACTCTACCTGAGACATGATGCAGAAGTAGATGCGTTGTCCTGATGAAGCTGCCAATCACCAGTTGCCCATAGCTGCAGCCTTGTGAATCATCTGAATAGTTTCCACAGAGTAATGTTCAAGGTTAGTGCAAAGTTTGTTGTAAATTCATTGCTGCATTCACTCAGTCATTTTCAATGTGACTGGTCTGTCTGTCTGTTAATATAACAAGAATGGTTTGTGCAACATTGATGTAACCCAGCAGCCAAGAAGAATGGACTGGAATGCACATGTGTGAACAATGATGACTTCACTGTACTAGTTTTGGGGTGGTAGACACCATTAAGTGATCATGAATACTGTATAGCTGGTGCATTCAAAATGACTGAACAAGAAGAGCAATGAATCTGCACCAACTTTTGCATTAAACTTTAATATTCCTCCAATGAAACTATTGGATGAATAGTTTCCTCAGACTAATAGTCTGAAGCTAGGCCTCAGACTAGAATAGTCTGAGGAAACAATTCCTCCAATAATGACCTCAGACAAGGGTTTGATCTCCAAAATATATAGAAAACTCACATGACTCCACTCCAGGAAGATAAAACATCCAATTAAAAAACGGGCAAAAAACCTAAACAGATAGTTGTCCACAGAGGACATACAGAGGATCCAGAGACATATGAAAAGATGCTCAGCATCACTAGCCATCAAAGAGATACAAATTAAAACCACAATGAGGTACCACTTCACACCAGTCATAATGACCATCATAAACAAATCAACAAATGATAAGTGTTGGAGAAGATGTGGAGAAAAGGGTACTATAGTGCACTGTTGGTGGGAATGCAGACTGGTGCAGCCACTGCAGAAAACAGTATGGAATTTCCTCGGAAAATCAAAAATTGAACTGCAATTCCATTGCTGGGACTATTCCCTCAGAATCCTGAAACACCAATTCAAAAGATCCTATGAACCGCAATGTTCATAATAGCACAATTTATAATAGTCAAGTACTGGAAGCAACCTAAGGGCCCATCAGTAAATGAGTAGATCAGAAAACTTTGGTACATTTACATGATGGAATACTATTTAGCAGAAAGTAAGAAGGAGCTCCTACCCTTTGTGACAACATGGATAGAACAGGAAAGCGTTCTGCTAAATGAAATAAGCCAGGTGGTGAGGGACAAATGTCGTATGATCTCACCTTTAACTGGAACATAATCAACAGAAGAAAAAGGCAAGCAAAATATAACCAGAGACACTAAAATTAAGAACAATCTGACAGTAACCAGACAAGAGGTGGAATGGAATAAATGGGGGAAGGAGGAAGGGTTTTCAGGACACATGGACAAAACCAAGGGAGTGAGTGGAAGCAAGTGAGGGAAAAGGGCTTGGCTGGGGTTGAGGGAAGTGGTGGGGAGTATTTGCAGACAACTATAATTGAACAACAATAAAATATTTTTTAATTCATTCATTCATTCATTTTCAAAACGTTTTCCTGGTGGGAAACGTTCGGCCTATCCCTCAAAATGAGTTAACTATTGACTCTAATTAAACAAGGTTATTCATGTTCTGTTTTATATCGTTTTCATAATTCTGGCAAGCATAATTTACACGGGGAAATTTTTCTATACATTCACAATTGCCTGTGGGGACATAAGAGAGCTTCTTTTTTTGTTTGTTTTGTTTTATTTTTTTAAATTTAATTCTCATTCAAGTACAGTTTTCTGTCTTATATTCCCTGCCCTGCTCCCCCAGTGCTACCCACCTCCCTCCCATTTCCACCCCCCACCTTAATTATTGTCCATGCGTCCTTTACACTTAATCCTGTGAGTCCCTCCCCTTTTCCCGTATGATTCTCTCCCCTCTCCCCTCTGGACCCTGTAGCCTGTTCCATGTTTGAGTATCGTTGGTAATATTTTGCTTGCTTGTTGGTTTTGTTGTTTAGATTCCTGTTAATGGTGATATCATATGGTATTTGTCTTTCACCACCTGGCTTATTTCACTCAGCATAATGCTCTCCAGTTCCATCCATGATGTTGCAAAAGGTAGGAGCTCCTTCTTCCTTTCTGCAGCATAGAATTCCATTGTGTAAAAGTACCATAGCTCTTTGATCCAGTCATTTACCGATGGGCATCTAGGTTGCTTCCAACTATTGGCTATCATAAATTGTGCTGCGATGAACATCGGGGTGCATAGGTTCTTATACATTGGTGTTTCAGGGTTCTTAGGATATACTCTTAATAGTGGAATTGCTGGGTCAAAGGGCACATTCATTTTTAGTTTTCTTAGAAAGCTCCAGACTGTTTTCCATAGTGGATTGTACCAATCCCACCAACAGTGAACTAGGGTCACCTTTTCCCCACAACCTCTCCAGCACTTGCCGGAGGGACTACATATCTTTGTTTATGATAGCCATTCTCACTGGTGTAAAGTGGTATCTAATTGTGGTTTTAATTTGCATCTCTCTGATAGCTAGCAATATCAAGCATCTTTTCATGTGTCTCTGAATCCTCTCTATGTCCTCCTTGGAGAAATGTCTGTTCCAGTCTTTTGCCCATTTTTTAATTGGGTTGCTCGTCTTCTTTGAGTGGAGTCGAGTGAGTTCTTTGTATATTTTGGAGATTAAACCTTTGTCTGAGGTATCATTGGCAAATATACTTTCCCAAGCTGTTGCTTCTCTTTTAATCTTGATACTGTTTTTCTCAGCCACGCAGAAGCTTTTAATTTGGATGAGATCCCATTTGTTTATTCTTTCCTTTATATCCCTTGCTCTAGGGGACATATCAGTAAAAATCTTGCTGCCTGGAATATCTGAGATTTTCCTGCCAATGTTCTCCTCTAGGGCTTTAATGGTTTCACAGCTTATATTTAAGTCTTTTATACACCTGGAATTAATTTTGGTGTATGGTGTAAGTTGGTGCTCGAGTTTCATTTTTTTGCATGTGGCTGTCCAGTTCTCCCAACACCATTTGTTGAAGAGGCTATCTTTACTCCATTTTATGATACTGCCCCCTTGGTCGAATATTAATTGACTGTAGAGAGTTGGGTTTATTTCTGGGCTCTCTGTTCTATTCCATTGGTCTATGTGCCTGTTTTTATGCCAGTACCAGGCTGTTTTGATTACAGTGGCCTTGTCATACAGTTTGATATCAGGTATTGTGATCCCTCCTACTTTGTTCTTCTTTCTCAAAATTGCAGCTGCTATTCAGGGTCTTTAATGGTTCCATATAAATTTTTGAAGTGTTTGTTCTATGTCTGTGAAATGTGCCATTGGTACTTTAATACGTATTGCGTTGAATCTGTAAATTGCTCTGGGTAGTATGGACATTTTGATGATGTTAATTATTCCAATCCATGAACACGATATATGTTTCCATTTGTTTGTGTTTTCCTTGATTTCTTTCTTCAGCGTTGTGCAGTTTTCTGCATACAGGTCTTTTACCTCCTTGGTTAGGTTTATTCCCAGATATTTTGGTTTTGTTTTTGCTATATCGAATGGAATTTTTTTATTCATTTCTGCTCCTGCTGTTTCGTTGTTGGTATACAAAAATGCCTTTGATTTCTGGATATTGACTTTGTATCCCGCTGTTTTGCCAAATTCATTTATTAGTTCGAACAGTTTTTTGGTAGAGGCTATAGAATTTTTCCATGTACACTACCATGTCATCTGCAAAGAATGCCAGTTTTGTTTCCTCCTTTCCGATTTGGATGCTTTTATTTCTTTTTCTTGTCTGATTGCTGTGGCTAGAACTTCTAATACTATATTGAATAGAAGTGGTGAAAGTGGACAACCTTGTCTTGTTCCTGAACTTAGTCGAAAAGGTTTTAGTTTTTGCCCATTGAGTATGATGTTGGCTGTAGTTCTTTCACATATAGCCTTTATTATATTGAGGAATGCTCCCTCTATTCCCATTTTTCTGAGTACCTTTATCATAAATGGGTGTTGTACATTATCAAAAGCTTTTTCCGCGTCTATTGATATAATCATGTGGTTTTTGTCCTTGCTTTTGTTTATGTGGTGTATTACATTTACTGATTTACAAATATTGATCCATCCTTGCATCCCTGAGATGAATCCCACTTGGTCGTGGTGTATGATCTTTTTGATGAATTGTTGCATGCGATTTTCGAATATTTTATTGAGGATTTTAGCATCTATGTTCATCAGCGATATTGGCCTAAAGTTTTCTATCTTTGTTGTGTCTCTATCTGGCTTTGGAATTAGGATGATGCTCGTTTCATAAAAAGAGTTGGGGAGTTTTCCCTCCTTTTGGATTTTTTGGAATAGTCTGTGAAGAATAAGGGTTAGCTCTTTCTTTTTTTTAAGGTTTATTTATTTATTTATTTATCTTTAGAGGGGAAGAGAAGGAGAGAATTATCAATGTATGGTTGCCTCTCATGAGTCCCCTGCTGGGAACTGGCCTCCAACCCAGGCATATGCCCTGACTGGGAATCGAACTGCGATCGTGTGGTTCGCAGGCCCACGCTCATCCACTGAGCTACACCAGCCAGGGCAGGGTTAGCCCTTTCTTAAAAGCTCTGTAGAACTCTCCTGTGAAACCATCTGGTCCAGGGTTTTTGTGTTATGGGAGTTTTTTTATTACTTCTTCAATTTCATCTGCTGTTATTGGCCTGTTCGTTTTCATTGAGTTTTGGAAGATTATATTTTTCTAGAAATTTGGCCATTTCACCTAGGTTTTCAAATTTCTTGGCATACATTTCTGCATAGTAATGTCTTACAATCTCTTCTATTTCTGTGGTATCAGATGTAATCTCTCCTCTTTCATTTCTGATTATGTTTATTTGGGTCCTCTCCTTTTCTTGATGAGCCTACTTAAAGCTTTGTCTATTTTAGTTTCAAGACTTCTGCCAAGATGGAGGCATAGGTGAAAACACTGTGCCTTCTCCGACAACCAAGTCTGAATACAACAAAGGTTTGGAGAACAAAGACACAGCCAAAGAACAGAAACTTGAATTATACGGAAGTCCGACCACAACGAACCAATTCACCCGGGATGGTAAGAGGGGCGGAGCCAGCAGCAGAGCAGGGTCGGGCAGGAAAGATCCCCAGAACTAGGCGAGCAAGTAGCCAAGACCCAGTCAGGGTGTGGGGCAGACTAACCGCAGTCCCACATTCGCGCACAGTGAGAGGGACAATGCAGGCCCCAGCCGCGAACTCAGTGGTGGAGGGCAGACGGCAGTGGCACATTCGGACGCAGGGAGACTAAGCGCTCAGGCCCCAGTGCTGGTGGCAGCTGAGGCACCTGTGGCGGTCACAGTGGGAAGCAGCAGACAGGACAAGCATGGCTCCTCTTTGACCCCGCCCCCACATACAGCGTCACAACCCAGCGACTGAGTTGCCCTGATCTAGTGAACACCTAGGGCTCCGATTCTGATACCTAAAAGGCACGAAGAGTTCAAAAAATGGCTCAAGAAGAATTCAAAGCCCAAGAGCCCATAATTCTAAGTGACCAAGAGATTGCCAGCCTCTCAGATGCACAGTTGAAAACACTGGTCATCAGGATGCTCACAGAACTCGTTGATTATAGTCACAAATTAGAGGAACATATGAAGGCTAAACTAATTGAAATGAAGGGAGATGTCCAGGACACAAATAGTGATGGAAAGGAAACTGGGACTCAAATCAATGGAATGGACCAGAAGGAAGAATGAAACATCCAACCAGAAGAGAATGAAGAAATGAGAATTCAAAAAAAATGAGGAGAGGCTTAGGAACCTCCAGGACATCTTGAAACGTTCCAACATCCGGATTATAGGGGTACCAGAAGGGGAAAAGAAACAGCCATGAGTGGAAAACTTATTTGAACAAATAATAAAGGAGAACTTCCCCAATCTGGCAAAGGAAATAGACTTCCAGGAAATCCAGGAAGCTCAGATAGTCCCAAAGAAGTTGGACCCAAGAAGGAACACACCAAGGCACATCGTAATTACATTAGCCAAGATTAAAATGAAGGAGAGAATCCTAGAAGCATCAAGGGATAAGGGGACAGTCATCTACAAAGGAGTACCCATCAGACTGTCAGTGGATTTCTCAAAAGGGACCTTACAGGCAAAAAGGGGCTGGAAAGAAGTATTCCAAGTCATGAAATCCAAAGATCTACTGCCAAGATTGCTTTATCCAGCAAAGCTTTCATTTAGAATGGAAGGACAGATAAAGTGCTTCTCAGATAAGGTCAAGTTCAAGGAGTTCATCATCACCAAGCCCTTATTATATGAAATGTTAAAGGGACTTATCTAAGAAAAAGAAGATAAAAGATATGAACAGTGAAAGGACAGCAAACTCACAGTTATTAACAACCACACCTAAAACAAAAGCAAACCAAGAGGACAGCTAGATCAGGAGTGGAACCATATAAATGAAGATCACATGGAGGGTTAGCAACAGGGGAGTGGGAGGAGGGGAAGGGGGAAGAAGGTACAGAAAATAGCATAGATGGTAGGTAGAAAATAGATAAGGGGGAGGGCAAGGATAGTAGGGGAAATAGAGAATCTAAAGAATTTGAGACACGTGGTTATAAACTAAGGGGGGGAGAATGGTGGGGGGAGGCAGTATGCGGGTGGAGCTGAATGAAGGGAGGAATAGAACAACTGTAATGGTATAATCAATAAAATATTTTTTAAAAGGTTTGTCTGTTTTGTTTATCTTTTCATGAAAACAACTCCTAGATTCATTGATCCGTAGAATTGTGCTTTTAGTCTCTATGTCATTTAATTCTGCTCTGATCTTGGTTATTTCCTTCCTTCTACTTGCTCTGGGCTGCCTTTGTTGTTGTTTCTCGAGTTCTTGCAGGCGTCAGGTTAGGTTGTTTGTTTGAAATGTTTCTATCTTCTTTAGGGAAGCCTGTATTGCTATAAACTTCCCTCTCGGGACGGCCTTCACTGTGTCCCATAAGTTTGTGGTTGTTGTGAGTTCATTTTCATTTGTTTCCAGAAGCTTTTTGATTTCTTCCCTAATTTCAATCTTGACCCATTCATTGTTTAATAGCATAACATTCAGTCTCCATGCTTTTGGGTGTTTTGGGTTTTGTCCTGTGGGGTTGGTTTCCAATTTCAGTCCCTTGTGATCAGAGAAAATGCTTGGTATGATTTCTATTTTCCTGAATTTGTTGAGACTCGTTTTGTGTCCTATCATATGGTCTATCTTTGAAAATGTTCCATGTGCATTTGAAAAGAATGTGTATTTAGCTTCTTTGGGATGAAGGGCTCTATATATATATCAATTAGGTCCATTTCATCTATAGTGTCATTTAATGTCACAATATCTTTGTTGATATTTTGTTTGGAAGATCTGTCCATTTTTGACAGTGGGGTGTTAAAATCCCCCACTATAATTGTGTTGCTGTCAATATCTTTCTTGAGATCCTTTAGGATTTTCTTTATATATATGGGTGCTCCTATGTTGGGTGCATATATATTTTCGATGTTAATATCTTCTTGGTGGATTCTTCCCTTGAGTATTATGAGGTGACCTTCTGGGTCTCTCTTTATGGCCCTTTTTTTGAAGTCTATTTTGCCTGATATTAGAATTGCTACCCCGGCTTTTTTTTTCTTGTCCATTTGCTTGGAAAATTTGTTTCCTACCTTTCACTTTTATTCTGTGATGTTCTTTTGACCTGAGGTGTGTCTCTTGTAGGCAGCATATGTGTGGGTCATGCTTTCTTATCCATTCAGCTATTCTGTGTCTTTTAATTGCTGCATTTAATCCATTTACATTCAAGGTTATTATTGATAGGGACTTATTCATTGCCATTTTTGTACCTGAGTTCCTCTCTGTCTCTCTCTTTTCCTTTCTTTCCTTAAAGCAACACTTTTAGTAATTCTTGTAGAGCTGGTTTGGTGGAGGTGTATTCTTTTAGACTTCTTTTGTCTTGGAAGCTCTTTATGTGGCCTTCTATCTTGATTGAGAACCTTGCTGGGTACAGTAGCCTGGGTTGTAGGCCTCTGTTTCTCATTACTTGGAATATTTCTTGCTATTATCTTCTCGTTTCGAATGTTTCCATTGAGAAGTCAGTAGCCAACCTTATCGAGACCCCCTTGTATGTTACTTCCTTTTTCTCCCTTGCTGCTTTTAGGATTCTCTCTTTGTCTTGGAGCTTCGCCATTTTAATAATGATGTGTCTTGCAGTAGGCCTCTTTGGGTTACACCTGCTTGGGACTCTCTGCGATTCCTGGATCGTGTGACTTTCTCTCTCCTCAACTTAGGAAAATTTTCTGTTATTACTCTTTCAAGTAGGGTTTCTATCCCTTGTTCTTCTTCTTCTCCTTCTGGTATTCCTATTATCCGGATATTATCATGTTTCATATTTTCTTGCATTTCTCTTAAACTCTCCTCATTTTTTCTGATTCTCTTTTCCATTAATTGGTCCATCTGGGAGATTCTTTCTACCCTGTCTTCGATCTCACTTATGCGGTCTTCCGCCTCATCAATCCTACTCTTCATACCTTCTACTGTGTTCTTCAGTTCAGAAATTGTATTCTTCATTTCCTCTTGGCCTTTGCTGATGGTTTCTATTTCCTTTTTCATGTTGGTATAGTTTGTGGAGAGTTCATTGTAGCTCCTCTGTAGTTTCTGGTAGCTCATTGTAAGCCCTTTGAATCTCCTGATAACCAGTGCTTTGAATTCAATATCTGATAGTTGACTTGCCTCTATTTCATCTAACATTCTTTCTGAGACTTCCTCCTTTTCTTTCACTTGGGGATTGTTTCTTTGTCTTCCCATTGTTTGTGATGCTCTTCTTCTTGTCCTCCGCTTCTTAAATTGATCTGTTCTGGTTCCCTGGGTTTATGGTGTGAACTTCTGTGGTAGGATGCCTGTGAAATTCAGTGGTGCAGTCTCCTGCAGGTATCTTGGTGTTCTCCGCTTCCACCTACTCCTCTTGTTGGTTTCTAGCTGGTCAAACCTTTTCTTCTGGTCTCACTAGCTGCAGCAGCCTGATGGGCTATTAGTGTGGCCTTTCTCATGCCTCGGTGGACTCAACTGGTTTCTCCAGTGCCCTCCCAAAATCCAGACTGCCGTCGCTCTCCTGCATCCCAGTGAGAGCAGGTTTTTCCCCTGGCTTTCCAGCCCTCTTCTGGCTTGAGGGTGCTCGCTCCCAGCCAGGATTTCCTGGTCTCCCAGTCTTGGGCTTGGACCTTTCCCAGTGCTGTGGCTGAACACACTGGGCAACTCACAATTCTCCCAAGCCGACAGCCACAGCCTGACTCCCGGCGCTTCTCAGCCTGCTCCCAGCTGGTTAGTGAGGGAGCTGATGGCTGGCTCTCTTCCAGGGGCTTTGCCACGAGCCCGAGGCTTCCCAAGACTGTGGGAGAGCTGGCTCAGGACCCACGCTACAGGGAACGCACGGGTGACTCTCAGTTCCCCAAGCTGACATCCACGGCTTGACTCCCAGTGCCTCCCAGTCTTCACCGGCTGAGTAGGGATGAGGCTAGCGACTGGCTCTCTTCCAGGGGTATTGCCAGCAACCCACAACTCCCTGAGACTGTTTGAGAGCTGGCGCAGGCCCTGCGCCACCCGGAAAGCACAGGCAACTCTCAATTCCCCAAGCTGACAGGCATGGCTTGACTCCCGGTGCTTCCCAGTCTGCACCGGCTGATTAGGGATAGAGCTGGTCTGCGCCAGCTGTGTAGGGATGGAGCTGGCTACTGGCTCTCTTCCAGGGGTCCTGCCAGCAGCCTGACACTCCCCGAGACTCTTTGGGAGCTGGCACAGACCCCGTGCCACAGGGAATGCACAGGTGACTCTCTGTTCTCCCAGGCCAGCAACCACAGCCCTACTCCACGGGTTATCAGAGCTCTCTGGTTTACTTCCCAATGCCCACTCCTCTCTCTGCCACTACAGGCAAACCGATCTCTCCTGGTGTTTTCCAATCTGTGCCCTTCCAGATAGGGAGGGTGCCGGTGACTAGTTCTCTCCCAGGGTTGTTGTTGCCCACCCTCAGCTCTCAGAGATGGGGCGGCCGGCCAGGGCCCTGGTGCGGCCTGGTGGAGGGCCTGCTGCCACCTCTGTGCCACTCCCTCGTACCTTGTTGATCTGAGGTCGCCTCCTCTCCTCAACTTCTGGTCATTCAGTGTCCGCTATACTCTCTGGAGTCCTGCCTTCCTATATGCTGGGTCCCCGTTGGGCATCTGCTGCGCTCCTCCCCAGATCAGCCCAGTCTTTCTCCAGCACGTGGAGGGAAGTGAAATCCTTTGTCCTACTCCACCGCCATCTTCCTCCAAGAGGGTTTCAAGTTATCTTTCTATGCTTCCGTTTTCTCATCTATAAGTGAGAATAATGGTATTATATAGCTTTTAGAATTGTGAGAATTAAATTAAGTAATAAATATAAAGTACTTCACTGACACATATAAAGGTTCTATAAATGTTAGCTATTATTACATTATTATCTAATCTTGACAGGTATAGAAGCTAATAAGTTAACTGCAAAGAATTTTCTAAATAAAATTTAGATGGGAAAGATGATTATAAGGTTTACAATTATTACTCCCATGAGAAATATCAGTGTAGGATAGAAGAAAGAGGGTCAGTCCAGCTGAAGAAAATGATGGCGTGCAGCTTGCTAATGTCCCTGGTGGGATGCTGGAGAAGGAGCCACAGAGTCCCCAGGGAGGAAACCAGCAACTTTAAACCTGGAAGAACCCTGTGCCTTCAGGCCCTGGACTAAACGCACCCTGCAGGAAGAAAGGTTAAAGGGGCCTCTCATAATGCAGGCACTGTATTGGTCTTTAAAGCCATCTACCCAAATATCAGAACTGGTATTAAATTATGTTCATCTCTAAGAACAAAGCAAACATCTTTCCACTTATCTTCAATTCAAAGTTTAGCATGTAATACAGAGAATGAAAGAGGATTTCAAAACCACAGCAAATCATAAAAACAAAGATTCTGCTACATTTTTGTAGGAATAATGGAGTCAGTCAGTCTCCCTCACCCAGCTGCCCTAGCAAACATAACTTAGCAGGGCTCACATAACCTTGAGTAGTGGCCTGCGTGTGTAGAATGAAGCTCTGTTTTATAACTGGAGGTCAATATTGGCACTTTGCTGGCTTTGTGTGCACTTAGTATACAAGGGAGTCTGGTCTTACCATAGTGTGACTTGCAGCTTGCAACACACATGGATCACCCCACCCCAGAATAGAGGCATGTCAGACATTTTAACAGCTGCATGAATTTTCTTTCCTCTGCCTGAATCCCATGTGAACCTACCAGGCCTTGTACAGCTGCAGGACAATCTTCTAGAGTTCAAGTTAAAGACACCTATAGACCTTTACTCAGTAAATACTTCAGGACTGCTATAAGAAAATTACCAAAATTCTCTCTTGATATTAGCAGGGAGTTTTCAAAAACAGTTTTTTAATTTTTCACTCACACTTGACATACAATATTAGTTTCTGGTATACTGCATAGTGGTTAGATATTTATATAACTTATAAAGTGATCCTCCTGACAAGTCTAGTACCCAGGTGACACCATACAAAGTTATAATATTATTGACTATATTTCCTATGCTGTACTTTACATCCTCATGAGTATTTTGTAACTGCTAATTTTTACTTCTAAATCCTGTTAACTTTTTCACCCATCCCAGCAGGAGCTTTTAAAATGTAATCCCTCAGAAGTTCTGTGTGGCATTGTAGTAGGCAATTAGAAAGACACGAGCAGAGCAAGGGTGATAGGCCAGGCACAGAAGGTCACCATGGGGAAAAGCCCTAGCTGCCTAGCAATAGGAAAAACAAGGGTCTCACTCACAGAGTAATCTTTTCTTCCCTAATATATCACTGGGCATGCAGTTTAGACCCCCTGACCTTTCATATTGCTGATTATGTGGTTTGGACCATCCACTGACCTTTCCTCCCTGGGATGTTGCTGGTCATGTGATTAGACCTCCTTAGAAGGGGAACAAACAAGGGTTCCAGAGAATAGCCCTTAAGCATTAAGTTCCCAGGACAATGAGGTTCTGACCTGCATCCAATGTATCTAGGCCTCAGTTGTGTTTCAGCTCCAGGTCCAAAAAAGCAGCAAAACCAGAAGAGTGACATCATGGCTACTTCAGGACCAGATACAATGACTAATGACCCTCTACCCTAGCACTGACCAGTCAGTAGAGGCCACAACCCTGAAAGGACATGTCTGGAACAGCTGATAAATATTACGCTGAGATCCTCTTCCAAGAAACCTCCCCTAAAATCCCCATCCTTAAAAGCCCTTAGAGTGGAGGCCCAGGAGCTCTTCCTCCCAGGAGCACACCCATGCCCTTCCCATACCCCACCCCATCCCCAGGCACGACGTTTTGCTTCTCTCTCTCTCTCTCTCTCTCTCTCTCTCTCTCTCTCTCCCTCCCTCCCTCCCTCCTACAGCTCCAAGGGCTCTTCTTTTGCCTCTGTAACTTGTTTCCTAAGTCCATATCTTCTACCACTCCTCTTACCTCTGTGACTTTCTTTTTTGTAAGAGGAGAAAGGAAGGAGAAAGAGAGAGAAGGAAACAGCAATGTGCACCCCCCAACTCATGGACCCCCCAACTGAGGACCTTGACAGACCTAGGTAGGCCTAGGAGGAATGGAAAATCACCAGGTGGGAGACTACACCATGGGAAACTGTAGCCTGGGAAAATGCCTGCCTGGGAAACTGCTTGCTGACCCTACCCAGGACAAACAGATGCCTGGCGAAGATTGGGGTCTGGGGTCAGCCTACCTGGCATAACAGGGTGCAGCTTTAACCTGAGGTCTGACAAGATGTATTAAAAACAATGGTCAGCAGAAACAGCACCCAGCAACCAAATCTAGCTGATCAGACTCTGACACTCCAACCAGTTACCCTTCAGGGGATACTTAAAAACCCTGCCCTAAGAACAACTGAGCAAGTCTTAACCTCCCTTGGTTGGTTCCCCAACCTCCCTAGGTTGGCTCCGCTTTCCCTCTTATTCCCTGCTAATAAACCTTGCTCCTTGGCTCACTGCATCCATCTGGTTTCTTGAGCAACTCCAACCTAGCAGACCTGGCCCTCAACCCAGGCACGTGCCCTACACTGGGAATCTAACCGGTGACCCTTTGGTTCACAGGCCAGCATTCAATCCACTGAGCCACACCATCCAGGGCCCTCTGTGACTTTCTAAATAAACTTTCTCTTATAGTTGGCTCTGAATTCTTTCCTAGCCAGAACTGAAGTCCTGAGGTTGCTGAACCAAGGTCCAGTCTTACTCCACCAGTCTAATACCTAGTGCTGTTCTCACCACTGCCAACAGCCATCAGCCCCAATTATGGAGAGATGGTATCCAGGGTAATTGACTGTATGTTAAGTATTTCCTTAATTCCATCAACAACTCATGTGGTCCTAATTTAATGGCAAATAAAAGTGTTGAATGATCTATAAAACAGTCTGGACGCTTTGGCTAGAAGTAAATGATAAGGTTTATTCAAGGGTCTTGGAGTTTGCAAACTGAGAATACAGTAAGGCAAAAACCCAGAAGTACTCTAAAGAAGAAAAGTTTAAAAAGCATATTCATGAGAATTATCAGTCCTGCATTCTTAGCCTTAGGATAGGTCCAGAATGATTATCAGTCAGATGTCAGTCAGTCTAGATGAAAGATGCCAGGTGGTCCAGAAGGTGGGTGCTAGTGTTACCAGATTACAAAGGTCTACTTTTCTACATCTATCAGAGCCCAATAAGACATGAACAGGAGCTTGCAGCAAAGAAAGCAAGGGTTCATTCTTAGGAAGTGGCCCACGCCTGGACACAGGGAATGGGTTATACAGGGGGAAAATCATTAATCATGGTGACTAAGGGAGTTAGGGTTGTTGGTCTCTGATTGGCCAATGCCAGGAGAGGGGGTCATTACATCTGGTCCTGATGTCAGCCAGGGTATCATTTCATCTGGTTTACCTACTTTTCTGGGTCTGGAGCTAAAACATAACTGAAGTCTAGATGTTATCTCTAGTTTTACCAAAACTAGTTTCTCCATGGTCAACAGACTCAAGGCTTACTTCCAAAGATTATTTGATGCTGCTCAGAACCTTATTGTCCCAAGGGCTTAAGGATTAAGGGAGTGGTCCTGCGAGGGAGAGAGAGACGGGTGAGTCAGGGTGCTGGATGAGGCCAGTTTTAATCAAAAGGAAAAAAAGGAGAAAAGTCATATTAAAAAAATGAAGTTTATGTATGGTTGCACCAGAAGGTCTGGTCACCTCCAGTAGCCTGGATAATGGATGTCATGTGGATGTTCACATATGTCCTTTAGAAGATAATTAGAAGTTTATCTGAAGGTCCAGATATATATCCAGGCAGTGACCAGAACTGGAAACTTCAAAAAGTTTAAGTTCCCAGGCTACTTAGGTCAAGAATTGAGTGTTTCTTATTGCCTCAACTCTCATGATATAAATAATTTTCACTGTTTGGTTAAAATGACTTCCATTTACTTATTCCCTATCTTTAATCTTTCTTCAACAAGAAAACAAACATAATCAATACATTTATACACACATTAATAAATGCAACTACTTAAAAAGGATGATTCCAATAAACATTAGCCTATATGTGATATCAAGTCATAGATGACCCACATTCAAATATGATGGTTCTACATGGGAGAGCACACTCTGAGGGGAAGAGAAAGGCTGGTGAACCTCTTCACACCCCCATTCACCATCTTAAAGCATAATCAAGTAAAGGTTATTTGGATTTTATTTTGTGAAAGAATAAAGCTGGTGCCATTTGCTATTGTGGCACCATTTGCTGAGTAGGCCTATGACCTTGTTAAACATGACTGCCATTGTACTCTTCTCAGCTTGTCCCCAGGACTGGAAATTACTGGAAAGCAAGCACAGAATATAACCAACTGCCCCAGCTCCAGCCACGGGGAGAACATAACACTGGAGCAAATTGTAGCTTATACAAAACCACCAAAAGTCTCTGATGTTGCAATGCCCCTAACAGCCTAGAAGCAGTACAAAAGGCCCCACCCCTCACTGCTGGTGCATATCTCTACACTGAACTCCTCTCAGTGCTGGCACATATCTCTGCACTGAGCCCTTTCCTTCTTTTTAGGAAATAAAATAAAAACTTTGCTCTCAGTACTTTTCTTCTCTATGTGAATTCTTTCATGGCCTGCTTCACCGACCATCCTAACATTTAATATATGGGCTAATGGTTGCTGTTTTTTTGGTTTTTGTTTTTTTTGCTTGTAGCTGTCCAGATTTCCCAAAACTATTCATTGAAAATGTTGCTCTTACTCTATTTTGTGTTTCTCCCCTCTTTGTCTAATATTAATTAATTGTCTATTTCCAGGCTCTCTATTCTGATCCATTGATCTATGTGTCAATTCTTATGCCAGTGTAGACTGTTTTGATTACTATGGCCTTGTAATATAGTTTGATATCAAGTGTGGTGATCCTTCCTACTTTCTGCTTTCTCAAAATTGCTGCAGCTATTTGGGGTCATTTATGGTTCTATATAAACTTTTCAAATATTTGTTCTATGTCTGTGAAATATGTCATTGGTACTTTAATAGGTATTGCATTAAATCTATAAATTGCTTTGGATACTATGGACATTTTGATGATGTTAATTCTTCCAATCCACGAACACTGTGTATGCTTCCATTTATTTGTCTTCCTTAATTTCTTTCTTCAATGTTGTGCAGTTTTTTGAGTACAGGTCTTTTACCTCCTTTGTTAGGTTTATTCCTAGGTACTTATTTTTCTTGTTGCTATATTAATAAGATGGGGTTTTTTCCGATTTCTGTTTCTGTTATTTTGTTGTAGGTGTGCAAAAATGCCATCAATTTTGAATATTGACATAGTATCCTGCTACTTTGCCAAATTCACATATTAAGTCAAGTAGTTATTTTAGTGGAGTCTTTAGGGTTTTCTATGTACATTATGATTGTTATCTACAAAAAGTGACAGTTTTACCTCCTTCTTTCCAATTTGAATGGCTTTTATTTCTTTCTTTTTCTTGTCTGATCACTGTAGCTAGGACTTGCAATACTATGTTGAATACAAGTGGTGAAAGCAGACATTCTTGTCTTGTTTCTGATCTTAGTGGGAAAGATTTTAGTTTTTGCCAATTGAGTATGATGTTGGCTGTAGATTTCTCACATATGGCCTTTGTTATGTTGAGGTATGCTCCCTCTACTCCCACTTTACTGAGTATTTTTATCATAAATGTGTGCTGTTCCTTATCAAGTGCTTTTTCTGCATTTATTGATATAATCATGTGATTTTTGTCTTTCCTTTTTTATGTCATGTGTTATGTTTATGGATTTGTGAATATTATACTATCTTTGCAACCCTGGGATGAATCCCATTGTTTATGGTGTATGATCTTTTTATTTTTTATTCTATTTCTGATCTGGACTGCTAGTATTTTGTTGATGATTTTAGCATCTATTTTCACCAGATATATTGACTGTAGTTTTCTTTCTTTATTTGGCCTTTACCTGTTTTTGGAATTAAAATGACACTGGCCTCATAAACAGAGTTTTGGAATTAAAATGATACTGGCCTCATAAACAGAGTTCTTGATTTTTTGGAATAGTTTGAGAAGGAGAGGAGTTAGATTTTCCTTAAATGGTAAAATTTACCTGTGAAGCCATCCAGTCCAGGGATTTTGTGTACCAGGAGTTTTTTGATTGCTGCTTCAATTTCACTCATTGATTTCAGTCTGTTTAGGCTTTCCATTTCTTCTTGATTCAGTTTTGTCAGACTGTATATTTCTAGAAAGATTTCATTTTGCCCAGGGTGTTAAATTTCCTGGCATATAGTTGTTCATAGTAATCTCTTTTTTATATAAAGATTTTATTTACTTATTTTTAGACCAAGGGGAAGGGAGAGAGAAAGTGAGGGAAGGAAACATCAATGTGTGATTGCCTCTCACATGCCTTCTATTTGGGACCTTGCCCCAAACCCAGGCACATGCCCTGACTGGGAATCAAATCAGCAACTCTTTGCTTTGCAGGCTTGTGCACAATCCACTGAGCCACACCAGCCAGAGCTAATTGTTCACAGTAATATCTTGCAATCTTTTGTATTTTGGTTGTACCAATTGTAATTTCTCCTCTTTCATTTCTGATTTTTTTCAGTCCTCTCTATCTCTGTTTTTCAATTGGTCTTTTTAAAGGCTTGTCAATTTTGTTTACCTTTGCAAAGAACCCGCTCCTGGACTTATTGACCCTTTGAATTGTTCTTTTACTCTCTGTGTCATTTAATTGTGCCCTGATCTTGATTGTTTCCTTCCTTCTACTCATACTGGGTATTATTTTCTGTGGCTTTTCTAGTTCTTTTAGATGTAGGGTTAGGTTATTTATTTGAGATTTTTCTATCTTCTTTAGGTATGGCTGTATTGCTATGAACTTCCCTCTCAGTCCTGTCTTCCTGGTGTCCTATATGTTTTGGATTGTTGTACATTCATTTTTGTTTGTTTTTAGATACTTTTTGAATTATTCCATGATCACTTTGTTAACCTATTCATTATTTAATGGTTGTTACTCAATCTTAATGTATTTGAGTATTTTTGAGTATTTTCCTTATGGTTGGTTTCTAGTTTCAATCCACTGAGGTCTGAGCACATGTTTGATGTGATTCAATTTTCTTGAATTCGTTGAGGCTTGTCTTGTGTCCTTCACGTGGTCTACTTTTAAAAGTGTTCTATGTGTGTTTGAAAAGAATGTATATTTTGCTTCTTTAGGGTGAAATTTTCTATATATATCTATTAAGTCCACTTGGTCTAGGGTGTTGTTCAATGTCACAATATCTTCGTTTAGTTTTTATTTGGAAGATCTATCCATCGTTGACAGTGGGGTGTAAAAATCTCCTATAATGACTGTTTTGTCGATGATATCTTTCTTGAAGTCTTCTAAGATTTTCTTTATATATTTAGGTGCCCTATGTTGGGTGAATATAAGTTTACAAAGCTTATATCCTCATATTGGAGCATTCTTTTCAGTAGTATGTAGTGATCTTCTTTGTCCCTTTTCATGGCTTTTATAGACTTTTAAACTCTGTATTGTCTGATATAAGTATTGCTACCCCAGCTTTCTTACCATGTCTGTTTGCTTGGAATATTAGTTTGCATCTCTTCACTTTCAACATGTGTACATCTTTTGTTCTGAAGTGGGTCTCTTGCAGGCAGTGTATGCTGGTCATTATTTCTTAACCATGTATGTACTCTATGTGTTTTCATTGGAGTATTTAATCAATTTTGGTTTAAGGTTATTAGAATACAGTACTTAATCATTGCCATTTTTTCTGGCCTGTTTTTCTCTCTATCTGCCTCTGTCTCCCTCTTTCTCTCCCTCTCTAGATCTCTTTCTGCTTTTATTTACAGTAATCCTTTTGGTATCCCTTCTAATGCTGGCTTGTTGAAGATATACTTTTAGCATTCTTTTGTCTGGGAAGCTCTTTATTTTTGCCTTCTATTTTTAGTGAGAGCCTTGATGGGTAAAGTACTCTTGGTTGTAGGTCCTTGCTTTTCATTACCTGAAAAATTTCATGCCAATTCCATCTGGTTTGTAGTTTTCTGTTTATAAATCAGCTGATAGCCTGATAGTCTTCTTGGAATGTCCTTATATGTTACCAGCTGTTTCTCCCTTGCTGCCTTTAAGATTCTCTCTTTGTCTTTAAAATTTGCCATTTTAATTATAATGGGTTTTAGAATAAGCTTCGATGAGTTCATCTTGATTGGGACCTTTTTGGCTTCCTGAACTTATATGACTTTTTCCCTCACCAAGTTAGGGAACTTTTCTGTCATTATTTTTTCAAACATGTTTTCTATCACTTGCTTCTTTCTGCCCCTTCTGTTGTTCCTATGATGCAGGTGTTGTTACATTTCATGTTGTCCCAAAGCTCCCTTTACCTACCCTCTTTCTTTTTTGGTCTTTTTTTGTTTTGTTACTTTGCCTGGATATTTTTTGCTAAGTCATTTTTCAGCTTGCTGATTTAGTCCACAGCTTCATCTGGCCTTCTTTTAATTCCTTGTAGTGTACTTCTCACTTCAGATACTATGTTCTTCATTTTTTCCTGGTTCATGTTCATAACTTCTATTTCTTTTTTCATGCTACTGTAGTTCCCACTCAGTTCCTTGTAGTTGTCACTGAGTTGCTTGAGCATCCTTATAACCATTTTTTTTTAATTCCATATCTGATAGGTTGTTTGCCTCAATTTCACTTAGCTCTTTTTTGGGAGATTCCTCTATAGCTTTCAATTGGAGGCTCCGTCTTTGTCTCCACATGCATGTGACTCTGTTTGTTTCTTTATCTCAAGTTGCTCTTCTTGCCTGCTTGTCTTTGTGGGGTGGACTTCGGTAGTAGGAGTTCTGTTAGACTCAGTGGTGAAGTCTCTCTAATCTCCAGATCTGGATGTTCTAGTGTTGCTCTTTATTCAGTTTGTGCGGGCTGTCTTGTTGTACTTTTTCTTTGATAATTGGTAGCTCATTTGTTGTTGGGTTCTCCCCTCCAGCCAGCTAACTGTGAGTGAAAACTCCCACCATGTCTTGTATATTGCTGTACAGGTACTGTTTAACAATGCAATATTACCAGAAAACCAAGCCCATTCCAAGAAAAAACCCTTCGACATTGGTAATATCAAAAGCAATTGAAAAAAAAAAAACAAGAGAAAATGGCGGCGGAGTAGGACGGAGCGACTGCAGTTCTCCTACACTTGGGGGAAAATCCTGGCAGATTTACAGAAGAACAGCACAATCAATTCCCCAACCAACAATTCCCCAGCATTTATGAAAATAAGAGACCAGAGATAGTGACGAACCAGACAGCTAGAGGTCCTTGGGGTCTCAGGGACGCAAGTAAGGATGGAGGCGGCCAGACCGGCGGCAGCCATTAGCCGGCGCGTAAAGACCTCAGAGCCGCGGCTGCCCCAGCGGTTGGAGCCCAGAGGCTTCATTCCGTCTGTGCCCAGCGACAAAGGCGTCTGCCACGGAGAACTCATCGGGAGCCCAGCAACCCTGAGAAAAGTCAAGGGCAGCGGCAGCGGTGGCAGCGGCGGCAGGACGGAAGCAATTGGCCGGCACATAAAGACCTTGGAGCCTTGGCTGCCTCAGCAGTCGGGGCCCAGAGGCTTCCCCCTGTGCCCAGCGAAAGGGGCGTCTGCCACAGAGGACTCAGCGGGAGTCCAGCAACTGTGACTAAAGACAAAAGTGGCAGTGGCAGGACCGGCTGCCCTGGGCCAGCCCAAAACGCCTAAGAGCCCCCGCTGCCGCTGTGTTAGGGATGTAGAGGCTTCCGTCTGTGGCCAGTGCCACGGAGGACTCATAGGGAGCCCAGCACCCAGTGGAGGATTGGGCCGGCTGCGGGGTCCCTGGAAGAGCTGGCTCCCTCCCTCACCATCTAGGCGGGGCTGGGTGCCAGAGACCTGTCTGCCTAGGTGTGCAGGGAGGGTGGCAAGGACAGGGGGCCGATTCAGTTGCGATCTCTGTGGTCGCCAGCCCACCAGCCTGCCAGCCCAGGAAATTTGAGAGGAGCATTGTCCTAACCAGTCAGGTTGGGGATTGGGCTGGGCTGAGAGGTACACTTTCTAGAGAAGTTTTTAGTGGAAAGTGGACTGAGGTGTTCTGTGAAGGCAGCTTGACTTGCTTCTCACCCAGCCACAGGACAGTACCAGATCCCATGGGACCAAGGCAGCCTGTCAGGTGGGCGGGGGCCTGCACCCCAGTCTGGTAGCCTGGCTGGTGGGCGGGTGTGCGCCTGGGCCTACAACCCAGTCCACAGAGGGGTCCCACCGAAACCAGAAAATCCGGATTGGACAGTTTGAAACCAACAAGGAAGGAGTTTTTGTTGCTGGGTTTTTTTTGTTTTTTTTGTTTTTGTTTTTTTACTTTTATTTTTAAACTGTTTTCAGTAATCGTATATATATTTTTTAATTTTATTGTTGCTGTATCTTTCAGTACTCTGTTCCTCTCCTTTCTCTTTTCCTGTTTTAGTCCCTCATTTCACCCCAAACTTATTGCTTTTTCCTCACTTCTCTTGCCCTTTTCTTGTCTGTTTGTTTCTTTGTTTGTTGCTTTCTATAGCACTGTAAATACTTCACAACACATCTCTCCAGTCTTAGCCCACTTTACAGGTTCCTGAATTCTATTACTGTAGTGATTAACTCTACTTGCTCACACGCTACGTCTATTTACTATTCTTTACTCTCACCGTACCTCAAAATTTGACCACCCGCAACCTCACTCCTTTCTAGATACAACTCACAAGTCTTCCCTCCCCAACAAGAGACTTATCTTTGGTCTATCCTTTCCTAGAGGTGGCAAATTGGGTTGAAGATTACAGTTGACACTATATAGAGCCTAAAGATCTTCTATCTCTTCTCTACTGGCTTTGACTGTAAATATCATGAAGTACTCTCCTGCTGTCATAAACCATTTTGCCTCCCCCTCCAGCTGATCACACACACACAAAGAAAGGAGTAGGTGGAAGCAGAGAACATCAAGATACCTGCAGGAGACTGTACCACTGAATTTCACAGGAATTCTACCACAGAAGTTCACACCATAAACCTAGGGAGTCAGAACAGATCAATTTAAGAAGCTGAAGCTAACAAGAAGAGTCTCATAAGCAATGGGAAGACAAAGAAACAATGCCCAAATGAAAGAAAAGGTGGAAGTCTCAGAAATAATGTTAGATGAAAGAGAGGCAAGTCAGCTATCAGATATTGAATTCAAAGCACTAGTTATCAGGAAATTCAAAGAGCTCACAATGAGCTACCAGAAACTAGAGGGGAGCTACCATGAGCTCTCCGCAAACTATATCAACATGAAAAAGGAAATAGAAACTATCACCAAAGGACAAGAGGAAATGAAGAATACAATTTCGGAACTGAAGAACACAGTAGAAGGAATGAAAAGCAGGATCGATGAGGCAGAAGATCGGATCAGTGAGTTGGAGGACACAGTAGAAAGAATCTCCCAGAAAGAGCAAGAAAGGGAAAAGAGGCTCAAAAAGAATGAAGATGGACTAAGAGAAATGCAAGATAATATGAAACGTAATAATATCCGAATAATAGGAATACCAGAAGGAGAAGAAGAAGAACAAGGGATAGAAAACCTATTTGAAAGAGTAATGATGGAAAATTTTCCTAATTTGATGAGAGAAAAAGTTACACGAATCCAGGAATCACAGAGAGTCCCATTCAAGAGGAACCCAAAGAGGCCCACTTCAAGACACATCATCATTAAAATGGCAAAATTTCAAGACAAAGAGAGAATCCTAAAGGCAGCAAGGGAGAAAAAGGAAGTAACATACAAGGGAGCCCCAATAAGGTTAGCTACTGACTTCTCAATGGAAACACTCCAAGCAAGAAGAGAATGGCAAGAAATATTTCAAGTAATGAGAACCAGAGGCCTACAACCAAGGCTACTTTACCCAGCAAGGCTCTCAATCAAGATAGAAGGCCAAATAAAGAGCTTCCAAGACAAAAGAAGTCTAAAAGAATATGCCTCCACCAAACCAGCTCTACAAGAAATACTAAAAGGGCTGCTTTAAGGAAAGGAAGGAAAAGAGAGAGACAGAGAGGAACTGTGGTACAAAAATGGCAATGAATAAGTCCCTATCAATAATAACCTTGAATGTAAATGGATTAAATGCTCCAATCAAAAGACATAGAATAGCTGAATGGATAAGAAAGCATGACCCACACATATGCTGCCTACAGGAGACCCACCTCAGGACAAAAGACCATCACAGACTAAAAGTGAAAGGCTGGAAACAAATTTTCCAAGCAAATGGACAAGAAAAAAAAGCCGGGGTAGCAATTCTAATATCAGACAAAATAGACTTCAAAAAAAGGGCCATAAAGAGAGACCCAGAAGGTCACTTCATATTGCTCAAGGGAAGAATCCAGCACGAAGACATTAACATCATAAATATATATGCACCCAACATAGGAGCACCCAAATATATAAGAAAAATCCTAGAAGACTTCAAGAAAGATATTGACAGCAACACAATTATAGTAGGGGATTTTAACACCCCACTGTCAAAAATGGACAGATCTTCCAAACAAAATATCAACAAAGATATAGCAGCATTAAATGAAACTCTAGAAGAAATGGACTTGACTGATATATATAGAGCGCTTCATCCCAAAGAAGCTAAATACACATTCTTTTCAAATGCACATGGAACATTTTCAAAGATAGACCACATGATAGGACACAAAATGAGCCTCAACAAATTCAAGAAAATTGAAATCATACCAAGCATTTTCTCTGACCACAAGGGACTGAAATTAGAAACCAACCCCAAAGGAAAAAACCCAAAACACCCAAAATCATGGAGACTGAATGGTATGCTATTAAACAACGAATGGGTCAAGATTGAAATTAGGGAAGAAATCAAAAAGTTTCTGGAAACAAATGAAAATGAACTCACAACAACCCAAAACTTATGGGACACGGCCAAGGCAGTCCTGAGAGGGAAGTTCATAGCAATACAGGCTTACCTAAAGAAAATAGAAACATTTCAAACAAACAACCTAACCCGACGCCTGCAAGAACTCGAAGAACAACAACAAAGACAGCCCAGAGCAAGTACAAGGAAGGAAATAACCAAGATCAGAGCAGAATTAAATGACATAGAGACCAAAAGCACAATTATAAGGATCAATGAATCCAAGAGTTGGTTTTTTGAAAAGATAAACAAAATAGACAAGCCTTTAAGTAGGCTCATTAAGAAAAGAAGAGAGAGGACACAAATAAACACAATCAGAAATGAAAGAGGAGAGATTACAACTGATACCACAGAAATAGAAGGGATTGTAAGGAATTACTATGAAGAACTGTATGCCAAGAAATTTGAAAACCTAGGTGAAATGGACAAATTTCTAGAAAAATATAATCTTCCAAAACTCAATGAAGAAGAAGTAGAAAGCCTGAACAGACCAATAACAGCAAATGAAATTGAAGCAGTAATCAAAAAACTCCCATCACACAAAAGCCCCGGACCAGATGGTTTCACAGGAGAATTCTACAAAGCGTTTAAGGAAGAGCTAACCCCTATTCTTCACAGACTATTCCAAAAAATCCAAAATGATGGGAAACTCCCAAACTCTTTTTATGAAGCGAGCATTATCCTAATTCCAAAACCAGATAGAGACACAACAAAGAAAGAAAATTACAGGCCAATATCACTGATGAACATAGATGCTAAAATCCTCAACAAAATATTGGCAAATCGCATCCAACAATACATCAAAAAGATCATACACCATGACCAAGTGGGATTCATCCCAGGGATGCAAGGATGGTTCAATATCCGCAAATCAGTAAATGTAATACACCACATAAACAAAAGCAAGGACAAAAACCACATGGTCATATCAATAGATGCGGAAAAAGCTTTTGATAAGGTACAACACCCATTTATGATAAAGGTACTCAGCAAAGTGGGAATAGAGGGAGCATTCCTCAATATAATAAAGGCCATATATGAAAGACCTACAGCCAACATCATACTGAATGGGCAAAAACTGAAAGCTTTTCCACTAAGATCAGGAACAAGACAAGGTTGTCCACTTTCACCACTTCTATTTAATATAGTATTGGAAGTTCTAGCCACAGCAATCAGACAAGAAAAGGAAATAAAAGGCATCCAAATCGGAAAGGAGGAAACAAAACTGTCACTGTTTGCAGATGACATGATAGTGTACATGGAAAATCCTATAGACTCTACCAAAAAACTGCTGGAACTAATAAATGAATTTGGCAAAACAGCGGGATACAAAGTCAATATCCAGAAATCAAAGGCATTTCTGTATACTAACAATGAATCAGCAGAAGCAGAAATCAAGAAAAAAATCCCATTCGATATAGCAAAAAGAAAAATAAAATATCTGGGAATAAATCTAACCAAGGAGGTTAAAGACCTGTATGCAGAAAATTACACAACACTGAAGACAGAAATCAAGGAAGACACAAACAAATGGAGACGTATACCGTGTTCATGGATTGGAAGAATTAACATCATCAAAATGTCCATACTACCCAAAGCAATTTACAGATTCAATGCAATACCTATTAAAGTACCAATGGCATATTTCACAGACATAGAACAAACACTTCAAAAATTTATATGGAACCATAAAAGACCCCGAATAGCAGCTGCAATGTTAAGAAAGAAGAACAAAGTAGGAGGGATCACAATACCTGATATCAAACTGTATTACAAGGCCACTGTAATCAAAACAGCCTGGTACTGGCATAAAAACAGGCACATAGACCAATGGAACAGAATAGAGAGCCCAGAAATAAACCCAAATCTCTACAGTCAATTAATATTCGACAAAGGGGGCAGTATCATAAAATGGGGTAAAGATAGCCTCTTCAACAAATGGTGTTGGGAGAACTGGACAGCTACATGCAAAAAAATGAAACTCGAGCACCAACTTACATCATACACCAAAATAAATTCAAGGTGGATAAAAGACTTAAATATAAGCCATGACACCATTAAAGTCCTAGAGGAGAACATTGGCAGGAAAATCTCAGATATTTCACGCAGCAACATTTTTACTGATATGTCCCCTAGAGCAAGGACTATAAAGGAAAGAATAAACAAATGGGATCTCATCAAAATAAAAAGCTTCTGCGCAGCTAAAGAAAACAGCATTAAAATAAAAAGACAACCAACTGTATGGGAAAACATATTTGCCAATGATACCTCAGACAAAGGTTTAATCTCCAAAATATACAAAGAACTCACACGACTTCACTCTAAGAAGACAACTAACCCAATTAAAAAATGGGGAAAGGACTTGAACAGACACTTCTGCAAGGAGGACATACAGAGGATCCAGAGACACATGAAAAGATGCTCAATATCACTAGCTATCAGAGAGATGCAAATTAAAACTACAATGAGATACCACTTTACACCGGTGAGAATGGCTATCATAAACAAAGCAATAAACAACAAATGTTGGAGAGGGTGTGGGGAAAAGGGGACTCTGGTCCACTGTTGGTGGGATTGCAGACTGGTACAACCATTATGGAAAACAGTATGGAATTTTCTCAGAAAACTAAAATTGGACTTGCCTTTTGACCCAGCAATTCCACTGCTGGGATTGTATCCTAAGAACCCTAAAACACCAATCCCAAAGAACCTATGCACCCCAATGTTCATAGCAGCACAATTTACAATAGCCAAGAGTTGGAAGCAACCTAGGTGCCCGTCAGTAAATGAATGGATCAAAAAACTGTGGTACATATGCACAATGGAATTTTATGCTGCAGAAAGAAAGAAGGAGCTCCTACCTTTTGCAACAACATGGATGGAACTGGAAAGCATTATGCTGAGTGAAATAAGCCAGGTGTTGAAGGACAAATACCATATGATCTCACGTCTAACAGGAACCTAAACAACAAAACAAACAAGCAAGCAAAATATAATCAAAGACACTGTAATAGAGAACAGGCTGACAGTGACCAGGGGGGAGAGGGGAGGGAATTTCAGGGGAAATAAGGGAGGGATTTAGAGGAACCTATATAAAGGATACATGGACAACAACTGAGAAGGGTGGAAATGGGAGGGAGGGGGGAGAATGGGGGGTGGGATGGGATGGGAGTAATAGACAGAAAACTGTACTTGAAAAATAATTAAATAAAAAATTGGAAAAAATAAATAAAAATAAATAAAAAAAGCAATTGAGCAATGATTAATAAAGGTGGTAACAGAGTAAGAAAATTATACGATAGGAAGAAGGGAATATGAGATGACTAAAGTAGAAAAAATTATTTTGAATGTGAAGAGTATACTATGAGGTTTCAAATAAAATTTAAAAGGTAGTGAACCTAAGGGAATAATTTGCAGAAATACCGCAACAGTGTCAATAACAATGAGAGTCAAACAAAGATTAATAAAAGTGGAAAGAGAATAAGAATATTATACAAAAGAGGAAAGGAAATACAAGATGTGTACAGTAAAGTAAAGTGATTTTGAGCGGATGGGGGAGGAAAAATAATAAGAGTAAATAGTAGAATCCAGGCTAAGAAAGGAAAAAATAAATTAAAACTCCTAACTCAAATAATCCAGGGCAGGAAGAAGACACAATGGTGTAAGACAGGAGATTTATCTATGAGATTTGAAATAAAAATATAGTGAACCAATAGGAATACCATAGAACAGCAATAACCACAATATGCATGTGAAACATGCAGCAATTTATAAAAGTAGAAAGGAAATAAGAATATTATAAGTGGGGGAAAAAGAATGTGAGCTGACTAAAAGAAGGAAGAGTGGTTTTGAGAGGATAGACAAAAGAAAAATAGTAAGAGTAAGGAATAGGTACATGGCAGAGCATGGGGGAAAATATACTTACAATTAAAACAAGAAATGTCAGGAAGAAAGCAAAATAGAGTAAGACAAGAGAAGGGTGCAATATGAGATGTGAAATAATAAAATAAAAATACTATATAAAATCTAAATAAAAATTTAACAAGTATAGTGGATTAGTTGGAATACAATTGAAGCAAAAGAAGAAATATAAAAGGCTATGTGAAAGAAAAAAAATTGCATTCTGAAGAAGGAATGAAATTCTTCTCCACACTTTGGTATTCACTTTTTTTTGGTTTACTTTATTGTCATCTAAGTACAGCTGTCTGCCTTCTCCCCCAACATCTCTGCTGCCACCCCAACCATCCCCACCTCCTTCCTGCCCTTCCACCCCACCTTGGTTTTTTCCATGTGTCCTTTATAGCTGTTCCTGAAAATCCTTCACCCATTTCCCCCCATTATCCTCTCCCATCTTCCCTCTGATTCTTGTATGTTCCTTCTTAATTTCAATGTCTCTGGTTATATTTTATTTGCTTGTTTATTTTGTTGATTAGGATCCACTTAAATGTGAGATAACCTGGTACTGCATTTCATTGCCTGCCTTATTTCACTTAGCATAGTGCTCTCCAGTTCCATCTATGCAGTCACAAAGGGTAGGAGCTCCTTCTTTCTTTCTGTTGCATAGTATTCCACCATGTAAATGTACCACAATTTATTGATCCATTCATTTACTGATGGGCACTTGGGTTGCTTCCAGCACTTGGCTATTGAAAATTGTGCTGCTATGAACATTGGGGTGCATAGGTTCTTTCGAATTGGTGTTTCAGTGTTCTTAGGATGTAATCCCAGCGGTGGAATTCCTGGATAAAAAGACAGTTCCATTTTTAGTTTTCTGAGAAAATTCTATACTGTTTCCCACTGTGGCTGCACCAGTCTGCAATCCCACCAACAGTTTTCTTTTCTCCACATCCTCTTTGACACTTGTTCTCTGTTGCTTTCCTTATGGTGGTCATTCTCACTGGTTTGAACTAGCATCTCATTGTGGTTTTAATACGCATCTCTCTGATGAATAGTGATACTGAGCATCTTTTCATATGTCTCTGGACCCTCTATATGTCCTCTGTGGAGAAGTATCTGTTCAAGTCCTTTGCCCATTTTTTAATTGGGTGTTTTGCCTTCCTAGCATGGAGTCATTTGAGTTCATTATATATTTTGAAGATCAATCCCTTGTTCGAGGTATCATTGGCAAATGTTTTCCCATACAGTTGGTTCTCTTTCCATTATAATGCTGTTTTCTTTAGCCATGCAGAAGCTTTTCATTTTGATGAGATCCCATTTGTTTATTCTTTCCTTTATGTCCCTTGCTCTAGGGGACATAACAGTGAAAATATTGCTGTGTGGAATATCTGAGTTTCTCCAGCCTATATTCTCCAAAAGGACTTTTATGGTGTCACTACTTATATTTAAGTCTTTTCTCCACCTTGAATTTATTTTTGTATATAGTGTAAGTAGGTGATCAAGTTTCATTTTTTTTTCCCATGTAGCTGTCCAGCTCTTCCAGCACCACTTGTTAAAGAGGCTATTTTTACCCCACTTTATGCTGCTGCCCCCTTTGTCAAATATTAATTGACCATAGAGACTTGGGCTTATTTCTGGGCTCTCTAGTCTCTTACATTTGTCCATGGGTATGTTCTTATGCAAATACCAGGCTGTTTTGATTACAGTGGCCTTGTGATACAATTTGACATCAGGTAATGTGATTCCTCCTTTCTTCTTCTTTCTCAAAATTGCTTCAGCTATTTGAGATTATTTATGGTTCCATATTAATTTTTGAAGAGTTTGTTCTATATCTGTGAAATATGCCACACAGTACAGACATTTTGATAATGTTAATTCTTCTAATCCATGAATGCAGTATATGCTTCAATCTGTTTGTCTTTATCAATTTCTTCTGTCAATGTTATGTAGTTTCTGAGTATAGGTCTTTTACCTCCTTGGTTAGGGTTATTCCTAAGCATTTTATTTTTCTTCTTGCTACATCAAGTGGGATTTTTTTCTGATTTCTGTTTCTGATATTTCATTGTTAGTATACAAAAATGTCTTTGATTTCTGAATATTGACTTTGTATCTGCTATTTTGCCGAATGCATTTATTAGGTTGAGGTGTTTTTTGGTGGAGTCTATAGGGTTGTCTTTGTACAGTGTCATATCATGTGCAAAAAATGACAGTTTTGTTTCCTCCTTTCCAATTTAGATGCCTTTTATTTTTTTCTTGTCTGATTGCTGTGGCTAGGACTTCCAATACTATATTGAATAGAAGTAGTGCAAGTGGACAACCTTGTCTTGTTCCTGATCTTAGTGGAAAACCTTTTAGTTTTTGCCCATTGAGTATAATGTTGGCTGTAGGTCTCTCATACATGGCCTTTATCATTTTGAGGAATGTTCACTGTATTTCCACTTTCCTGGGTGTTTTTATCATAAATGGGTGCTATACCTTACGAAATGCTTTCCACATGTATTGATATGATCACATAATTTTTGTCATTCCTTTTGTTTATGTGATGTTAAGTTTCTTGATGTCCTTACATCCTTGGGATGAATCTCACTTGATCATGGTGTATCTTTTTAATGTACTGCTGGATGTGGTTTGCCAATATTTTGTTCAGAATTTTAGCATCTCTCTTTATCAGCATTATTGGCCAATAGTTTGTTGTTGTTGTTGTTGTTGTTGTTGTTATGTCTTTATCTGGTTTGGGGATTAGGATGATGCTGGCTTCATAAAAAGAGTTTGGGAGTCTTCCTTGTACTTGAACTTTTTGGAATACTCAGTGAAAGTTAGGGGTTAACTCTTCCTTAAATGCTTTGTAGAATTCTCCTGTGAAACCATCTGGTCCAGGGCTTTTGTGTGTTGGGAGTTTTTTTATTACTGCTTCAATTTCATCTGCTGTTATTGGTTTGTTCAGGCTTTCTGCTTCTTCTCCATTGAATTTTGGAAGATTATATTTTTCTAGAAATTTGTCCATTTCACCGAGGTTTTCAAATTTCTTGGCATACAGTTCTCCATAGTAATTTCTTACAATCCTTTGTATTTCTGTGATATCAGTTGTACTCTCTCCTCTTTCATTTCTGATTGTGTTTATTTGAGTCTTCTGTCTTTTTTTTTCTTGATGAATCTACTTAAAGCCTTGTTGATTTTGTTTATCTTTTCTAAGAACCAGCTCCAGGATTTATTGATCCTTAGAATTGTGCTTTTTGTCTCTATGTCTTTTAATTTTACTCTAATCTTTGTTATTCCCTTCCTTCTACTTTCTCTGGGCTGTCTTTGTTGCTTTTTGCCCAGTTATTGTAGGTATAGGGTTAGGTTGTATATTTTAAATGTTTCTGTCTTTTTTAAGTAGGTAGGCCTATATCACTATGAACTTCCCTCTCAGGACTGTTTTTGCTGTGTCCCAGAAATTTTGGATGGCTGTGAGTTCATTTTCATTTGTTTCCAGAAACTTTTTTATTTCTTCCTTGATCTCATTCTTGACCATTTATTGGTTAATAGCATTGTATTTAATCTCTATGAATACAAGTGTTTTTGAGCTTTTTCCTTGAGGTTGTTCTCTAGTTTCAGTCCCTTGTGGTCAGATAAAATGCTTGATATGATTTCAATTTTCTTGAATTTGTTGAGTCTTGTTTTGTGTCCTATCATGTGGTCTATCTCTGAAAATGTTCCATGTGCATTTGAAAAGAATATGTATTTTGCTTCTTTGGGATGGAAGGCTCTATGTATATCAGTTAAGTTCATTTGATCTAGGGAATTGTTCAAGGCCACAATATCTTTGCTGATATTTTGTTTGGAAGATTTATCCATTTCTGACAGCGGGGTGTTAAAATCCCTTAATATAATAGTGTTACTGTCTATATCTTTCGTGAAGTCCTCCAAGATTTTCCTTATGTATTTGGGTACTCCTACACTGGGTGCATATATGTTTATAATGTTTATGTCTTCTTAATAGTTTCTTCCCTTTAGTATTATGAAGTGTCCTTCTGTGTCTCTTTATATGGCCCTTGTTTTGAAATCTGTTTTGTCTGATATGAGTATTGTTACCCTGTCTTTTCTTTCCTGTCCATTTGCTTGGAATATTTTTTCCAACCCTTCACTTTTAGTCTGTGTAGGTCTTTTGTTCTGAGGGCAGTCTCTTGTAGGCAGCATTTGTGTGGGTCATGCTTTCTTATCCATTCAGCTACTCTATGTATTTTGATTGGAGGATTTAATCCATTAACATTTAAGATTATTGTTGATAGGTGTTTGTTCATTTTTTTCCCTTTGTACTTGTGTTCCTCTCTCTTTCACTCCTTTCCTTTCTCATCTTATTGTAGTCCCTTTACTAAATCTTGGCTCATTTTTACCTTCCGTTGGGTCTTTTGTTGGTGGTTTTCCTTTTCCTGTAGGTATACTTGATCTCAGCTCCCACCTATTCTTGTATGTGATCAGTGGTAGGGGGTCAGCAAAATGGATTAAGACAGCCTGAGAGTATTTTGTGGGATTTAAAGTACCAGGAAGTAGAGAAGAGATAGGAGATTCTTCGGATCAGTGTAGTGTTAACTGATATTTCACCCAATTACCACTTTTAATAAAAGGTAAAAGAGAGAGAAGACCCTTGTTAGAGGGGAGGAGAACTGTGAGATAAATCCAGAAAACAGCTTTTGCAAGGTTAGATGATGAGAATAGAGCGTAAAGGATAGAAAGGAGGCATAGTGTGCAAGAGAATTGAGTTAACCACAGCAATAATAAAGCTCAAGAATAAAGTGAAATGAGCTAAGATCAGGGAGGGATGCTATAGTATTTACAATTGTACAGAACAGCTATTATTTTTAATAGTACTGGAACAACAATAATATGACCAAAAATATATGATTTGGATAATAATAATAGAAAGTACCTGATCAAGAGTAGTGTGTTATTGGAACACAAGTGTGTTGCAACTGATCAAGGCTGGGCAGATCCACTCTTGCCTCCAGTAGACGGAAGAAAATATGGGGAGCTGTGGGGATGTTTGACGTGCCTTTATTCAAGGGTGGGTGAGCCACACATGCCACAAGCTGCATACCTCACTAGTGGGAAGCCCCTACCTGTTTAAGTACTAGAGGGGAACAAAGCCAGAAAACTGCCAAAGCCTTACATAACATAACATAGTTCTGCACATGTGAGCCCAATTTATGTTACAGGAACAGTTTATCAGACCCAGTCTCAAGGCTATGAGAACACTAGTTATCAGGCCCCTCAAAGGCTATGGGAACACTGTGCCTCTTAGTTACCCAGACACCTGGGCAAGGAAGACAGAGTGGCTCCACTTACCCTACAATGAGTGAAGCGAACAAAGGGAAATTAAAATATAATATGAAAGAGAGAATAAGGAAAACCAGTCAAACAATGCAATTAAACAGAGAAAGAAAACTAAACAGAAAGAAGAGAAATAAAAAATACTAATAAAATAAAATAAATGAAAAAATAATAACAATACAAATAAACAATAAAATGCCAGTTGTATGGGATAGCAAAGTGAAATTTGTCTCAGTTTATCAGTTTTGGGGTTTAGTCTTGTGCTCCCTTTTTGAACCTGTCTCTGGACCTTTCCAACTCCAGTTCTTATTGTCTGACTGGGGTTGGGGGGAGAAAAAAAAAGAGAGGAAAGAAAAAATAAGCTTCCTGCTGACTTTAAACCCGTTGAGTGAGTTCTGCTGCTCTTCCTTGATGCCACAGGAAGAGGGGGACTGGGCTTCACTTTTCTCCCTTCCTATGGCTTTGAGAGGATGGGGGCCAGGTCTGGGCCCCAATATTCACAATTTGCTCAGTCTCCTGCCCAGGTCCTCCATGAGTTGGCGGGCCTCCACTGTCCATCTGTGCCAGGTCTGCTCCTTTAATTCACCAGTTGTGCCGAGGTCTGTGCTGTGCCTCTCTGCCTTGCTCCTTGTGAGCCCACCATGGTCGGAGCCCACCACTGGGCAAGTAGCTCCACTCAACCTCTGGGCCAGCAGCAGGAGTCAAGCTCAGGCGCAAGGCTCCAATCAGCCTCTGAGAGAGTGGTGCTTCCAACAGCCAGAATCAGCCGCAGTGTGGCAAGCAGCGCCCACCAGCCTCCATGAGAGTGGCATGATTCAGCTGCCAGGCTTACTGCTCAGTCAAGCGCAGGCTATTGGCTCAAATCAGCCACAAGGCAAGTGGGGCAAATCAGCTGCCCTGCAATCTGCCTGAGTCAAGCAAGGGCATGCAGCTCCAATCCATTGTCCAGTGAGCAGTGAAAGGGCGAACAGCTCAAATCACCCTTGGGGTGAGCAAGCCACTGTGCAAGAGGTCCTTTCTTGTTTAAGCCCACCATTCTTACCAAGCAACCAGCTTTTCACACAGCCCAACTTTCTAACCACCCTGGAGACTATCTGGGTAAGGTCTGACATGGCCCAACTCTTCTGCCTTCTTCAGGTGTCGACGGGCTCCCCAATTTCTCAAGTAATGACCCAGCTGGTGTCCACAGTCCTAGTGGGTATACACTGCCTCCGTGTGTCTTCTACTTCATCTCTATTCCCCTCAGCAACTTCCAGCATCCAGGTCCCTCCTGATGCAGGGCTGCCCTTCCTGCTCTGGTAGGGGAAGAAGCTGGTGATCTATCTCTCTTCCAAGTATCCTGAAGCAGCCTCCATGGCCTGGGGGGGAGGTGAGAGTGGGGAGGGGGGCAGGGCACAGTATCCTAGGTCCCTGCGCAGGTCCCAGGAACCTTGGCACACCATCGCAATCTCCTCACCATCTGATTTCCAGTGTCCTCTACAATTTTTGGCCTCCAAACTTCATATAAGCTGGGATTCCATTGGCTGTTCACTCTGTTCCTCAGAAGATCAGATAGGTGTTCCACCAGGGCACAGGGAGAACTGGGCTCTGCTCCCACCTACCTCACCACCATCTTCCATCTCCTGGTGTTCACTTTCAGACTTCTCTTTCTGGATCTGCCTTTAGTTTTTTAGCAGCTCATTGTCCCTGGGTGGGCTGTCAAACTTCTGTCAGCACTGCCTGTATCACCTTCACCTGCATCTAGAGGGAGCTTCTATTGTAATGGGAAAGGTGGGTCCTCAAGGTCTTCGCTGGGAGGCACAGTTCAGTCTTCTGGGAAAATTGTGTGTGTTGTTGCCCATGCCCCTACACACCCCCGTCTTTGCCTGTCCCCACTTATTTCCAATAATGTGTAGATTCTGGTGAATAAGCTGCCTGTTCAAGGGAGGAGCCAATATGTGTAAGAGGGTCTGCTCTCTCCTGCCTGGTGTTGAGGGCATCTCTGTGTGTGACCCAAGGCTAGGTAGAGCCCTAATTCCCCCTTGCTGCACTGATTTCTGATCTACCTGCTTTGCTGGCCTCAGTAAAATAGGCCCTAGGAACCAGTGTATTTTGTCTCCCTGAGAGAATTTCTAAATGGGCCCTTTAGGTGTTCCCATTGCTGCCTTTCTCTTGAGGAAATGTACCCCACAGGGAGTTCTTGAGCCTGATCCACCAATTTTGCAGATTTTCCCTAATGGAGGTGTTTACAATCCTGCAGGAGATGGGGGCTGGGTGTGACCTTCCATTCAGGGAGATTGAGCTCTGTCAGGGACTAGGTTTAAATAAACCTCTGTCTGGTTTAAAATAATCTCAGGTGCTCCTCTCCCACCCTTCCAGTTCCCAACCCATTGTCCTCGAAGCAGACAGTCCTGCACTTTTTACTCTGCACAGTCTCTGCCCTGACACCTGTGCCAGGCTGGGTCTGAGAAATCTACTTGCTTTGCACCTCTCTGATCAATCTGCCTAGCTGCACTGAGTGGGAGCAAACTGCTCATTCAATCATTTGCCCTTGCTGGCAGGGCAGTTGCACATGGGATCCCTTCCCAGCATGCCTGAGCTCCTTTTATAAAAGGTCTCTCTGGGCACTCCCACTGCAGCACTGTGTCTGGCTTTCCATACACACCACCTCTCTGAAAAGTCAAGTATTTTACAGTCATGGCTGGCCATGGCCAGCCTCCTCCATCTGACCCAGGTACAGATAGGATCCCTCTCTCTCTCTCTCTCTGGCATTCTCCCAGTTGGCATTTGCCACAGCAACTGTGTGTGCTTGTGTAGCCTGCATCTTTCCAACTTTGTGTATCCAAGTCACTCCCAGCCCAGTCTGGGTGTTCCCTGCCCTAGGGGATAAGGGGAGCTTCAAAGCTGCAATTCCTGACCAGGCTCTCTGCAGCCACAGGCACCACTCATGGTGCATTTCCCCTTCCACCTATAAAATGTCCTGGAAACCAGAAAAGACACCAAAGCTCATGTCACCTGTCATGTACTAAACCCAATAAGCTGAGACAGAAATTGAATATTTATGGGGGGGGGGGTTATTCAGATGGCCAGTGATCTGAGAATATGACGGGTTCACACCCTATAAAAACCATCTTACATTTTCTTTCCAGGACAATGTTTTTATAACAGGGAATAAACAAGGTACATTGAGGGGGGTTGGAATTCAGGGAAAGTTAGGTGAAAGAAACTGCAGCATTCTTGTCCTGGGTAGTTAGCTGTTCCCAGGGATGGGTGATTGTCTGTCTCTCCCTGGAACACAATGGCCCAGATGCCTCCACTTGTCCCCATGCGGTAATCTTTAGCAGTGCCCCAGGAGGTTGGCTCTCTCTCCCAGGAGCCAGGATAGGCCTTATCTGTAGTTTCTGAAACAATAGCTTTAACATATGCATTATTTACTAGGCTTATGACTATTTACCTTAAACTAAAATTTTCTAACTCTTAAGTCCCCTATCATCCTTGCTGTCCATTGTGAAGCATCTTCTGTATTCCTTAGCTTTCAAACTTCGTATCAGCTAAGATTCTATGAATGTCCAATTTATTTTTCAGAAGTTCAGCCAAGTGTCTGAGTTAGGGGCAAGAGCAAGTGGACTCAGCTTCCACCTACCTGGCTGCCATGTTCCAGCTCCAGCCCAAAGTAACATATTCTTAAAACTGAAAAATTATGTCAATGAAATATAGAACAGCCTAATAATTGAAGTATGGATGTAAAACTTTTATTTGAAGTTTCAAAGGTGGGAATGAAGAAGGCCACAATTTTGTACTCAGCATGTTAATTAAAATTAAAATAATTGGCTATTAAGAAAAGAAAGACTGAGAAATTACCTATGATTCTAATTTCATTACTTCCTAAGAGATTTAGTTCCAAAACCTGGTTTAGGAAGAGAATCTTAGTATAAACACCTTAACTTTAGACATCAAGACTCCAAGAGGAAGCTTATTGACCCCCTTATCTTACTCCTTGTTGTCCTATTGCTTTTGGGTTGACTGAAAAAAATTAACTTTCCAGGTATGCTGCACTTCTAAATCACAGGCATGTCATCTATTTTGTCTCTAAAATCTAAGACTCTGTTCTTCCATTTTCCAAAATGCCCTATGTACCCAATATTAATTTGTTTGTGGTATTACTTGCATATTAGTCCTTCTGTATGCATCTACAAAACTTTGACTATCTTCTGTTAATCCAATTATCAGCCCAGCTGTTATTACTTACAAGGTATGAGGAAAGTAATTAATTTCTTTATCCCCTACCGTTTTGGTGAGCCATCCATGTGAAATTAATGGTTGGGAGACTAACTTCTGGAAAATTCTACAGCTAGAGATCATGGATATCTGCTGGTAATGATAAATATTTTTGTTCACTCTTGTCAGTCTTTTGGGTCTATTTCTGCAGGATCTCATAGAATTTGTTAGTGCTATAAGATATTTTCCTCTTGCACATTTACACTGGCATGAAAAATATTTGTGAAACTAGCTGCTTGGATTTAGAGAGTCATAAGTGTCCTTTATTGAATCATGGTTCTATTTACATTGTGGGGATCTGGTTCAGCTTCTACATCTGACATCTGGCAACTAAGGTTTGTTGTCAGAGTCTGGCTATGGGGTCTTGATTACAGATCTAGGTTCTATCTTCAGGGTTTGGGGTTGAATCTCAGGGGTTGAATCTATTCTGCTGTGTGTCTGGTGTCAGGTGTCTTTGGGTGTGACTTCCTTCCCCAAGTTTATGTATGGGGTCCATGTGTAGCTCTGGACCCCATCTAGGGTCTGATGTATGAAATCTGGTATTTGGTGTCTGGCATTTAGGGTCCATGTTCTGGTGTGGGTCAGGGAAATAGTTTTGGGTGTGGGGCTGGTTCTGGAGTTTCAGCTTTTGGTTCTGAGTCTGCACCAGGATCCAGGTTTTAGAGTCCAGGGTCTGTGTCCAGGGTCTTGAGTCTGTCTCTGTCATCTAGTGTCTGTCAACTGATGGTTTTTGGCTCCAATTTAATGCCAACAGGAGTCTTAAAGTTGGGGTGCAATAATGAAGGGAACTATTCATTACTAATAGCTCAATTTTTATACAGAATGGCTGAATAATTATGTCAATGAATGGCTGTGAGAATATCACAGCTGTTGAGAAGCTCAGTGTTGTTGCAAGTAAATTATGAAGCGGCACTGCTGTGGAACAGCTCAATAGTGATACTTCTTAATCATCAAGCATCATGTCTGTGAGGAGGCCCTGGTGTGAGACAACCCTGTGTTTGGCTTATACTTCCTAGACTATACTACTCAGCTCTGCTCTGCTCAGCTACATGAGTTCCAGTCTGGTTCTGTTATTTCTTCTTTGCTCTGCTTTGTCTAGACCTCTTCATCAGTCAGTTCAATGTGCGGGAAAGTTTGCCAGCTGGTGCAAATTTCTTCCTAAAGTGTAGTTTGAATGAGAAGCTCCTGAGTGGTAATGGCTATTAGGTGGCTGTTTAAAATTTTAGCCCAGTTATCTACCAACAGCTTTTCTTAATGGGTACCTTTTTTCTTAGCATCCACATATCTGTCATTTGGTGAGTTGCACAGAGGGTGCTGTGATCAGCGATTAGCAAATATGTGAAGGTAAATTTTATATCCCAGATCCAACCAGCGGCTGAGGAGTAACGGGGATGCCTGGGGAAGGAGGTAGTAGAGACCTCAGGGGAAAATCTCCATTCTGGCTCAGGTTCAGTGTGTGAGAGGCAAAGAATATGTCCAGGGAAAAGGGCTAGGACAGACCTCAGGTGATACTTCCATCCCGCTCCAGTTAGCAGGTTAGAAGTTGAGAGGGTTTCTGGGTAAGGAGGTAGTAGAGACCTGGGGACAGAATCACCATCCTGTCTCTGGCCAATTGTGTGAGAGGCAAAGCAGGTATTCTTGTAAGGGGTTAAGAGAGAAATAAGGATGAATTCTTCACTGGGGCTTCAGCCTGTGTGTGAGGGACAGATGGGTTCTTTGGGTAAGGGGAGAAGAGACCAGGGGATGAATTATTTATCCTCTCTCCATAGAGGCTGTAAGGGGCTGAAGGTGTCATGGGTAAACAGGCAAGGAGAGACACAGGGGGAAATTCTTCCTTTTGCCTCTAGCCAGAGTGCGAAGGGCAAAAGTTGTATTGGGGTTAATGGGTCAGGAGAAACATTGAGAGAGGAGAGAAGAGAAGAGATCTGGATCTGACTTTTTCTTGCTCCACCGAGTATGTGATAGGCAGAGGGTAACCTGAGGAGGGCAAGGAGAGACTTAGATGCAGTTTTGCCACTCTGATCTAGACAGCTTAAGAGAGGTAGAGGGGGTGCCAAGGACAAAGGTCCAGTTCACGCAACTGTTTGAAAATTAGAGGAGATGCCTGGAATAAAGGTTGCACTTTAGCCAGCTGGAGTTCTGTGAAGACTTCCCCCAGGCTATTTTCAAGTGAGCAGTTTCTCAGGACTGATTTCCCATGGACAGTCCTCCATGTTCTAGTGAATCATTTTGTGAGCACCTTCTCTGGACAGGATTCAGGAATGCATTATTTCTGAATAGACAAATTGATGGAACAGAATAGAAGGTTTATTGAAGATCCAAGTCCATAGACATATTTTATATGATAAATATGTCTTCCTAGATCGGTTCAAAAAATGTGTATTATATAACAAATGGTGTTCACACATGAGGCAAGCAGCAGGTCACAGATAAAAGCCTGGCCCTTTCCTGAGGCAAGAGGCGGGGATGGGATGGAGGTGAAGACAAGGTCAGGACTTAAGGAAACAAGGTGTAGAAAATGACGAAGGGTAGGGCCCCACATGAGACTAGGGCTAGGACTGGAAATGAGGTAATTGGCCTGGCAAACATGGATTGAGATAAGCCAGAAACAGTGGGACTCACCATGAGGTATGTGGCTGGGTCACACTTGAGACAAGAGGTGGTATGGACACGAGAAGAGTGTTGGGGGTCAACTGATGAGTGATGGGTTGCTTAGAAATAAGGCAAGTGGCAAACCCATATGAGGTGAGTGGTGGCCTGAGAGCACTGGGCCTGGGTCCTACGTGTGAGGTAAGCAGTGTGGAGAACTTGAGGCAAGAAGTAAGGTGATGTGGACCCTAGCCCTCAGGGTCCATGTGTTGTGGATGTGACAAACAAATTCACACTGACTATGGAAGTCCTATAGAGAAAAGGGGATAGCATAGCCACTCTATGAGTGAGAGAGGCCCCAACCCCTGCCTGGACAGGCTTTCATTGCTTTTCTGGGCACATTACACCAAGGAAGGTCTTCATTTACTATGCACAGGTTCACTTTAGGTGGTTACCTTTCACAGAAAACAAAGGAGAGGATGTTGCTAATTACATCAAAACAAGAAGGATATTTGAAAATGCAAGGGGAAGAGTGGTTGAACTGGTTACACTGGTCCTTGGAAAATTTAGCATAGATTTTAGGAAGTTACTTTAAAGATATGCAGTAAATGTTTTCTGTCTCAATTCAGGGTGAGGGAGTTTTAGCAAAAAGCAAGTGTCAAAGCAGCCTAGGTACAATGCAGGGCAGATTCCCCATGGGAGAACCTATCCATGGGCTTGGGTCCTGCGTGCTGACCTCACTCCCTGCTGGTTTTCTGAATTAGGGGCTGGGCTACATTCTCCATGACGTGTGCAACAGTACCCTATAGTATGGGACAGGCTGGATGTGAAGTATGGGGCAGAGGCCAAAATAAGTAGCTGGGGCAAAAAGTGAGCACTTCCTGTGGGACCACTTTTCATGAGCATATCTTCCAGACTGAACACCAGATTTGGGAGGAAACTACTTCTAGTGCCATTTTTTGTGACCATTGTAAGGGCCAACCTCAGCTTCTCAGCAGGTGGAGCCAGGTCTAATCCAAGGTTTTTCAACAATGAACGTTCTAAGCTATTAAAAAACACAATTTTAGACTTCTGGCCAAGATAGAGGTGCAGGTAGATACACTGTGCCTCCTTGCACAACCAAAATAAGGACAGCAACAATTGAGAAACAAACAAAAAAAACCAGTACTGACAGAAAATTGAATTGTATAGAAATCCGACAACCCAGGAGTTAAAGAAGAAACATTCATCCAGACCGATAGGAGGGGCAGAGTCGGGCGGCTGAGCAGAGAGGACTCAAGGCAAAGGAGTGGCTGGCAGACCCCAGGTGCACAAGGTAGCAGCAGGCAGACCTAGCAAGGCGGCGGACTGTGGAGGGGTACAGTGCACAAGGTGCTGGCAGATCGAGCATTCCCACATTCACCTGCAGATAAACCAGGTGAAACTGGGGAATGAAACAGACTGCACAACTTAGGGTTCCAGCAAGGGGAAATAAAGCCTCAAAGCATTGATTAAAAACACCTGTGGGGGTTGAGGCACTGGGAGAGACTCCCAGCCTCACAGGAGAGTTTGTTGGAGAGACCCACAGGGTCCTAGAACATACATAAGCCCACCCACACAGGAATCAGGACCAGAAGGGCCCAGTTTGCTTGAGGGGAGTGGAGGGAAAGACTGAAATCTGGCAGAGAGCAGAGCAAGCCCCATTGTTCCTTCTCGGACCCCTCCCCCACATATGCATCACAACTCAGCAAATGGGTTGCCCCACCCTGGTGAACACCTAAGGCTCCGCCCCTTATACAAAGCAGGTATGCTGAGACCAAAAAAAAAAAAAAGGCTCAAATGACAGAACAGATCAAAGATCCAGAAATAATACAACTAAGCAACAAAGATAACCAACTTATCAGATTCATAGTTTAAAGCACTGTTGATCAGGATGCTCACAGAATTGGTTGAATTTGGTCATAAATTAGATAAAAAAATGAAGGCTACACTAAGTGAAATAAAGGAAAATGTACAGGGAACCAATAGTGATGGTGAAGAAACTGGGACTCAAAATCAATGGAGTGGACCAGAAGGAAGAAAGAAACAACCAAACAGAAAAGAATGAAGAAACAAGAATTCAAAAAAATGAGGAGAGGCTTAGGAACATCCAGGACATCTTTAAACATTCCAACATCTGAATTATAGGGGTACCAGAAGGAGAAGAGGAAGAGCAACAAGAGAAAAACTTATTTGAACAAATCATGAAGGAGAACTTCCCCAACCTGATAAAGGAAATAGACTTCCAAGAAGTATAGGAAGCTCAGAGAGTCCCAAAGAAGTTGGACCCAAGAAGGAACACACCAAGGCACATCATAATTACATTAGCCAAGATTAAAATGAAGGAGAGAATCCTAGAAGCAGCAAGAGACAAGGAGGCAGTTATCTACAAAGGAGTTCCCATCAGACTGTTAGCAGATTTCTCAAAAGAGACCTTACAGGCAAGAAGGGGCTAGAAAGAAGTATTCCAAATCATGAAAGGCAAGGACCTACATTCAAGATTGCTCTATCCAGCAAAGCTTTCATTTAGAATGGAAGGGCAGATAAAGTGCTTCTCAGATAAGATCAAGTTCAAGGAGTTCATCATCACCAAGCCCTTATTATATGAAATGTTATAGGAACTTATCTAAGAAAAGTAAGATAAAAAACATGTACAGTAAAATGACAGCAAACTCACAATTATTAACAACCCCACCTAAAACACAAACAAAAGCAACTAAGCAAACATCTACAACAGAAACAGAACCACAGAAATGGAGATCACATGGAGGGTTATCAACAGGGGAGTGGGAGGAGAAGGGGGGAAAAGGTACAGAGAATAAGTAGCATAGATGGTAGGTAGAAAATAGACAGGGGGAGGGTAAGAATATTATGGGATATAGAAGCTAAAGAACTTATAAGTATGACCCATGGACATGAACTAAAGGGGGGGAATGTGGGTGGGAGAGGGTGTACAGGGTGGAGGGAAGTGAAGGGAGAAATGGGACAACTGTAATAGCATAATCAATAAACTATATATTTTTAAAAAGACAATTTTACAAATGACAAAACAAAAACCCTGAGAGTTTGTTCCATGTCCGGAAGAGCATAGTTGTAAATGGTGATCTAGGTTCAGATAAATTCTAGATGCCTAAACTTTAGGAGGTTACTCTATTAAAACTTTCAATTACACATGAAGAATTGCAAATTAAGAAAGGAGCCATTTTGGGCTAAGCAACTAGAAGGAATACTTTCCTCTTCTGACTGACAGGAAGCCAAACCATGATGAGCAAAGTATAGGTTTCTGGTGTTGTCACAACAATCTAGATTTTATTATTTTATCAATTATCATAGTGTTTTCCTCCGGTACATTTTTGTCCAAAATGAAAATAGCTTTTCTTGTTGCATCTTACTTAAACAATACAAAAAATAAAATTAATTAAAAATTCTACCCTAAGAGGTAATGACTGCTATTGTTTTAATTATATGCCCTTATAGATACCTCTACTTGGACATCTCCTTCCTTCTACTTTCTCTGGATTTAATTTACTGTGCTGAGTTGTTGTTGTTGTTGTTGTTGTTGTTGTTATTATTATTTAAGCTGTTACAGTTACCCAATTTTTCCCATTCACCTCCCCTCCACCTAGCCTTCCCCCTAGTCCTATAGTCAATCTCCAAATCATTGTCTATGCCCATGAATCCTTCATATATGTTCTTTGACTAATCCCTTCCTCTTTCAAACAGTCCCCACCTCCCCTCTTACTGTTGTCAGTCTACTCCATGATTCTATGCCTCGTTCTATTTTGTTCATTGGTTTATTTTGTTCATTTCATTCCTCTTATAAGTGAGATCATATGGTATTTGTTTTTAATTGACTGGTTTATTTCACTTAGCCCAATAATCTCTGGTTTCATCCATGCTGTCACAAAAGGTAGGTTTCCTTCTATGTTCCCACTGCATAGTATTCAATTGTGTAAATGTACCACTGGGTTTTTTCCCCCACTCATCTACTGATGAACACTTAGGCTGTTTCCAACTCTTGGCCATTGCAAAAAGAATGGCTATGAACACACAGGACATAAACTATTTGGGATTCTTAGGGTATATTCTCAGCAGTGGAATCTCTGGGTCAAAAGGTAGTTCCATTTCTAATTTTTTGAGGAAATTCCACACTGTTTTCCACACTGGCTGCACCAGTCTGCATTCCCATGAACAGTGCACTAGGGTTCCCCTTTCTCCACATCCTCACAAGCACTTGTTTGTTGATTAATGATAGCCATTTTTGCATGTATAAAGTAATATCTCATTACGGTTTTAATTTGCATCTCTCTGATGGCTAGTGATATTGGGAACTTTTTCATACACCTATGAGCCATCTGTATGTCTTCCTTGGAGAAGTGTCTGTTCAGGTCTTTTGCCCATTTTTAATTGGATTGCCCCTCTTCCTAGTGTTGAGTCAGATGGCTTCTTTATATATTTTGGAGATCAGACCCTTGCCTAATGTATCATTCGCAAATATGTTCTCCCATACAGTTGGTTCCCTTTTCATTTTGTTGATGGTTTCTTTAATCATGTAGAAGCTTTTTAATCTGATGTAGTCCCATTTACTTTTTTCCCTTATTTCCACTGCTCTATGTAAATTGGCAAAAATATTACTGTATGAGGTATCTGAAATTTTACTGCCTATATTCTTTGCTAGGATTTTTATGATAGCACACCTTATATTTAAGTCTTTTATCTATTTTGAGTTTACTCTGGTGTATGGTGTAAGTTGGTGGTCTAGATTCAGGTCTAGATTCTTTTTTTTTTTTTTTTGGCACGTACTAGTCCAGTTTTCCCTACACAATTTATTGAAGAGACTATCCTTATTCCATTTTATCTTCATGTCCCCTTTGCCAAATATTAATTGACCATTCATTCCTAAGTCTCTATTCTGTTCCATTGATCTATGTGTCTGTTCTTATGCCACTACCAGACTATTTGATTACAGTAGCTTCCTAGTATATTTTGATATTGGGTGTTGCGATCCCTCCAACTTTGTTCTTTTTTTTCTCAAGATTGCTGAGGCCATTCTGGGTCTTTTTCGATACCATAGCAATTATTGGAGTATTTGTTCTAGATCTGTGAAATATGCCACTGGTATTTTAATAGGGATTACATTGAATCTATAGATTGCTCTGTGTACTGTGGACATTTTAATAATGCCAATTCTTTCAATCCATGAATATGGGATATGCTTCCATATAGCTTTATCTTCCTTAATGTCTGTCTTCAGTGTTCAATAGTTTTCTGAGCACAAGTCTTTTCCTCCTTGGTTAAATTTATTCTTAGGTACTTAATCTTTCTTGTCATTATAGCAAATAAGATTTCCCCCCTAGTTTCTCTTTCTGATAGTTCATGCTTGGTGTGCAAAAATGCAACTGATTTTGACTTCGTATCCTGCTATTTAGCTGAATCCACTTATTGGGTCAAGTAGTTTTTTGGTAGACTTTATAGGGTTTTCTATATTCACTATCATACTGTCTGCAAATAATGACAGTTTAACTTCCTCTTTTCCAATCTTGGTGCCCTTTATTTCTTATTCTTGTCAGATTGCTATGGTTAGAACTTCAAGTACTCTGTTGGATAAGAGTGAAGAAAGGGAACACCTTATCTTGTTCCTGATCTTAAGGGAAACACTTTAGGTTTTTGCCCATTGAGTATGTTGGCAGTAGGTTTTATGTATGTGGCCTTTATTATGTTGTGGTATGCTTCCTCTATTCCCATTTTGCTGTTTTTTATTATAAATGGGTGTTGAATTTTATTAAATGCTTTCCAGCATCTATTGATATGATCATGTGACTATTGTCCCTCTTGTTGTTTGTGTGATGTGTTACATTTATTGATTTGTGAATATTATACCATCGTTGAATCCCTGGAATAAATCCTCCTTGATCATGCTGCATGATCTTTTCAATGTATTACTGGATCCAGTTTGCTACTATTTTATTGAGGATTTTAGCATCTATATCATCACAGATATGGGCCTTCAATTTTCTTTCTTTGTTGTGTCTTTACCTGGTTTGGAATTATGATAATACTGGCCTTGTAAAAAAAAAATTGAGAGTCTTCCATCTTCTTGAATTTTTTGGAATAGTTTGAGGATAGTGTTAGTTCTTCTTGGTTTGGTAAAATTGACCCATGAAGCCATCTGGTCCAGGGTTTTTGTTTGCCAGCAGGTTTTGAATTACTGCTTAATTTGCTAGTTGTTATTGGTCTATTCAGGTTTTTTGCTTCTTCGTGATTCAGTTTTGGTATATTGTATGTTTCTAGAAATTTATCTATGTATTTCATCCAGGTTGTCAATTTATGGAATATAGTTGTCCATAGTAATTTTTTACAATCCTTTGTATTTCCATGGTATCTGTTATTACTTCTCTTCATTTCTGATTTTATTTATTTTCTGTCCTCTCCTTTTTTTTTCTTGATGAGCCTGATTAAATGTTTCATTTTTTTCTTTTCAAAGAACCACCTCTTGGATTTATGAATCCTTTGTATTGTTATTTTAGTATCTACATCACTTAATTCTGCTCTGATCTTGATTATTTCCATCTTTTTGCTCAGGTTGGGCTTTGCTGTTTTTCCTCTAGTTCTTTACACGTAGGGTTAGGTTATTTATTTGAAATGTTTCTATCTTTTTTAGGTAGACCTGTATTGCTATGAACTTCCCTCAGGACTGCCATCACTGTGTCCCATTGGCTTTGGATTTTTGCATGTCCTTTTCATTTGTTTTCAGATACTTCTTGATTTTTCCCCTAGGTGTCATTGGTAACCCATTCATTATTTAATGACATGTTATCCAGCCTCCATGTGTTTGAATGTTTTTGAATTTTTTCCTTGTGATTGGTTTCTAGTATCAAGCCTTTGTGATCTAAAAAGATATATAATATGATTTTAATTTTCTTGAATTTGTTGAGGCTTGATTTGTCTCCTATAATATGGTCTAGGCATTTGAAAAGAATGTATATTTTGCTTCTTTGGGGTGAAATGCTATGTAAATGTCAACTAAGTCCACTTCGTCAAGAGTATGTAATGCAATGCTACAATATCTTTGTTGATCTTTTGTTTGGATGATCTATTGATTGTTGACAGTGGGGTGTTAAAGTCCCTACAAAGACTGTATTGCTCTCGATCTTTCTTTTTTTTAAGAGTTTTTAAATTTTTTTTATTTATTTATCTTTAGAGGGGGAGGGAAGGAGAGAAATATCAATGTATGGTTGCCTCTCGTGAGTCCCTTCAACCCAGGCATGTGCCCTGATTGGGAATCGAACTATGATCGTGTGGTTCGCAGGCCTGCGCTCAATTCACTGAGCTACACCAGCCAGGGCCTGCTCTCGATCTCTCTTCAGTCCTCCAATGTTCACCTTGTATATTTGGGCATTCCTATACTGGGTGCATATAAGTCTACAAGGGTTGTATCCTCTTGTTGGACTCCTCCGTATAGTATTATGCAGTGGTCTTCTTTGTCTCTTGTTATAGCCTCTGTTTCAAAATCTATTTTGTCTGATATAAGTATTGCTACTCCCACTATTTTTTTTTCATGTCCACTTGCATGGAATATTTTTTCCATTCCTTCATTTTCAGCCTGTGTAGATCTTTGTTTTGGTGGGTCTCTTTCAGACAGCATATCTGTGGCTCATGTTTTCTTATTCATTCAGTTACTCTCTGTATATATATTTAAAGTATATTTTATTTATTTATCTTTAGAGGGTAAGGGAAGAAGAGAGGGAGAGAAATATCAATGTATGGTTGCCTCTTGTGCGTCCCCTGCTGAGAACTGGCCTGCAACCCCGGCTTGTGCTCTGACTGGGAATGGAACCGCAATCCTTTGGTTCACAGGCCTGTGCTCAATCCACTGAGCTACATCAGACATGGCCAGTTATCCTATATATTTTGATTAAATCATTTAATCCATTTACACTTAAGGTTATTATGGATAGGTATTTTTCATTGCCATTTCTTTCCTTTGTACCTGTTTTTCCTTCTCGCTGTCTTTTTTTCTTCACCTTCTTAAAGCAATCTGTTTCACACTTCTTGCATTGCTGGTTTGATGGAAATGTACTCTTTTAGCCTTTGTTTTCTTTTGTATTGCTTTTTTGGTCTAGGAAACTCCTTTATTCACCTACCATTTTAAATTAGAGCTTTGCTGGATAGAGTCGTCTTGGTAGCAAGTCATTGTTTACTTGGAATATTCATGTCAATCCCTTCTACTTGTAGTGTTTCAGTTGAGAAATCAGCTGACAGACCTACTGGAGATCCCTTGTATGTTACTAGCTCTTTCTCTCTTGCTTCCTTTAAGATTCTCTGTCTTTAAATTTTGCCACTTTTATTATAGTGTGTCATGGAATAGACCTCTTTAGGTTCATCTTGATTGGGACCCTCTGTGCTTCCTTACCTTGCATGACTTTCACCAAGTTAGAAAGGTTTTCTGTCATCATTTTTTCAAACGGGTTTTCTATCCCTTGATCCTTTTCTTCTCCTTCTGGTATCTCTATGATGAGAATATTATTATATTTCATGTTGTCCCAAATCTCCCTTAAACTATCCTTTTTTTTCTCATTTTGTTGCTCTGACTGGGTGTTTTTGCTACTTTGTCTTCCAACTTGCTGATTATATTTCCTGCTCCATCTAGCCTGTTTTTAATTTCTTCTACTGTATTCTTCATTTCAGGTACTACACTGCATTTCCTCCTTGTTCTTACTCATAGTTTTTATGTCCATTTTCATAGTGATGTAGTTCCCACTAAGTTCCTTATAGCTCCCGTAAAATTCCTTATAGTTCTCAGTAAGTTTCTTGAACATCCCTATAACCATTACTTTGAACTCTGTGTCTGATAAATTTCATTTAGCTCTTTCCCTGAGGATTCCTCTTCATGTTTTTATTGTTTTTTCTTTTCCCCCCATTATAGGTGACTTTTTCTGTTTGTTTCTGTGTATTAGATTGATCTGCTTTGACTCCCTGTCTCCATGTGGTGGCCTTCTGTGGTAGGAGTCCTTGCAACTCATTGGTGCAGTCTCCTTGATCTACTGAGCTGCATTCTCTAGGCATGCCTTTGTGCAGTGTTTGTGGGCTCTTCCATTATATTTGGGTTTTGATTGTTGGCTCATTTATTGGTGGTTATCTTCTCTGGCTGGCTGACTGAAAGTTTCAATCCACACCATATCTTATATGCTGTTGTATAGGTGCTGAGAGAAAAAAAACAACAACAACACAGAAAACAAAACCCACACAGGCAAGAATACACCCCAACAATAACAGCAATATCAACAACAATGAGCAAAGATTAATAAAGGTGGAAAGAGACTATTATAAGAAAGCAAAAAAGACTATATACAATGACTAAAGGAAATAAAAATGATTTTGAGACAGTAGAGGGAGGAGAAATAAGAGTAGGGAATAGCCTTCCAGTAAGGATAGAGGCATAGATAGATGCACTTCACTTCCTAGTGCAACCACAAGAAAAATTACAATGAACCTCAAAACAAAAAACACTGAGCACTGCCAGAAAATCAAACTGTATGGAAACTCAACAACCAAGGACTTAAAGAAACCGTATTCATCCAGAGGGGTAGGAGGGGCAGAGTTGTGGATACGGGCAGAGAAGACACAGTGTAGTGTGAAGAAGAGGCTGTGTTGGCAGTGATAGAGGCAGTCCCACATGACGCAGACACCGGCCCGCAGTGTACATGGCATTATGGATAAGATATGAGACAAATTCACATGGACTACTGAGTCCTGTGAAGGAAAAGCGATGGCACGGCTACTCTCTCAAGGGGAGAGTGTCCCAGAGTGGCCTAGCTACTCTCTCAAGAGGAGAGCGCATTGACCCTTGCCCAGACAGGCTTTTATTGGGTTTCAATTTGCACAGGAATACAGGAAAAGTTCATTAATCATTGTCAGGCAGTAAGGATCAAACAATAGATAGCATACAAAGAACTATGAGGGCTTATTCTCAGTCAGGGTCTACAAAACTTTGGGAAACAAACTCATTTCCTGCTCAGACCCCTATCATTTAATTGAAAGCATTCTTAGCAAAGCAGGCTCACATGATTTTACATATCCTTTCTTAGGCCTTATTGCCCAGGAAACCTGCCCTTTCCAGCACAGGGCTGCACCGCCCTCTGTCATTGTTTCAGGCTTAAGTCTGGCAGTGGAAGTAAGGCAGCCAAGAGATTAGGAGACTTCTCTCAGACAGGATAAGGACTGAGGCTATGTCAAAACGTAGGGGTGAGGGTCCATCACCCCCTTTTGCTATAGCCCCCCAAGTCCTTCTCTGGGACCTCCCCATGTTCATGCCTGTCTTAGGTCATTCCCCCCTTGGGGAATCTTACCCATCATTGGCTAACCAATCAAGCATTGGTGGCCAATTATGGATGAAGTAAAAGAAGCAGAAGCAATGCTCCTGTCAGTGAGATAAGCTTTGTCTCCTTAGTGGTTTATGGTCCGAAGGTTGCTCACTTAGCCTTCGAGTGGGGAGGTTACAGCTCCTGAAACCACACAGGGCGGTTCCCAACAAGGGTAGATAAATTACTTCCCAGATAAGGTCAAATTAAAGGAGCTCATCATCACCAAGCCCTTTTTACATGAAATGTTAAAGGGACTTATCTAGGAAAAAAAGAAGATGAAAACTATGAACAGTAAAATGACAACCAACTCACAACTATCAACTAAATCTAAAAGACAAAAACAAAATCAAACTAAGCAAACAACCAGAACAGAAAAAGGTTCATAGATATGGAGATCATTTGGAAAGTTATCAGCTGGGAGCAGAAAGTGGGAGGATGGGGTAAAATGTGGTGGGATTAAGAAGCATAATTAGCAGGTACAAAATAGACAGGGGGATGTTAAGAATAGTATAGGAAATGGAGAAGCCAAAGAACTTATATGCATGACCCATAGACACAAACTAAGGGGAAGATTGCTAGGAGTTACTAGTTGGAAGGGGCAGAGGATGAAAAAGTGGGACAACTGTAATAGCATAACCAGTAAAATATACTCTAAAAGTGAGTAGAAAATAGAGTCAAGAGAAAAAATAAAATTTAAAACATAAAAAAGAGGGAAAATGAAGAAAAGAGGAGAGTGAAATATGGGGTCTGAAATTTAAAAAGTAAACAAATAGGAAGAAAATTGATGAAAAACAACAGTGATGTCAACAACAAATGAGTAAAGATTAATGAAGGTGGAAAAGTTTAAGAATACTATAAGAGCCCTGGCTGGTATAGCTCAGTGGATTGAGCATGGGCCTGTGAACCAAAGGGTTGCTGAATCCATCCCCAGTCAGGGCACAGGCTTGAACTATGGGCCAGGTCCCCAGTAGGGGGCATGTGAGAGGCAACCACACATTGATGTTTCTCTCCCCCTCTTTCTCCTTCCCTTCCCCTTTCTAAAAATAAATAAATAAATAAATATTTAAATAAAAAGAATATTATAAGAAAAGATTATAAGATGGTTAAAGGAAAGAAAAATTATTTGCAATAATAGAGGGAGGAGATATAACAGGTGTAAGGAATAGAAACAAGGCAAAGAGAAAATAAAGTTGTAAATGAAAATAAGGTGAATGAACTGAAACAGAGAACAGGCTGACAGTGACCAGGGGGAGAGGGGAGGGAATTTATGAGAAATAGGGGAGGGATTTAAAGGAACATATATAAACGATACATGGACAACAACAGAGAAGGGTGGAAATGGGATGGAGGGGGGAGCACGGGAGGTGGGATGGGATGGGAGTAATAGAAAACTGTACTTGAAAAATAATTAAATAAAAAAAATGGAAAAAATTATTAAATAAAGCTATTTTATGGCTATAAATAAATAAATAAATAAGAAAATAAGGTGAATGAAAGCAAAATAGAGTAAACGGGAAGAGTAAAATATGAGATTTGAAATAAAAAATTGTGAAAATAGGAACAAAATTTATGAAAAAGAAAAAAAGGTTAAAAGATATTCAAAAGAAAAATAACTCAAATAATGAAAAAGAACAAGGTGGAATGAGGAGAGAGTCAGCCGAGTTTAGTGCTTGCCTGCTAGCTTCTCCTCCTGAATATGTCTCTGGTAACGTCAGATGTCCCCATCTAGCTCTGGGCAGCCTGTTCGAGGTTACAAGTCATCCTCAGTCTGTGGCCGTCTCCTTCAGGCTTGGCTGCATCCTGGGTGGACCTTGCTGTTCTGCATTGCTGGCTTTTTATCAGCACAAGGTCCAGTGGTGGGTCATCTAATGTCCAAAACCACTGTAGTTACCATCTCCACCTACGTCTAATCTACCTGCTGTTAGTCTTAGCCTTGCTGCTGACATGTTTCTGAGAGGGCTTCTGGTGCAATTGGGAGAATGGGGCCTCTGGGAAGTTCAGACTTCAGGGAAGATGTGTGTGTTCCCCTGCCCCTGAACCACACATCTCAATCCGTCCCAGATTATTTCTAGTAATGTATAGCTCTGACGAGTTAGCTCTCCATTTCATGTGAGGGGTCAATCTGTGTAAAAGGGTCAACTCTTTCTTGCTTGGCTCTGATGGTAGCTCTTTATAAGAGCCAAGGCTGAGTGGGGCCCAGAATATCCCTTGTTGTGCCAATTTCTGATCTCTCTGCCTAGCTGGTTTCAGTGGAATAGGTCCTGGGGAACCAGCATGGCTTGGTGGGCTGAGGAAAGTTCAGACATGTCTTTGCAATTTCTCTCTTTTCCTTGAGGAAATGCACCCAGCAGGGGAATCTTGAGCCTAGTAGTACTGTTCTGCAGTTTCCACTTTGGATGTGGTATCTGTGATCCTACAGGAGGGGATGGGCACGCCTTTCCCTTTCCAGAGGTTTGTACTCTGATGAGGTTGGGCAATGTCTGCTTGGCTGCAAAGAATCTCAGGTGCCCACTTGCTCACTGTCCAGACCTCTCTATTCTTGCATCCCCTGGCTTGCTTGCTAGCCAAGCTGGGCAGGGGCAGGAGAATAGCAAAACCCTCATTATGCAACTTTCTCATCTCCCTGCCCAATTGGATTCACTGGGATCTTACCTGGAGATCTAGCATGGCTTGGTGCGGATGAGAAAAGTTCAGAAAGGGTCAAAAAACAATTTTCCCATTCTGCAAGATTCCTTTCTATGATCACATCTGCAGCAGCTGATTGGCTCCTGCTAGAGAGTGGGTCACCTCTCACAGATTTGAGACTGGGGAAACTGGTTTTCTCCACCCATTTGCTCAGCAAGATCTCTGTCCTGGCCTCCTCCCTGTGTTGTGCCAAACTCTGATCTGTCTGACCAGCTGGCCTCAGTGGGAAACAACCCATAGATCCAGTGTGGCTTGGTGCAGTTGAGAGTTTCAGAATGGGTCCAAGAGAAATAATTTTTCCATTCTGCTAGATTTCTTTCTGTAACTGTACTTTCAACTTGGCCTCTTTGCTGGCAGAGCAGCTGTGTGTGGGGTCCCTCCCCAGCCATATTTCAGTTTTGTTTTGTTTTTTAACTGTTTACATGGTACCCACACCACAGTACTGAATCATTCATTGCCTGGTTCTCCATGTATAGCATCTTCCCCAAAAGCAAAATGTTTCTCAGGGTCACAGATGGCTGCAGCCTGCAAGTGTCTCTGACAAAGCCAGGTTTGGCAACCTGCTTATTTTAGCAGTCTGAGCACCTATGTGTAACTCTCCATATTGGTGCTACCAATACGGATGTTCTGCTTGCCGAGTGTGTAGCCTGGGTCTCCCAGATTCCATAGACACTCCCAAGTCACTACTAATTAGAACTGAGAATCCCTGTGTGAGACTGGGACTGCCCTACTCCGAGAGAGGGAGGAAATTTAAAGCTGCAATTTCTGTCTGTTCCCTGTACTGCTGCAGATGCCACACACAGGGTATTTCCCCTTCAACTTATAAAATCCAGATGGTACAAAGCACCTTCTGTACTCCTTGGCTTCAAAACTTCATTATGAGCTAAGATTCTGTTGATTGTTTGGATTGTCAGAAAATCAGCCAAAAACCTCAACTTCTACCTACTTGGCCACCATCTTCTCCCCACTATGATGGGTTTTTAATATGAATGCAGAATATGAGAATTTTCAGAATTTTTCTAATATGTGCATTTATTACTACTTTTTCCCATAGGTGTTTTTATGCAGTACTTTCATTATCATTAAGGTCAAATGATTTTGTAACTTCAATTGAGATATCTAGGGTTATTTAGAAGTGTATCTTGTAACTTCTAAATATAAGAACTTTCTAGTTACCCTTTGTTAGTGATTTCTAGGTAAATTGCAATGAGAGCAAGAAACATACTTTATATAATTTAATTATTTTGAAGTTTGTTAAAAGTTGCCTTATAATACAGTACGGTCACTTTTAAAAATGCGTCAAGTGTGCTTCTCTGTTGCCATCTCATGTGCATCTTGGAAATTCAGCAGAAAAAGTTCTTGAGTATAGTGGATCATCTGTGAATGTGGAATCCAATTTGCTGCTCATATTATTGAGGTTTTTATATCCTGATTTTTTGTGGGGGTGTCTATTGGGTGTAAAAGAGGTGTGCTCTACCCCTGAATGAGGTGTGTTAAATCTATCATGAGTATAAATTTGTCTTTTTCTTTGTAACCCTTTTTTACATAATTTATGTTATTAAGTCCATATGAATTTGGAACTTCCTAGTAAATTGAATTTATTGATATGATGTACTCTTCATTTCTAGTAATGTCTTTGCCGTCAAGTCTACTGTATGTTATTGTATATCGTATTTTCATTTGGTTTATGTTTGCATAATACAGGGTGGGGCAAAAGTAGGTTTAGAGTTCTTCATATGAAAAACAACACAATAGTTAATAAATAATAATATAAAAATAAACTTTGTTTCTCCTTGTGGGGTCATACTGGACATGGCCCATCCTCCTTCCACAAAAGAGTGCTGGTCAGATGGCTGCTGGCCAGAAGGAGTGTGTATTCTTTTGGGAATGGATTGTAACTCCCTCCTTTTGGGAGAGGCTCCTTGTCCTATGACTGCTTCCTGACCTCTTCTTTTTGTGTGCACACACTGTGGTAATGTAGTTTAGAGTCACAAATGGGACACATGCCTCCTATGTCTGGCACTCCTTAAAACAAGTTTCAGACTCAGGGGTGCAGTCCTCCATGATCAACCTGCTGCCACCACTGGTGCTACCAGTAATGTCAGTAGTAAAGGCTATGCCTGCTCCACCAAGTCCTACTTGTAGGTTTTGTTGTTGTTGTTGTTGTTGTTTTTTGCTTATCTGAACAACTAGTCAAGATCCCTGGGCTCTAACCTCCTGCATTAACACACTCATACAACTGTAAACCTACTTTTGTCCCAACCTGTATTTTTCCCCTTCAATTACTTTAAATCTCTTTTTACCTCATATTTTAGGTAATTCAGATTTTTTTCCAATTTCAGGTTTGTCTTTTTATTCTCAGAACTAAGCTACAGAACCACCATTATTCAGAACTGCCTGAAAATTAAGCTGAACGGAAGTCCTACAACTACAGAAGTAAAGAAGAAACTACATTAAGACTGGCAGAAGGAGCAGAGATGCACAACAGGCTAGTCCCAGACCTACATGTGATGGATAAAAATCAGGAGGAATGAATATCTTAGCTTCAGAGGTTCCCCTGTAATGGGGTGTAGGCTTAATGGGGTGTAGACTTAAAAGGGTGTAGGCTGAGAGGTCCCAGGGACCCCCACAAGCCTTGCCTGGGGACTGGGAAAAGCAGCAGCACAGGGATTTATAATTATTTCACATATCAATAACAGCAGGCTAGCTTCATACCCAGGGTAAAGCCAGGAAGATATGCATGACTTTGACCCATGATGTAGCTGGGAGGCAGCTCCCACATTATAGCACCTGTGCAAAAGATTGAAGATGGTTGGCTCCATGACATGGGGCCACGCCTGCCCAGACTAACTATGGCCAAGAAAGGCAGAGAATAGGGAGTGTTAGGAGGTGTTGCCAACTATGAGAGGAATCAGAAATGGGGTTATGGAGGAAGATCCACGCAAGAATTTAAACTCGGGTGGGGCAGCAATACTGGGACTTAACCATGTGGTTTTGAGAGCAGAGAGGGGGCTCCCTTGACCACATGGCATAGGAAGCAGGAGAGCAAGAGTAGCAGCCATGTGGAGCTCTCTCTTAGTGGTTTGAAAGAATGCAGGGCTCTCACCAGCCCACCATGAGGATGAAATTTTTGTTTTGCTTTGAAGTATATTTTATTGATTATGCCATACAGTTTTCCCATTTTGGGGTCCCCTTTATTCCCCTCCATCCTTCACCTGCCTCCCACCAGCACACCCCCTGCCCTTAGTTTCATGTACATGGGTCGTACATAAAAGTTCTCTGGCTTCTCCATTTCCTATACTATTCTTAACCTCCCCCTATTTACTTTGTACCTACCATTTATGCTTCTTATTCACTGTACCTTTTTCCCTATTCTTCCCCATCCCTGCTGATAACCCTCCATATGATCTCAATTTCTGGGATTCTGTTCTGGTTTCAGTTTGCTTAATTTAGTTTGTTTTTGTTTTCTTTTTAGGTTCAGTTGTTGATAGTTGTGAGTTTGTTGTCATTTTACTGTTTGTAGTTTTTATTGTCTTCTTTTCCTTAGATAAGTCCCTTTAACACTCATAAAATAAGGGCTTAGTGATGATGAACTCCTTTAACTTGACCTTATCTGGGAAGCACTTTATCTGCCCTCCCATTCTAAATGATAGCTTTGCTGGGTAGAGTAATGTTGCATGTAAGTCCTTGCCTATCATGACTTTAAATACTTTAGCCTCTTCTTACCTGTAATGTTTCTTTTGAGAAATCGGCTGATAGTCTTTGGGTAACTCCTTTGTAGGCAACTCTCTCCTTTCCTTTTATTGCTTTTAAGATTCTCCCCTTATCTTTAACCTTGGGTAATGTAATTATCATGTGCCTTAGTGTGTGCTTTCTTGGGTCCAACTTCTTTGAGACTTCTCTGAGCTTCCCGGACTTCCCGAAAGTCTATTTCCTTTGCCAGACTGGGGAAATTCTCCTTCCTTATTTTTTTCAAATAAATTTTCAATTTCTTGCTCTTCCTCTTCTCTTTCTGGCACCCCTATGATTCGAGTGTTGGAACTTTTAAGGTTGTCCCAGAGATTCCTAAGCCTCTCCCCATTTTTGTGAATTCTTGTTTCTTCATTCTCTTCTGGTTAAATGTTTATTTCTCCCTTCTGCTCCAAATTGTTGATTTCAGTCCCAGTTTCCTTCCCTTCACTGTTGGTCCCCTGTATATTTTGCTTTATTTCATTTTTTATAGTCTTCACTTTTTTCTCTATTTTGCGATCACACTCAACCATTTCTGTGAGCATCCAGACTACCAGTATCTTGACTTTTACATCTGATAGGTTGTCTATCTCTTTGTCTCTTAATTCTATTTTTGGAGTTTTAATGTGTTCTTTTATTTGGGACATACTTCTTTTTCTTGGGGTACCTGTTACATTGTAGGGGGTAGAGCCTTGGGTTTTCACCAGGGTGGTGCAAACTGTGTTGCTGCATTGTGGCCCTATATGTGGGGGAGGGGTCAGAGAGGAAACAATGCTGCTTTCTCAGCTCTTGGGAAGCTTTCAGTCACTTTCCCAGCTATCCACAAGCAAACTGGGCCTTTCTGGTGCTGATTTCCAGGTAGGTCAGTTTGCATACATTCTAAGACCCTGTGGGACTCTCCAACGAATACTCCTATGAGGCTGGGAGTTTCTCCCACCACTGCAATCCCCACAGATGTTTTCAATCAGAGGTTTTGAGACTTTTTCCTGTGCTGGAACCCTGGTTTGCTCAGTCTGTCTTGCTCCCCTGTTGTTTCTTCCAGTTTATCTGCACACAAATGTGGGACCATCAGCCACCATCTTGCCCACCCAGTCCTCTAGCTTCCACCTTGCCATGTGTCCTCTCTGCTTGGTTGCCTATCTCAGCCTCTTCTACCAGTCTGGATGAATGTTTCTTTAACTCTTGGTTGTGAGACTTCCATACAGTTCAATTTTCTGACAGTTCTGGTAGATTTTTGTTTTTAAATTTGTTGTTGTCCTTCTTTTGGTTGTCCGAGGAGGCAAAGTGTACCTACCCACACCTCCATCTTGGCCAGAAATGGGGGATGTGGTTTTGGATTAAGAATGGGACTGTAGCTGAGCTACCGGCTTCTATGTCTTTTCCTGAAATATAGTACCCCTGACTGGCCTGGTTTGGCAAGGTGAGGCAGGACTGTGTGTGTCTGTGCATGTATCTTCATTTCTAAATGGAGTGGAATTTAACAGTGACATTCCACCATTACTCTAAACTTGTGTCACTTTTGAATAAATAGTTCCTTTCCTTTTTACCAAACTCTGGTATTGAGAGCTATAGTTCCCAGCACAGCAGTGGTGGGCAAAGGTGAACCATAGTAAAAAAAAAAAATGTGGGTGAGGGGGATTCTTTCTCTAACATCCCCAGAGAAGCAAAGGGTCCCAGCCCCACACCAGACCCCCCACTCAGCCCAGACAGAATTCCAATGCTAAAAAGAGAAGTCCCCATAACTCCTGGCTATAAAAACCAGAGGAGATTGAGGGTGAGTGAGACAAAGACTTCTTGAGTCCCATGCAATTCCTCTTAAAGGACTCACACATGAACTTATTTGAGCTTACTTCCCACGTCCCCAGCTCCAAGCTCCATCTTGGGGGCAGCAGCTTGAAAGGCACCAGAGACATTCAGGGAGAAACTGAATTGTCTGGCATCAAGGCAAGAGCAGGAGGGGCAGCTTTCTCCCAGAGAGAAGTGCTTCCATAGACCATCGTTCCTTTGGTGAGCCCTCCCCAGACAGAGCCACTGAGCCATCAGGCCAGAGCAATATCTGAGAGTCCATCCAGGCTCACACTGTTTGCTCACCCTGGTGCTTCCCTGTAGCCCTACCCTTCCCAAAAGGGCAGATAAAGAGATTCCCCAACAAGAAAAAGCTAAAAGAGTTCATCACCACCACACCAGTATTATATGAAATATTAAAGGGTCTTTAAGAAAAACTAAAAATATGAACAATAAAATGGCAATAAATACATATCTATCAACAATTGAATCTAAAAAAAAATAAATAAACAGAACAGAAACAATCATAGATGCAGAGAATGGTTCAATGGGGGAATGAGTGACCAAGGTGAAGGGATTAAAAAGTACCAATTTGTTGTTACAGAATAGTCATGGCAATGTATAATGCATCATAGGGAATACAATCAATAAGAGTCTAATAACTGGAGTTTCAGGCAAGATGGAGGTGTAGGTAGAAACCCTTCACTTCCTCACACAACCAAAAAGGAGGATATAACAACCAATCTAAAATCAATAGACAACCAAAAGCACCAGGAAATCAGACTACATGGAACTCTGACAACCAAGGAATTAAAGGAAAAATCAACTAGAATAGTCGGACCATTAAGGCGACAGACTTTGGGGGTCAGGGCTGGCGGCTGAGCTCAGCAGACTGTGAGGGAGGGGCTGACTTAAGGGGAAAACTGAGACTCAGAGCTGACTGTGGACTATAGCTGGGGTTGACTATAGACTATAGACTATAGACTATAGACTATAGACTATAGACTCTCCCAGTCTCACATGAGAGTTTGATTTTAAATGAACAATCATTTAGAATGGAGAGGCAGCAAGACTGGAAACTCCAGTCTCACATGAGAGTTTGTTGAAAAGTGCACTGGAGATGAGGAGGTGAACCACACCATTCCCTCTCTGACCCCTCCTCCACAGGCAGCACCAAAGTGCAGCAAGAAGGTTTGCCCTTCCCTGGTGAATACCTAAGGCCCCGCCACCTTACAACTTATCAGCGGCACTAAGACAAAGAAATATGGCCCAAATGAAACAACAGAGCAAAGCCTCAGAAAGAGAACTAAGCAAGATTGTCAACCTATCTGATGAAGAATTTAAATCCCTGGTAATCAAAATGCTCACAGAATTGACTGAGCTTAGTCGAAAATTTTAAAAAAAACAAATTAAGGATACATAAAGCGAAATAAAGCAAAACATTCAGGGAACCAACAGTGACGGCAAGGAAACCTAGAGTCAAGGCAACAATTTGGAACAAAAGGAAGAAATTAACATTCAACCAGAACAGAATGAAGAAACAAGAATTCAAAAAAGTAAAGAAAGCTTTACCAACCTCTGGAATAACCTGAAACATTCCAATATCCAAATTATAAGGTGCCAGAAGAAGAACAACAACAGCAAGAAATTGAAAACTTATTTGAACAAATAATGAAGGAGAACTTCCCCAATCTGGCAAAGGAAATAGACTTCCAGGAAGTCTGTGAAACCCAGAGAGTCCCAAAGAAGTTGGACCCAGAGAAGAACACACCAAGGCACATCATTAAGTTACCCAAGATTAAAGACAAAGAGAGAATCCTAAGAGAAGCCAGGGGAAAGGAGAGAGTTACTTACAAAGGAGTGCCCATAAGACTATCAGCTGATTTCTCAAAAGAAACCTTGCAGACAAGAAGGGGCTGGAAAAACTTACATACGACATTACTCTATCCAGCAAAGCTATCATTTAGAATGGAAGGGCAGATAAAGTACTTCCCAGATAAGGTCAAGTTAAAGGAGTTCATCATCACCAAGCCATCATTATGTGGAATGTTAAGGGAGTTATCTAAGAAAAAGAAGATAAAAAATATGAACAGTAAAATGAAAACAAACTCACAACTATCAACAAATGAACCTAAAAGAAAAGAAAAACAATGAAAACAAAAACTAAGCCAACAACCAGAACAGGAACAGAATCAGAGAAATGGACATCACACAGAGAGATTTCAGTGGGGAGGGGGAAGGGAGGAATAGGGGGGGAAAGGTACAGGGAAGAAGAAGCATAATTAGTAGGCATGAAATAGACAGGGAGAGATTAAAAAAATTGTATACTAAACAGAGGACTCAAAGAACTTATATGTACAACAACCCATCAACATGAACTAAGGCGGGGGGAATGCTGGAAGGTTAGGATGGCAGGGCGGAGTGGGGATAAAGAAGGAAAAATTGGGAAAACTGTAATAGGATAATCAATAAAAATACTTAGAAAATAATAGTCTAGTAACTATGTATGGTATCAGATGGATGTGAGATTTATTGGGATGATTACTTATTAACATATAAAGTCTAATCACTGGGGTTTACAACTAAAACTAATATAGTAATGTAAGTCAACTGTAATTGAAAATAAAAAAATGGTTAAAAAATAAAAATTAAAAAATAATACAAGAATCAGTTTGAAAGATCTTCCATTGATCAACTCTAGTACAATTCAAACATCAAAATAAATAACATTAATAAGCAAACACAACCCTTGTAATAAGAATCCATGAATCCATAATTTTAGAATAAATAAATAAGGGAAAGGTAAGTTTTTTTCTTATAGTATAATGCCCAATAAGTGTAGGAAGAATGATGGAGTTAGAAACTCCCATAGAAGTAATCAGTGTTCCAATGTCATTGGGTGCTAAAACTGGTGAGTGAAAGTTTAATGAAATGCAGGATATTTACATAGTTTCAAAGCATCTCACTTTCGCCAAGATGGAGGCATACGTGGAAACACTGCCTCCTTGCACAACCAAGTTTAAAGACAACAAAGTTTTAGTAAACAAAAATGCAGTTAAAACACAGAAAATTGAACTATACGGAAGTCTGACAACAACAAACCATTCAACCAGAGGGGTAAGAGGGGTGGAGCCAGAAGTGGAGCACGGTTGGGCAGGAAAGATCTCCTGACCCAGGCGCCCAAGCAACCGTGGATGGATCCCAGGTGTGGGGTGGCAACAAGTGGAAAACTTATTTGAACAAATAATAAAGGAGAACTTCCCCAATCTAGCAAAGGAAATAGACTTCCAGGAAATCCAGGAAGCTCAGAGAGTCCCAAAGAAGTTGAACCCAAGAAGGAACACACAAAGGCACATCATCATTACATTAGCCAAGATGAAAATGAAGGAGAGAATCCTAGAAGCAGCAAGAGATAAAGGGACAGTCACCTACAAAGGAGTTCCCATCAGACTGTCAGTGGATTTCTCAAAAGAGACCTTACAGGCAAGAAGGGGTTGGAAAGAAGTATTCCAAGTCATGAAATCCAAAGACCTACAGCCAAGATTGCTCTATCCAGCAAAGCTTTCATTTAGAATGGAAGGGCAGATAAAGTGCTTCTCAGATAAGATCAAATTCAAGTTCATCATCACCAAGCCCTTATTATATGAAATGTTAAAGGAACTTATAAAAGAAAAAGAAGATAAAAAATATGAACAGTGAAAGGACAGCAAACTCACAGTTATTAACAACCACATCTAAAACAAAAGCAAACTAAGAGGACAGCTAGATCAGGAGTGGAACCATAGAAATGAAGATCACATGGAGGGTTAGGAACAGGGGATTCAGAGGAGGAGAAGAGGGGATAAGGTACAGAAAATAAGTAGCATAGATGGTAGGTAGAAAATAGATAGGGGGGAGGGCAAGAATAGTGGGGGAAATATAGAATCTAAAGAACTTGAGACACGTGGTCATAAACTAAAGGGGGAGAATGGTGGGGGAGGGAGTGTGCAGGGTGGAGGAGAATGAAGGTGGGGAATAGAACGACTGTAATGGCATAATCAATAAAATATATATTTTTTAAAAACCATCTCCCTCAAATACTCATCAATTGCAAAGGGAAAAAATAGTAAGTTTCCAAACGGTCAAAGTTAACATCACCAGCAATGACACAGATCAACATCATATGATTCACAATATGACACACATGGCTTTATTGATATTCCTTGCAAAACTTCACAACCTACAAACTCAAATTCAAGGAGATCTTACAAAATTAATAGGCTACAATCTTCAAAAATGTCAAGGTCACAAAAGATAAAAAGTGCCATCATCACCTCTGTTTCCTCCCATTTCCTTAGAGACATAATTTTTCTGAATCACATAAGTTTCAAGTTTGGTATATGTTACTTTTTAAGATGATAATTGTTAGAGGCTAATTGTACCCCCACTCCCAAATTCACATGTTAAAGTCCTAACCCCCAGAATCTCAAAATGTGACCATATTTGGAGAAAGGGTATTTCAGAGGCAGTTTAATTAAAATGAGGCTTCTTATGGTGGGCCCTGATACAATATGATTGGAATCATCACAAACAAGGGGAAATTTGGTCACTGAGCAAACATAGAGGGAACATATTATAAAGAGATACAGGATGAAGATGGCCATCTAAAAGCCAAGTATAGGGGCCTGGAACACATCCTTTCCTCACCACCCTCAGAAGGAACCAACCCTGCCACCACCTTCATTTTGGACTTCTAGCCTCCAGAACCATGAGACAATATATTTCTCCTGTTTAAGTCATCTTGTCTATGATACTTTGTTACAGAAGCCAACAAATTATATCACCTTATACACTAAATGTATTGAAGCTCATCCTGACTTAAAGTACAATCAAGATTTACCAACAAGAATACCCAAATATGGTAATCTGTTTTCAAAATTTTTATAAAAACTTAAAAATGGCGGTGGAGTAGGATGGAGCAACTCCAGTTCTTGTACCCTTGGAAGAAAATCCTGGTAGATCTACTGAGGAACAGCACAATCAATTCTCCAATCAACAATTCCCCATTTATGAAAATAAGAGACCAGAGATAGAGACAGACCAGACAGCTACAGGTCAGTGGGGTCTCAGGTACCTGAGTAAGGACAGAGGCAGCCGGGCCAGCAGCCCTTGGCTGCCGAATAACGGCCTCAGAGCCACCGCTGCCACAGCAGTCGGGGCCCAGAGGCTTCCGTCTGCCATAGAGGACTCAACGGGAGCTCAGCACCCCTGAGTAAAGTCAAGGGCGGCAGTGGCAGCAGGGCCAGTGGCCCCCAGCCAGCACCTAGTGGTCTCAGATCTTCTGCTGCCGCAGCAGTCAGAGCCCAGAGGCTTCCGTCTGTGCCCAGTGGCAGGGGCGCATGCCACAGAGGACTCATCAGGAGCCCAGCACCTGTGAGTAAAGATAAAAGCAGCCGTGCCAGGGCCAGCAGCCCTTGTTCAGCACCTAACGGGCTCGGAGCCACCGCTGCTGCTGTGGTCAGGGTGCAGAGGCTTCTGTCTGCGGACAGCATCAGGGGCGTCTACCAGAGTCAGAGGAGGACTCATTGGGAGCCCAGCACCCTGCAGAGCCTTGGGTCGGCTGTGGGGTTCTTGGAAGAGACCTGGTTCCCTCCCTCCCCATCTAGATGGGGCTGGGTGGCAGAGACCTGTCTGCCTAGGTTTGCAGGGAGGGTGGCAAGGACAGGGGGCCATGTTCAGTTGAGAACTCTGTGGTCGCTAGCCCCCCAGCCCGACAGCCTGCCAGCCCACCAGCCCGGGAGATTTGAGAGGAGCATTGTCAGAACCGGTCGGGTTGGGGATTGGGCTGGGCTGATAGGCAGGCTTTCTGGAGAAGTTTTTATTGGAAAGTGGACTGAGATGTTCTCCTGCGAAGGCAGTTTGCCTTGCTTCTCACCCAGCCACAAGACTGGGAAGGACCAGTACCAGATCCCCTGGGACCCAGGCAGCCTGTGGGGTGGGCAGGCACCCGCACCCCAGTCTGGTAGCCTGGCTGGCACGTATCTGCGCATGTGCCTACAACCCAGCCCATAGAGGAATCCTACTGAAACCAGACAAACCAGATTGGACAGTTTGAAACTAACAAGGGAAAGTATGGATTTTGTTTAGTATTGTTTTGTTTTTTTAACTTTTTTCTCAGTAATTGTATATTTTTTAAAGATTATTATTCCTTTATATTTCAATGCTTTGTTCCTCTCCTTTCTTTTTTCCTCTTTTAGTCCTTCTTCCTTTCATCCCAAACTTATTGTTTTTTCCTCCCTTCTCCTTCCCCTTTTCTCTTATGGTTATTTCTTTTTTTGTTGCTTTCTATACCACTGTAAATACTTCACAACACATCTCTCCGGTCTTAGACCACTTTACAGGTTCCTGAATTCTATTACTGTAGTGATTAACTCTACTTAATCACACACTACACCTATTTACTACTATTTACTCTCACCTTACCTAAAAATCTGAACGCCCACAACCTCACTGCTTTCTATATCCAACTCACATGTATTCCCTACCAAACAAGAGACTTATCTTTGGTCCATTTGTTCTTAAAAGTGGCAAGTTGGGTTCAAGATTACAGTTAACACTTTATATAGCCTAAACATCTTCTACCTCTTCTCTACCAGCTGTGACTGTAAATATCATGAAGTACTCTCCTCCTGTCATAAACCATTTTGCCTCCCCCTCCAACTGATCACAGATACACAAAGAAAGGAGTAGGTGGAGGCAGAGAACATCAAGATACCTGCAGGAGACTGTACCACTGAATTTCACAGGTATTCTACCACAGATGTTCACACCATAAACCCAGGGAGTCAGAAGAGATCAATTTAAGAAGCTGAGGCTAACAAGAAGAGTCTCATAAGCAATGGGAAGACAAAGAATGCCCAAATGAAAGAAAAGGTGGAAGTCTCAGAAAGAATGTTAGATGAAATAGAGGCAAGTCAACTATCAGATATTGAATTCAAAGCACTGGTTATCAGGAAATTCAAAGAGCTCACAATGAGCTACCAGAAACTACAGGGGAGCTACCATGAGCTCTCCGCAAACTATATCAACATGAAAAAGGAAATAGAAACTATCAGCAAAGGCTAACAGGAAATGAAGAATACAATTTCAGAACTGAAGAACACAGTAGAAGGAATGAAAAGCAGGATCGATGAGGCAGAAGATCAGATCAACGAGTTGGAAGACAAAGTAGAAAGAAACTTCCAGAAAGACCAAGAAAAGGAAAAGAGGCTCAGAAAGAATGAAGAGGGATTAAGAGAAATGCAAGACAATATGAAATGTAATAATATTTAAATAATAAGAATACCAGAAGGAGAAGAAGAAGAACAAGGGATAAAAAACACATTTGAAAGAGTAATAATGAAAAATTACCCTAATTTCATGAGAGAAAAAGTCACATGAATCCAGGAATCACAGAGAATCCCAATCAAGAGGAACCCAAAGAGGCCCACTTCAAGACACATCATCATTAAAATGGCAAAATTACAAGACAAAGAGAGAATCTTAAAGGAAACAAGGGAGAAAAAGGAAGTAACATAAAAGGGAGCTCCAATAAGCTTAGCTACTGACTTCTCAATGGAAATACTCCAAGCAAGAAGAGAACGGCAAGAAATATTTCAAGTAATGAGAACAAGAGTCCTACAACCAAGGCTACTTTACCCAGCAAGGCTCTCAATCAAGATAGAAGGCCAAATAAAGAGCTTCCAAGACAAAAGAAGTTGAAAAGAATATGCCTCCACCAAACCACCTCTACAAGAAATACTAAAAGGACTGCTTTAAGGAAAGGAAGGAAAAGAGAGAGACAGAGAGGAACTCGGGTACAAAAATGGCAATGAATAAGTACCTATCAAGAATAACCTTGAACGTAAATGGATTAAATGCTCCAATGAAAAGACATAGAATAGCTGAATGGATAAGAAAGCATGACCCACACATATGCTGCCTACAAGACACCCACCTCAGGACAAAAGACCATCACAGACTAAACCTGAAAGGATGGAAACAAATTTTCCAAGCAAATGGAAAAGAGAAAAAAGCTGGGGTAGCAATTCTCATATCAGATAAAATAGACTTCAAAAAAAAGGCCATAAAGAGAGACCCAGAAGGTCACTTTATAATGCTCAAGGGAAGAATCCACTGAGAAGATATTAGCATCGTAAATATATACACTCCCAACATAGGAGACCCAAATACATAAAGAAAATCTTAGAGGACATCAACAAAGATATTGACAGCAACACAATTATAGTGGGGTATTTTAACACCCCACTGTCAAAAATGGACAGATCTTCCAAACAAAATATCAGCAAAGATATTGTGACATTAAATGACACTATAGATGAAATGGACCTAATTGATATATATATATAGAGCCCTTCATCCCAAAGAAGCTAAATACACATTCTTTTCAAATGCACATGGAACATTTTCAAAGATAAACCACATGATAGGACACAAAACGAATCTCAACAAGTTCAGGAAAATAGAAATCATACCAAGGATTTTCTCTGATCACAAGGGACTGAAATTGGAAACTAACCCCACAGGAAAAAACCCAAAACACCCAAAAGTATGGAGACTGAATGGTATGCTATTAAACAACAAATGGGTCAAGACTGAAATTAGGGAAGAAATCAAAAAGTTTCTGGAAACAAATGAAAATGAACTCACAACAACCCAAAACTTATGGGACACGGCCAAGGCAGTCCTGAGAGGGAAGTTCATAGCAATACAGGTCTACCTAAAGAAGATAGAAACATTTCGAACAAACAACCTAACCTGACGCCTGCAAGAACTCGAGAAACAATAACAAAGGCAGCCCAGAGCAAGTAGAAGGAAGGAAATAACCAAGATCAGAGCAGAATTAAATGACATAGAGACTAAAAGCACAATTCTAAGGATCAATGGATCCAGGAGTTGGTTTTTTGAAAAGATAAACAAAATAGATAAGCCTTTTAGTAGGCTCATCAAGGAAAGAAGAGAGAGGACCCAAATACACACAATCAGAAATGAAAGAGGAGAGATTACAATTGATACCACAGAAATAGAAGGGATTGTAAAAAATTACTATGCAAAACTATATGCCAAGAAATTTGAAAACCTAGGTGAAATGGACAAATTTCTAGAAAAATATAATCTTCCAAAACTCAATGAAAAAGAAACAGAAAACTGAACAGGCCAATAACAGCAGATGAAATTGAAATAAGTAATAAAAAACTCCCATCACACAAAAGCCCTGGGCCAGATGGATTTACAGGAGAATTCTACAAAGCATTTAAGGAAGAGCTAACCCCTATTCTTCACAGACTATCCCAAAAAATCCAAAAGGAGGGAAAACTCCCCAACTCTTTTTATGAAGCCAACATCATCCTAATTCCAAAGCCAGATAGAGACACAACAAAGAAAGAAAACTTCAGGCCAATATCGCTGATGACATAGATGCTAAAATCCTCAGTAAAATATTGGCAAGTTGCATGCAACAATACATCAAAAAGATCATACACCACGACTAAGTGGGATTCATCCCAGGGATGCAAGGATGGTTCAATATTCATAAATCAGTAAATGTAATACATCACATAAACAAAAGCAAAGACAAAAACCCCACGATCATATAAATAGATGTAGAAAAATCTTTTGATAAGGTACAACACCCATTTATGATAAAAGCACTCAGAAAAATGGGAATAGAGGGAGCATTCCTCAATATAATAAAGGCCATATATGAAAGATCTACAACCAACATCATACTCAATGGGCAAAAACTAAAAGCTTTGCCGTTAAGATCAGGAACAAGACAAGTTTGCCCACTTTCACCACTTCTAATTCAATATAGTATTGGAAGTTCTAGCCAGAGCAATCAGACAAGAAGAAGAAATTAAAGGCATCCAAATCGGAAAGGAGGAAACAAAACTGGCATTCTTTGCAGATGACATGATAGTGTACATGGAAAATCCTATAGCCTCTACCAAAAAACTGCTTGAACTAAGAAATGAATTTGGCAAAACAGCGGGATACAAAGTCAATATCCAGAAATCAAAGGCATTTTTGTATACCAACAACGAAACAGCAAAAGCAGAAATCAATAAAACATCCCATTGGATATAGCAAAAACAAAAATAAAATACCTAGAAATAATCCTAACCAACGAGGTAAAAGACCTGTATAAAGAAAACTACACAACACTGAAGAAAGAGATCAAGGAAGACACAAACAAATGGAAACAAATACCGTGTTCATGGATTGGAAGAATTAACATCATCAAAATGTCCATACTACCCAAAGCCATTTACAGATTCAATGCAATACCTATTAAAATGCCAATGGCATATTTCATAGACATAGAACTAACACTTCAAAAATTTATATAGAACCACAAAAGACCCCAAATAGCAGCCGCAATTTTGAGAAAGAAGAACAAAGTAGGAGGGATCACAATACCTGATATCAAACTGTATTACAAGGCCACTGTAATCAATACAGCCTGGTACTGGCATAAAAACAGGCACATAGACCAATGGAATACAACAGAGAGCCCCAAAATAAGCCCAAATCTCTATAGTAAATTAATATTCGACAAAGGGGGCAGTAACATAAAATTGTGTAAAGATAGCCTTTTCAACAAATGGTGTTGGGAGAACTGGACAGCTACATGCAAAAAAAATGAAACTCCAGCACCAACTTACACTCTACACCAAAATAAATTCAAGGTGGATAAAAGACTTAAATATAAGCCGTGAAACCACTAAAGCCCTAGAGGAGAACATTGGCAGGAAAATCTCAGATATTCCACGCAGCAAGATTTTTACTGATACATCCTCTAGAGCAAGGGACATAGAGGAAAGAATAAACAAATGGGATCTCATCAAAATTAAAAGCTGCTGCATGGCTAAGGAAAACAGTATCAAGATAAAAAGAGAAGCAACAGCTTGGGAAAACATATTTGCCAATGATACCTCAGACAAAGGTTTAATCTCCAAAACATACAAAGAACTCACTCAACTCCACTCAAAGAAGACGAGCAACCCAACTAAAAAATGGGCAAAGGACTTGAACAGACACTTCACCAAGGAGGACATACAGAGGATCCAGAGACACATGAAAAGATGCTTGATATTGCTAGCTATCAGAGAGATGCAAATTAAAACCACAATGAGATAGCCCTTTACACCAGTCAGAATGGCTGTCATAAACAAAGAAACAAACAACAAGTACTGGAGAGGTTGTGGGGAAAAGAGGACCCTAGTTCACTGTTGGTGGGATTGCAGACTGGTACAACCACTATGGAAAATAGTATGGAATTTTCTAAGAAAAGTAAAAATGAACGTGCCTTTTGACCCAGCAATTCCACTATTAGGAATATATCCTAAGAACCTGAAGCACCAATCTAAAAGAATCTATACACCCCAATGTGTGGGAGCCCGCCAGGCCACAGGGGATCAAGGACAGAGTCCTCCACTGTGGAAATGGTGAAAGAACTTGGTTTCTGGTCCCTGGAGCCGGCGGGTGTCTTGACATTTTCCTGACCTTCTTCTTATTATCTTGTTCCCAGCCTTGAAGGAAATAACAAGATCTTGGCATTTGCGTCATGTTCCAAGGAAATGATAACAATAAGGACACTATTATCCTTGGGCTAATGTTCCGAGGAAATGAGAACATCTTGCCCTTTTGATAGCTCTAGGGTGTGTAACAACTTTGAAAAACAACATTGTTCCTAGTTCCTTGCGGTCTTGCTTTAGGCCACGGCAGTTTGTATATAAGACAGCTGTCCCTTGAATAAAGTTGCCATTTGCCAGCAGAGCATTTGGTCCTCTCCTTTCTTTCAGTCCCGCGCCTCACTTCGCGACCACCCTTGCTGCAGCAGACTGCAGCAGAGTGGCGCCCGAACAGGGACCGGAAACGGGGGTCTCTGGAGGACCTGAAGAGTCCTAATCGCGAGGATAGAGGAGCCCGAGAGGACCGCTGCTATGGGCGCCCGGTAAGTTAAAAGTAAAAGTAGCAGGGAGTGGTTTTGGAGAGTTTATAATTATGGGGATTTCCCACTCATCAGATGGGGGACTTTTTGAACAAGTCCTTTGCTCCTTATTAAGGGGGCGAGGCATTGCCACTTCCAAGGGTCAAATACATCGTTTTGTAGATTTTATTCAACAAGTGTGCCCTTGGTTCCCGGAAGAAGGTACCATCAATATGGAAATTTGGAAAAAGGTAGGAGAACGTATTCGTGAACACTACCGTGCTCACGGTCCAGAGAAAACCCCTCTTGATGCATTTTCTTTATGGACATTAGTGAGAGATTGTCTTAGAGGAGATTCCGAGTTTGAAAAATGGGAACATGGGACTCGTGGCAGTTTTCGAGCCACCCGTTCAGCAGAGGATCTTTCTTGTCGCTCACCTCCACTGCCAACTGATCCGCCTCCTCCAACTTCGGAGGCACCACGGTATGAAAAACCAGATCTTAAGGTAGAGGCCATCAAGTCAGGGCCGCTGGGCCCGGACGAAGTAGACTGGGGAGATCTAGCAGATCAAGCGGCCGCCTATGATCCCTCCCATGGGGCTTTTCTTAATGTAAAGAAAATAGATGAGAATCCAAAGGAGGCAGAACTAGATTTTAATTTTAAAGACCTCCTTCATCTTCTCCAGGCTTTAAAAAAGCAAACTTATGAAACTAAAGAGGAATCAGTTCAGGATACAACCCCAATGGCTCTTACTGGATTTCGCCCGAATCCTCCTCCTAGTAATGTGTGCACATCCCCATTACAAATGGCGATGCGGCGGGCATTTCATGAGGGCGAATCCATAGAGGGATTTTCCTCTACTCCTCATATTTTTCCTGTTGTCCAACAGCAGAACCAAGGCCAGCAGTGGCGAGATTATGAGCCTATTCCATATAAAACTTTGAAAGAATTAAAATTAGCTTGTGCTCAATACGGCACTTCAACCTGGCCTGCCATCTCCTGCTGGGATCCCACCTAATACTTTTAAGATTATTATTGACTTAAAGGACTGCTTTTATACTATTCCATTATCCCCCGCGGACTGCCCACGATTTGCATTCAGTGTTCCTACAATCAATCTTAGAGAACCCATGAAGCGATATCAATGGAAGGTGCTACCTCAAGGAATGGCTAACAGCCCTACGCTATGTCAAAAATTTGTGCAACAAGCTATTCAACAAACTCGAGATCAATTTCCTCTTGCATTAATCATCCATTACATGGATGACATTCTATTAGCTCATGAAAGTGAGTCTTATTTGTATTCAACTTTCCAGCATATACAACAAGCTTTATCCCAATCTGGATTGCAGATCGCTACTGATAAGGTACAAAATGCTTATCCATTTTCATACCTAGGGTATTCCTTAAAACCCTCTTCCTTCTCTCCACAGAAACTAACCATTGATACTTCTCAATTAAGAACTTTACATGATTTTCAAACCTTTCTAGGAGAGCTCAGTTGGATCCGCCCTTCTCTTAAATTATCTACTGGTGACTTAAAACCCCTGTTTAATCTTCTTTTAGGAGACCCTAATCCCTCGTCTCCTAGATCCATAACTCCAGAAGCAAAGAAGGCTTTACAGTCCGTAGAAAATGCTTTATTAACAGCTCAACTCACGTATTGTAATATTTCTCGACCGTGGTCCTTGATTATTCTTCCTACTACCTTAACCCCAACAGGAGTTTTGTATCAAGATGGTGTATTGCAATGGATCCATGGATCGTCTACTCCAAAGAAAGCTTTGAGTTCCTATCCCTCTCTAGTAGCAGAACACATCCAGCAGGGGCGCAAGATCTCTCTCCAAATTTTAGGACATGATCCCACTGTTATTGTTATACCTTATACCGCTGAGCAACTTAACTGGCTTCTTAACTTTAATGACATTTTTGCTCTTGCCTTTGAAGGTTTTGCTGGGACCATCTCTCATCATCTGCCCGCTGATAAAATTTTACACTTTGCTCACACTGCGCGATTTATTTTTTCCAAAAATTGTCACTCCCGAGCCCTTATCAACTCCCTTTACCCTGTTTACAGATGGATCTTCCAATGGACGTGCTGTTCTACTTACTCCTACCAAGCCTCTCATTTGGGCCACCCCTTATGCCTCAGCTCAGGAAGTGGAGTTATTTGCTGTTAGCCAAGCTCTTGCCTTATATAATCAACCATTTAATCTTTACACAGATAGCCAATATGTTGTTCGAGCTATGGCTGTTTTAGAAACTGTTCCTTTAATTCATACCTCTAATCCTACGATTTTCAACTTTTCTCCGATATTCAACAACTGTTGCAAAAGCGACAGTTTCCCTGTTTCATTGGTCATATTCGAGGACATTCCTCCCTTCCTGGACCCCTTGCCCATGGTAATCAAACTGCAGATACTTTTACGCAAATTTTCCTTTCACGGGAGCAAAGGCTACGTCTTCTCATGCTCTGCATCATCAATCTGCTCGCTCTCTTCGTTATCAATTCCGTCTCACCCGAGAAGCTGCCCGTCAAATTGTTAAATCATGTTCTACGTGTGCTCAGCTTCTCCCTGTGCCTCATTATGGTATCAACCCTCATGGTCTTAAACCAAATGATCTTTGGCAGATGGATGTTACCCATTGCCCAGCGTTTGGACGATTACGTTACTTACATGTCACCGTTGATACCTGTTCTCATTTTATCTGTGCTTCTCCTCTCACAGGTGAAAATGTACGCAATGTTATTACTCACCTTCTCTTTTGTTTTTCTATCCTTGGAGTTCCTAAAATTCTGAAGACAGATAATGCTCCTGCATATACTAGTAAAAGCTTTGCTTCTTTTTGTGCGTCATTCCAGATTCTACATAAAACAGGTATACCTCACAACCCTCAAGGACAAGGTATCATTGAACGTACTCATCTTTCCCTCAAACATCAGTTCTCAAAACTAAAAGGGGGGAGATGGTATGATCCTCATTCTCCTAAACTGTTAGTGTCACATTCCTTATTTGTTCTTAATTTTTTAACTTTGTATGTAGAGGGACGCTCCGCGGCCGTTCGACATTGGGGGTCGCGTATGCGACATTACCCGATGGTTTATTGGAGAGACCCCATAGATGGGTCTCGTCATGGACCTGACCCAGTTTTAGTATGGGGCAGAGGGCATGTTTGTGTTTTTCCAACAGACGCAGAAGCCCCTCGTTGGCTTCCCGAACGCTGTGTCCGACATGCCCAGAAGCAAGATGAACCGGCTGCGGAGATGGCTAGCACGCTTGACAATACAACCTCGCCTCAACCACCCGGAGCGAGCTCGGAGAAGACTCCAATGCCTGGCGATTTTGCTGAGCCTTTTGTGGATGCTGAGGATTCAAGTGAAGACTGAAGAATATTGGGCTTTTGTCCCTAATCCTCCCATGATGCATCCTGTGACCTGGAACGATAATGACTTTGTTCCTGTTTATGTTAACAATACTAAAGTTTTAGGACCTCCTTCTATAGGACATGTTATCCCAATATCTATACTTTATAACTACACAGGATTATCTACTACTTTACCCATCTGTTTTTCATTAGACAATAATAACTGCACTCTTATCTCTAGATATGCTGATTGGGATGGGAATTTCACTAATGGGACTCACTGGGGTGTGGACTTGCTATACCTTCAACGAAACGTTTCAACTACCATTGTAGGACCAGGAGATCCCCCACCTGATATCCCATTGTGCAAGCAGAAAACACCATCCCCAAGTCAATTGGGACCTGCTTGGAGAATTTGCCATCTCAACTATACCATCTGTGATCAAGGAATATGTGACTAGAATGATTACCGCCCTGCAACATTCAGACCAATGAACCTGCTGTATGGTATATGGACTAGAAATAACCGTACATTTCAAAATATGTTATGGAAAGCGGTTGCTGCCCTTCAATACATCACTGTAGCTAAAAGAGATGTTCAATGGGTTCACCTTGGAAACCAGGACGCTATGAATGTTTCGGGGACTCAGAAAAATGTTTCGGTTATTGCCTGTGTTCCTGATCCACATGCTTTTGTAGCCGGGAATATTCAAATCACCTATAATCAAACTTATAACTTGAGTTGTCTTAACTGCTTCCTAACTAATTGTCTAAACGCATCAATGAATGTTACATCATTTGCTGTTATAAAGCAACCTGCCTTCACTTTTGTACCTGTTAACCTTTCCATCCCCTGGTTTAATGATCCAGGGTATGCTATTATTAAGGCTACTAATGACTTAATTTTAGCTCGTTCAAAAAGATTTATAGGAATGCTTATTACAGGAATTACTGCCCTGATTGCCCTCATTGCGACAGCGACTACCGCTGCTGTCACCTTAACTGAAAGTGTACAAACAGCAGATTTTGTTAATGAACTAGCACATAATGTCTCTGTTGCCTTCCAAACCCAAGAAGACTGGGACCAAAAAATAGAACAGAAATTGAATGCTTTGTATGATACTGTTAGAATTGTTGGAGAAGAGTTAAACTCGCTTGAGGTTCGATCTTCTTTAAAGTGTCATTTCATGTTCTCCCATATATGTGTTACCCCTTTTCTTTATAATTCTACCAAGTTTCCATGGGAAAAGATTCGTAATCATTTGTTGGGAATTTGGCACAATTGCAATTCTTCTTTAGATCTTATTACGCTACATAGAGAAATTCAGGATATGATAAATACCCCCCCTTTAAGCATAGATATTGCTCGAGATGCTCAGAATTTCTTATCTGCTCTATCCAAACAGTTTCCTTCTTTTGGACATTTTCTTTATAACTGGATAGGTTTTGGTGTCTTCGTTATCCTACTTCTGTTATGTATACCTTGCATCATTTGGCTTTTTATCAAACAGATCGGTGGTTTATACGTAGACCTCAAAAAACATAAGCTGGACATGACAAAGAATGTAGAGCCAATGCGTTATATAAAATTAAAAAGGGGGAGATGTGGGAGCCCGCCAGGCCACAGGGGATCAAGGACAGAGTCCTCCACTGTGGAAATGGTGAAAGAACTTGGTTTCTGGTCCCTGGAGCCGGCGGGTGTCTTGACATTTTCCTGACCTTCTTCTTATTATCTTGTTCCCAGCCTTGAAGGAAATAACAAGATCTTGGCATTTGCGTCATGTTCCAAGGAAATGATAACAATAAGGACACTATTATCCTTGGGCTAATGTTCCGAGGAAATGAGAACATCTTGCCCTTTTGATAGCTCTAGGGTGTGTAACAACTTTGAAAAACAACATTGTTCCTAGTTCCTTGCGGTCTTGCTTTAGGCCACGGCAGTTTGTATATAAGACAGCTGTCCCTTGAATAAAGTTGCCATTTGCCAGCAGAGCATTTGGTCCTCTCCTTTCTTTTAGTCCCGCGCCTCACCTCGCGACCACCCTTGCTGCAGCGGGCTGCAGCACCAATGTTCATAGCAGCACAATTTACGATAGCCAAGAGTTGGAAGCAACCTAGATGCCCATCGGTAAATGACTGGATCAAAAAACTATGGTACATTTACAGAGTGGAATTCTATGCTGCAGAAAGGAAGAAGGAGCTCCTACCTTTTGCAGCATCATGGATGGAACTGGAAAGCATTATGCTGAGCAAAATAAGCCAGGTGGTGAAAGACAAATACCATATGATATCACCATTAACGGGAATCTAAACAACAAAACAAACAAGCAAGCAAAATATGACCAAAGACACTCAAATACGGAACAGGCTGACAGGGACCAGAGGGGAGAGGGGAGAGAATCACAGGAGAAAAGGGGAGGGACTCACATGAACAAGTATAAAGGACACATGGACAATAACTAAGGTGGGGGGCAGAAATGGGAGGGAGCCAGGGAGCACTGGGGGGGCAGGGCTGGGAATATAAGACAGAAAACTGTACTTGAACAAGAATTAAATTTAAAAAATAGAATAAAATAAACTTAATAAATTAAAATTTAATGCTGGCTGGCTACAGTATATTCATGTGGCTCTATAATGTAATAACATGTAGGTAATATTTTTGTGTGATGGAGTGAAAAGTATTGGGCTAAAGGCCAAGAATCCTCAGTTCTGGTCCTTGCTTTGCCACTAACCACTTTATGGCCTTTAAAAGGTACTTTGTACTCTGGCCTAGATTCTTATGTTGTATTATGTGGGGGCAAGGTATATACTTAAAGAGCTATAACTAAAGCTCTGAAGAACCAATAATTGAGTTTCCTAAACTAAAACTTATACATTAACACAAAAAGGTCAGGTGTCTCTTAGGACTCTAAGTAACAGATGCATTGTATGAGGCTCTTATGGAAATAATGTCCCACTTTAGTCACATAAGGAAGGAATGGTGGCATCATGCCAACCTGGCAAAGAAGATATTTTCACTTAAGCAGGGCTTTGTAACATCCTCTAACTATATTATGTGAGTCGTGCTGGTTAATATAAAACTTTCTCCAACTGGCACACAATGTGCCCAGCAACATGGTGCACTGAGAAGTGTCCCTATTTTCTATTTCTATAATGTGTTCAAAGTGATTTTTATTTTCTTTTTTAGATTTTCCAGATGTTCTACAATAAAGCTGTATTACTTTTACAATTGGATAAAAAATTTCATTAAAAAAGACAACTGGTCATAGTTGGCCTTGTTACACTAATATAAACTTAAACATGAACTAATCAGCAGTTCAAATAATGTGAAATATAAAAAAGATAATCTTCCAAAATCTAAACTGTAAGTTTATCAGCAGACCTCAGAGTGCTCACAATCAAGTCCTATGTATTCTTTAGTTTACTTATGAAAGTAAGAAAGATGGCAAATATGTTTAGGGGATTTCAATGCTCACTGTAATTGGTGACATGAGAAATAAAATAATTTTACTTTTGACGAATGACTTTGTTGATGAGAGCTGTAGGAGACGGTTCTGTGTGGTGTGGGCCTAGCTCCCATGCAAAGATGCACAGGACCCATGCCCACTACCCATGGGACCCACTACCCATGGATAGTTTGCCCTGTGGGAAACTCAGAATCAGGTCTGTGATGTGCCTAGGCTACTCTGAGTCTTGCTTTTGCTAAAAACTCCCTTAGCCTGATGTGCAGCAAACATTTACTGCAAAGTAACTTCCTAAAATCTATGCTAAACCTTCCAAGGATGAGTGTAACCGGTTCAACTACTTTTCCCTTTTCATTTGCAAATATCCCTCTTCTGTGATGTGATTAATGGTATCCTCTCCTTTGCTTTCTGTAAAAGGTAACCTCCTAAGCAACCTGGGCATAGTAAAGGAGGACCATCATGTAATGTGCCCAGAAAAAGAAATAAAGGCCTGTCCTGGTGGAGGCCAGGGCTTTTTCTCCCCTTGAGAGAGAAACCATGCTGTCCCCTATTCCTCCACAGGACTCAGTAGTCCCTGTGAATGTCTTGTATCTCAGCCAAAATGTGGCAGACCCCACGAGCCAGGGTCCACATCAGGAGCCTCTAGGGAAGGGAAGCAGCCTTCACTTGGAGGTGCCCTTGAGAGTTTGGACATAGTGCCTCCTTGGCATAGTTACCAGGTATACCACTTTTGAAAAGCAGTGATCACCTTGCTACAGAATTTTTATAAAAATTATAACTTATCTACGTCGATCTTGTGAATCTCTGGCCTGATATTCTCATTTTTGGGGTGGCTCAACTCAGACTCTGTGACTGACAATAGGTAAGGGCTCACAAAACCTTGCTTGTCAAATGAAAATAGGCATCTGGGCTTTACATGAAAAAGTGGCAGCTATCTCTCTGGGGAAACTTTTGCCTCTCAGTCATTTCAAGCATTCCACTAGCCCATTGGGGCCCTCAATTCACAGATTCCCCTAAATCCTGAACCTGGTTGGGCTAAGCTAAAACTTGGTTTCACTGGACTGCAGCAGCTGTTCAACCTCAGTGTCAGCTTTGCAATACTGAAAACAGACACCGCACCTCTACTCAGAGCAAAGAACTCAAGGCTCTTCTCAGAGATTTGGTTAATACCTGCCTTGATGAACCTTGCTATGTGTTTACTGACTCTTGGGCTTTTGCTAGTGACCTCACTATTTGATCTGCTGCTCTAAAAAATTACAGACTAGCTGATTAAAGACAATTGTCTCGGGGTGTAAACTGTGGAAACAAATTACAGCTGTTGACTAAACTTTCCGGGCCCTCAAGAAGATGCCCAAAGGAAAGACCCATGAGACTGACTGGAATCAAGCTGCTACTTGAGGCTGCACTGTCCTAGTTGCTCAAGTCTTGTTGCCTGGATCTATTATCACATCCCACAGGACCACACTTCCACTATCACAGAAAAAAAAACAAAGCAAAAGGCTCTGTTACTGTAGAGGTTGCTGTTGCATTGCAGACTTGTGACTCCTGCCGAAAGTCAGTTTAGTCTCTCCTGGAGACTGACCATTGACCCCCTCCCCACAAAGCTATTTATTGTTGGTGCCTCATCACTTATTCAGGTTACAGTGCTATTGTTTCAGTCAGTCCAGTCAGCCAACTGCAGTTACACTCTTGAGGCCCCTGCAACTAATGTATCATGTGTTTGGTTTTCTGGAAAATTTGCAATCAGACCATAGTACACCTTTTATCAAACAAGCTATTCAACACTGGAGTGATAAAGTATTCAATGGTCCTTCTATACTCCCTGCCATCTGCATTTGGTATTGTTAAGCATTGAAATAACCTCCATAAAGACCAACTTAAAACTGTTTACGACCACGAGGTCTGCACACCTCACAAAGGCAGTTGGTCACTAAATGTGACTATCCACAGGATGAAATCACCTCTTCTTAAAGACTTATGTTCACACAAAAACCTGTGCATGAATGTTTATAGTGGCTTTATTCATAATTACCCCAAACTGGACACTAAACCTGAATGTGCTGCAATTGGTAAACAAATAACAAATGATGGTACAGTACCTCCATACAAAGAATGGTACTTAGCAATACAAAGGAATAAATTTATTTAATTTATTTTTTATTATTGTTCATTTACAGTTGTCCCACATTTCTCCCTGTTGCCCTCCCCTGCCCCATCCACCCCTGCAACTTAGGTGAATCTAAAGGGCATTTTACTGAGGAAGAGAAATTAGTTTCAGCCCTGGCTGGTATGACTCAGTGGATTGAGTGTTGGCCTGCACACCAAAGGGTCAACAGTTTGAGTCCCAGTCAGGGCACACGCCTGGGTTGCAGGCCAGGTCCCCAGTGGGGGCATGTGCAAAAGGCAAACCACACACTTGGTATTTGTCTCTTTTTCTCTGTCCCTTCCCCATTCTCTAAAATAAATCTTAAAACAAAAGAAGTTAGTTTCAAGAGGCAACATACTATATGTTTCCATTTATATGAATTCATGAAATGATAAAACTACAGGGACAAAGAACAGGTAGTGGTTGCCAGTGACTAGGGATAAGAGGAGTGTCTGGCTGCAATGGAGTGGTATGAAGGAGTGTTCCGCAGTTAATAAAACTGTTCTGAAGCCTGATTATGACAGTGGTTACATGAATTTGTATATGTATTAAAATTCAAAGAACTGTATGCCAAGAAAAAAAGTCAATTTTACTGAATGTTAATTGAAAAAATAAAACATAAGGTGGAAAGGACGATATAATTTTCAAAAACGTCAATTTTTTAGTTCTTTAAAAAGTTGGTATCTAATTGACATATAACATTAGTTACAGCTAATTAGTTACAGCTAGTAAAACATAATGATTCAATATTTGTATATATTGGGAAATGATCACTGAAAGGAAAAAGCCAGACCCTTTTATCATTGTAGTACCACTTACCTAGCAGACCTATGACCTTGTTAAACTTGACTGTCATTTTACGCTTCTGAGCTTATCTCCCCAGGACTGGGAATTATTGGAAGCAAGAATAGAAATAACTGCTCTCTACAGCCCAGAGGCAGAAGATAACAATGGAACAAACTGCAGCCTTTTCTAACAGCCCAGGGGCCATGCAACAGCAAACCTCTCACCCTTTTTAAATCCAATTATAATCCAATAAAAGCTCAAAGTCCTCACTCCTCAAGGCTGGTGTAGCTCTCCATACCATGTCCCTCTCTTTTCTCAGGGTGAATAAAAACTTTATTTTCTACACTTTCTTCTCTTTGTGAATTCTCTGCTTCACTGACCACCTTAACAAACACCACAATAAGTCTAGTCAATATCACTTGTGACACAAAAATTTTTTTTCTTGTGATTAGAACTTTTAAAATCTACTCAGCCATTTTCAAATATTCAATACATTATTAACTATAGTCACCATGATGTGCATTACATCTCTATGATTAATTTATTTTATAACTGGAAGTTTGTAACTTTTTGACCCCTTCACCAGTTTTGCTCCCCACCCCTAAGTCTTCTGGCAACCATCAACCCGCTGCTCTCTGTATCTATGAGCTCAATTGTTTGGCTTTGTTTGTTTGGACAAAATATAAAAAATGTTAATTTTATAAAAGGCCAAGAAAGGCTGTGAAAATGTTTCAGATCGAATAAGAAATGGAATAAAAACATGCCTAAAGACATGTGAAAATTAATGCAATATCTGATCTTAGACTGGATACCATATTGGGAAAAAATGCTATACACTCCTTTATATTAATAGATACAACCAAATATCCCTGTAGTTTCAGTTGTCAGCTAACTCTAAACCTCAAATAATTGACTAGTGATGTGTAATACTGATGGGGGACTCAAATGTTGGTAAAATCTTAGTTGCAGGTAATAGTTAATAAACTTAATAATCAATGTATGTAAAAAGCTATAGTTTTAGACACTGAGGGTGTGACCCACCTTCACTTCAGGAGACCATAAGCAGTTCCACCTTTGTGCCTCAGGAGAACTGCAACCAGGATGGTATCTGAGCCATTGTATTCATGGTGAGATGCCCACCGCCCAGGACTCAGATGAAAGAATACTACAGATTTTTATGTGTTTGACTTTTCCCCTGTATTCCAAACCCTTTACCTACACTTTCCTTCTCCTTATAAAAAGGGTCGGATTAAAATGGAATATAAGATGATCTGTTAGGGTACAAAACCCATCATCTTCTCAGATAGGGTCAGCCAACTGAATAAAGGACCCATAAAGATTCAATACCTGTCTCTGCTTTTTGGGTTTGGTAGGTGCCGCCTTTTCTGGTTTCAATACCATTACAAGGAATAGCACACCCCTCTGCTAACTGGCTCCCTCGTCCTGTGGAGCAGGTCCCCCGCTTCTTTCCTCCCTGATCCGGCTCTACATAGGACTCCTCCCTTCTGCACCAGGGCCACGCCCTGCCAGGGGCGGAGCCTGACTGGACCGGGATCAACCTGCTGCTGCAGGCGGAAGCGGAAGCCTGCCGCGGTAGCCACGGAGATGCGTGAGACGGTGCCTTGGTGGAATCAGCACCTTTGACCTCCAGTTGGGGCCACGTCAGAAGCTGCCACAGACGCAAATTAGGAGGTGGCGGCCCCCTGCGGCCCACCGAGCTGCCAGGCGGTGAACCACGGGGCTACAGTGGGCTAGCCGCCATGGAGGTAACGCAGCCGGCAGCAGCGGTAGGTTGGGGTTGAGGCCCACCATCTTTCCAGAGAGTCTTCCAGCACCCGGGTTAGACGCGGGTGCAGGCCCTGTTCATGGCTCAGCAACGTCCCCGCAGCCTCTCGCTGCCCGGTCCCTCCCGCCTTCCCCAAAGTCTGTCCTTCGCCATTACCGGCCCCTCAGAGCCACTTATATACGCTTTGCCTCAGTGACAGGCGCTTCCTGCCCCATGTCTCTTTCGAACGTTAAAGGTTTGCTCCACTTGATCACACGGAAGGGTTTTTTTTATCTCTCAAGGTTCCGCGTTCTGCTCAGGATTAGGAAAAGAGTTCTTCTGACGACCTGGATTTGATTTTGTTTTGCAGGATCGTGTTCAAGATGGGGTGTCTTCTACAGCAACCTCTGGAACCGGGAAATCTAAGGTGAAGCAAGTACTTGACTAGCAGGCTCCCGGAAGAGTGGAAGGGTGATGAATTGGAAAACTTTGGCATAGGGAGAGGGGTGACCTATTTAAAAACTAGCCTTTCTCCAAGGAATCTTACTTTTAATTTATATCCATTCATTTCCTTTTTAAGTTTCCTGGCATGAAGAAAAGCTTGTCTTTTTGTTTACCTCCTGCTGCTAGTTAGCACAGCTGATTCTGCAATTTATCAAGCATTAAACAAATAAGTCTTATTTATGAGGATTTATATAGTGTAGTAGAAAGTGCATAGACCTAGGTAGGTAGGAGTCAAGGTACTCTATTCTGAAGGCTTCTCTCTCATGCGGTGAGGAAAGAGAATTGAATCGGGTAGATTTTATGGCCCTGCACGGCAGTTTACCATTCAATAATTCTCAAAGATTGTGGTGTATTGCTTGCATATCAAGTTTCAGGCACTTGCCTAAGTGCTCAGTTACTTCATTTCAGCTTCATGGTAACCTTGAGATAACTACTGTTGTTATCCCAATTTTATTTTTTTATTTAATTATTGTTCAAGTACAGTTTTCTGTCTTATAGATGAGAAAACAACCAACAAATTAAGTATTTTATCTGATTTATTCGCTAAAGCCTAAATTCAATGTGATTCTTATTGCTGTAAGAATTATGTTTACTTGTTTACATGAAGCCAAAGACTTGTCTTGAATAGAATGAAATAGTCGTACAGCTCTAAAGAACTTTAAGTAGAAGTAGTCTCAGTACCCTACTTTTTCAGTTAAAGAAATCAAAACCTAGACAGTGTCTTAACCTCTAACAACAGTATCTGTAAGAGGATATATACTATTTTTTACATTTTCTAGTACTTAACTAATAATTGAAGTTGCATTTTCTCATTTTTAAAAATGTGGTGTTTGGTTGACATAAAGATTTATTCAATAGGATTTTTATTTTTTGGCAGATGTGATGTTTATTTTTTGTAATATAGTAGAAATATGAGTTAGAACAAATTGGTAACATCACTACGTCTTTCAGCTGGAAACATTACCCAAGGAAGAGCTTATCAAGTTTGCCAAGAAGCAGGTGATGCTAATACAGAAAGCTAATTCAAGATGTACAGGTATTGGGTTGAAAATATTTATCTTGACCACAATATCATTTAATCATGATTGAAAGTTAGTTCTTAAATAATACATTGACTTATTTTGCTTACCAGGGAATCCACTGAAATCTTCTTAGTGTAGTGGAATCTGTTATTATTTAGCATTCTGACTATTTGCCTCTGAATAATTAAAGTCAGGGAGGAAGATTTTTTAAAATTTGTTAAAATTAAACACATTTTTTACTTCTTTTAGATTGTATATTCTTCTGAATCAAGCATTTTTTCTAGACTAGTCAACTGAAATGTTACAAGACGTAAGGTTGTGAGCCACAGAAGTAAAAAGAGGCTTAAGTAAAGTAATAAAAGATTTCCATTTCTAGGATTTTTAGTTATATTTAATTGCTGAAGTTGACTGATTACCTATTTAGTTTCTCTTTCTTTATATTCCAAAAGGATGAAGATAATTAGTATCCTTTTTAGTATGCGTGGGTTAGTGTTTAAATTTCCAGTGACTTAACAGATGTAAACTGCCCATTCTAAAAGCCAAGATTTATTTTGTCCTTGAAAGGTCAAATTATGTTTTGGAAGGTTGGATCAGTTTGTAATGGAGTAATTTATTTGGAAAGGCGTTCTAGGCCCCAGACTTAGACATGAGTTGATGAAATAAGTGAGGTTAGTTGTTACTTTAAGATTTTACAATAAGAAGTTGCTTACAGCCCTTGCTGGGTGGTTCAGTTGGTTGGAGTACTGTCCCATACCCCCAAAGTTCATGGACTTGATCCCCATTTGGGGCACATACGGGAAGCAACCAGTAGATGTTTCTCTTTCACAACAAGGTTTCTCTCTTTCACTCTCTCTCCCTTCCTCTCTCTTTCTAAAATTAATGAATGTATCCTTAGGTGAGGATTAAATTTTTTTTAAAAAATAGCCCTGGCTGGTGTGGCTTAGTTGATTTCAGAGTAGTCCCATAAACCAAAAGATTGTGGATTCAATTCCCAGTCAGGGCACATGCAAGAAGGTAACTAATTTATTGCTTCTCTCTCCCCTGCCAATCCCCTCACTCTAAAAGCACTAGGGGGGAAAGTGTCCTTGAGTAATAATTTAAAAATATTTTTAATGTTGCTTACAACTGAAATAATATAATGTCTGGGATTTACTTCAAAATTTAATGGAAAGGAGAAAGTGAGTACAGGTCAGGATAAAATAAGGCCAGCCTTGTAATAATTGCTAAATCAGGGTGATGTGTACATGCAGACTAATCATACTATTATCTTTTATTTGTTTGGAGTTTAATATAATAAAAAGGAAAATGAAAGACAATACTGAGTAAAGTTAATATTTTCATAAAATACCTGCTACTTCTTAAATGTATTCTAATTTATAGTGATTTTTTAAAACAATGTACTTACTACTTTAGCCAGTTATTTTTCCTTTCTGAAATGGAATATTTTCTTTTAAATCATTGTTTAGAGTTAGAGAGAGAAATTGAAGAACTCAAATCAAATTCTGTTGCTGGAGGAACTGATGAAATTATTAAGGTAATGAAACAGTTGTGAATGTTGCTTTAATTTTTATTTATTTACCTAGAGGAAATGTCTAATGATAAATCAGATTTTCTAGAGGGCTGTCAGCCTCCTAGAGTGCTATCTGGCTTTTTGTCCCTGTTTGTTTTACTTTCTCTCTGCCCTTGAGTAAGTTTTTAATCATTCTGTTTAACTGTAAAAAAAGAGAGTTAAATGCCCTCAAGGCCCCTTCTGTTCTGCAATGAGATTTATTCTCTCTCCTTTTGATCCAACACACTCTGTAATTATGGCTGTTGCCTCAGTGTCAGCCTTGCTCTTCCCTCTCCCCCTCAGAAAACCCAGTGATGCTCAGGACTTGATGATTTAGGGGCTGACTAATATACATAAATTTAATCTATAGATGGATAGTTATCTCTGGACATGAATACTGACCCAAATCTGACAGTTGAATTTCTAGCTATTTGGGGAAAAAATATTTACCCGTTACATTTGTCTTCTCCTCAACATGACCAAATCCCCTTCCCTAGACACCAGACACAGCACTGTTTTTCAGGCCTGTAACGTGAGAGACTTAAGCCTTCCTGTCTCCTTTATCATCTGCATGTGTTATTCAGTCACCAGAGATCTACTATTTTCTCAAGATAATGCTGCAGTTTATCCTCATCTCTATTCCCTGGCTCTATGTGAAATACCTCATGTCATGTATGACTTGTTTTAATATTAAACCCCAGCTAGGTTTTCTTTCTCTTTTTTTCTCTTATATCTAATTACCAGATCACAGAATATTATTTTTTCTCATTTTTCCATTTAATAACCTGAGTTGTTTATTTTTACATGCCCTTAATTCTAACTAAATGCTTTTTCCTTCTCCCCCTTGGCCTAACCTCATTGAAAGTTTTTTTTGCTTCTCAAAGTTGTGTGATAATTTTTTCTTGCTTGTTCATATTTATAATTTTAGTTTTTGATCTGTTCTTTCATTATATATTATCTTACACTCTTATCAGGTGTCTCTAAACTTACGACATTGGACAATTGAAGGACTTGGAAAGTTATTGCTGGGGATCTCAAATTCCTGTGCATATCATGTATTATCATTTTGTTCTTTTTTTTTAGCTAAAATAGTACATGAAGCATGAATGGTGTGCACAGATACCATTTGGATTCATAATGAAAATTTTAAGCATTACTGAATTCACAGTAGTTTTCTTTGTTTATTGAGTCATTTTGTATTTTCCTGATCAGCTGTAGCCAAAGTACAACTACATAATATTTAACTAAATACTGACTCTGGAGCTAGATTTTCTGTCAGATCTCCAGATCCCTGCTCTGCCACTTACCAGTTATGTGACCAGGGCTAAGTTTCCTCATTCTCTGTGACTCAGTTCCTTCATCTGTATAGGAGAGAGAACAAGTCCTACTTTTGTCCTAGCTAATGTGGCTCCGTTGTTTGGAGTATCGTCCTGTAGATTGAAAGGTCACAGGTTTGATTCCTGGTCAGGACCTATGCCCAGGTTGTGGGTTCAGTCCCCAGTCAGGGCACATCGGAAGGGGTAACCAAGCAATGTTTCTCTCTAAAAACAATTAAAAAATGCCCTTAGGTGAGGATAAAAAAAATAAAAAATAACAATAATAATAATTACTTTTCATAGGGTTGTTTTGAGTATTATGAGTAAATACATATACAGCACTTAGAGTCTGCTCAATAAGTGTTCATTATCACTGTTATTACCATATATTTGTGGGGATATTTTATACACATGCCTATATACACACTTACATGCAAGTGCACACACACACACACCATAAGGAGGCTTTTGTTTTTGAAAAGAAAACCACAAAGATTCTTTTCTAATTTTGTATCAGTTAACTCTTAGCCCTTAAAATACTTTTCATACAAATCCATTTCAGAATATATAAATATGTGCCCTTTCTTACCATCAATCAGTGTATTCTCCCATTCTGTCAAAACTACTAAATATGAGATTAGAAAATTTCTCTTAAATTAGCCAACTGGACCTTTCGGATTATTAGTTTAATATTAGTGCCTATTATCCTAGCCACTCAAGTCTCAGAAAGTAATGGTTTGGTAAATTTAAATGAGAATTTTATCTTTGATTTCTAGTTCTAATGAGAAGATTACTTTGGGGGGTAATTGGGAAAGGTGTGCATCTGTTATTCAAGTTATAAGTTAGTTTTCTATTCTAGAAAAATCATGTATAACTAACTTAATATAGAACTAAACTTTCTGCATCTGTTTATTTTTTAAAACAAAGTTTTTATTATTTCACGTAAATTCATTGGTAGGCAGTTCAAGGGGATGGTAGACTAATGATTACTTAGGATTTTAACATTCATCCAGATTTTAACATTAAGGATTAAGTTTATATTTGTAATGAAATGGATCTGATTTTCCTGTCTGTGAAATCCTTGTGTATGGGAATCAAGTTATCCTAATTTTGTTCAGTGACTTGGAAATTCTTCTTGCTTTTAATTTTGTCTGACAAGTTCACATGTAATTGGGATAATCTCTTCTTTTAAAATTTGACACAACTCACCAGGAAAATGATGCATTTCTGTTTTTTTTTGGTGGACAATTTTAAATAAATGGTTTGATTTTTAAGTTGCTATAGTATTAATTATGCATTTTAATTATTTTTCTTGAGTTAGTAAACCTATATTTTTCTAGACATTTTTATTCCAGTTTTTAATATTATTGCCAAATCATTGTTCATAATTCTCTCTTTAAGTTCTAATTTATATGTAGATATTTTTCCTGTTTTATTCATAACATTTTTGTTACTTCAGTATTCCCTTGATCGGTCTTGCTAGAGAGTGACTGCTTCACTAGCTTTTTAAAAAAGAAATGACCCTTGAATTGTTAATCTTCATTTTATTAACTTCCTTTTCTATTTAATTTCTGCAGAGAATAAACCTGTCTCTGAGGGAGACAGGACTGAGAGGTTTTCTTAGGCTCTGCCAAGAAAGAAATGCCAGTCAGCCATAAAGTAGTCAATAAAGAGCTTTATTGGGGTGTGCACACCCAGATGAGGTTTCCCGGTCTGCAGAATGGGGCCGGGGAAGTTGCACCCAAGCAGGGAATGTAGTGGGGTTTTATTTTCGTTGGCTCCCCATGGGAGCTGGGGATTGGTGCCCTCTGAACGAAGCAGCAATATAGCATTGGTGGTATCTTCCTCAGACTCAGGTTACTGTGAGGATGTCCATCTTGGCAAAGTCCAGCCGGAGCTTCCTCCTATCCCCACCCACCCCAACAAGGACATGGGTAAATTTCTTACCTATTATTTTAACTACTTCTTCATATCATCACCCAATCCCTGCTTTTTGAACACCATGTACACCATACCTTCCTCAACAATATCTGGTGCTTCCAGTTCCTGAGCATGTAATTCTCTAAAGAGTGTTTCTAGTTTCTCTGTGAAGGCCCTTAGGTTGTAGCTTTCTTCTTCTCTCATTTTGTTTCTCCTCTTTCAATTTCAGTTTTCAAAAAATAGGTTGAAATTTCTCATATCCTCATATCTTTTCTTTCTTTTTGTTCCTATTAATATAACTTCTTAAATCTATTATTCTTACTTTAGTGTTGTTGGAAAAGATGAGAAATTATGTATATGGTAAATGCGCCATTTTTAACCTCAGGCAATCAAATCATCTTGTTTCAAAATAGGCACTTACTGAACGTCTAAATACTATTCTTCTGGAAAAAGCAGAGACTGAACAACATTGTCTTTCTCTGAAAAAGGAAAATATTAAAATGAAGCAACAGTTTGAGGTAAGGCAATATTTTAATTTTTTTATTAACTTATATAGCGTGGTCATGAGTTTTAGAATTAAGACCTTAAAAAGCATCTGATCTGATTTTAACAATTTACAAACAAAGAAACAAATTTATATTTAAAAAGAAAAATATCTGAAATCACTCAGCAACAGAGACAGAGCTAACATTTCTTTATTGCATTGTTTAATCTTCCTTCTTTAATAAAAGTGAAAAAAGCATTTCTTATATGAAAAAGTATTTATTTAGGCCTAGTTGGTGTAGCTTAGTGGATTGAGCGTGGGCTGTGAACCAAAGTGTTGGTTCAATGCCCAGTCAGGGCACATGCCTGGGTTGCAGGCCAGGTCCCAGCAGGTGACGCACAAGAGGCAACCATACATTGATATTTCTCTCCCTCTCTCCTTTCCTTCCCCTCTAAAGATAAATGAATAAAATATTTTTTAAAAGAGTAAGTAGGTTGATTCTCATAAACACTCTAAATACTATTATCCAGTTAGTTCTAGGATATTCAGTTGCCTCATAGGTCTGGGCAAATTTCTCCAAAACATGTTCTATTAATCTACTCAGGAGATAGTCTTAAAGCCTTGTGGCTTAAAACAACTTTTTGTCCTAATTTGTCCTTTTGAAAGAAAATTCTGTCCTTGTCTGGTGGCTCAGTTGTTTTGAGTATTGTTCCAATACACCAAGGTTGTGGGCTCAATTCCTGCTGAGGCACACAAGAGTCAGCCAGTGAGTGCATAAATGAATGGAACAACAAATTGATGTCTCTCTCTTTTCTCTTCATCCTTCCTTCCCTTTATCTCTTATTCTTTCTTTCCCTCCCTCTCTTCCCACCATCTCCCTTCTCTCTCTCAAATAAGTTTCAAAAAATAAAAAATTTCCTAGTAAAACATTAGTACTGCTGATATATATTGTCGTACTTAATGTAGTCAGAGCCTTAGTAGAATTCTTTGACTATCAGTATCCTATTTTTCTGAGTACCTTTCTGTTCATTTCCCTTTCTCTCTTGCTAGCTTGTGGCTAATACTTTTCATGAGTGTTGTGGTTTCTTTAGTCTTCATTAAATAATTTTTTGTGCTTATTTTTATAACAGGATTCAGTAACTAAGATGGAAGATATGCACAAGGAGTTTGAGCAATCACAAAGAAACTGTATGAAGGAAATAGAAAATTTGAAAAATGAATTAATGGCAGTACATTTCAAACACAACGAAGATAAAACTAGATTGCAAAAGGAATTAGAAGAAGCAAAAAAACGATTAGAGTTTTCAGAACAGCTTAAATTTCAGAGTGACTATGAAGATAATGTTAAAAAAAGACAAGAGGTTCAGAAAATTAGGCCAGCCTATGAGGAGCAAATTTTATATCTGCAAAAGCAATTAGAAGCTGCCACAAATGAAAAGGAGCAAGAAATTACTCATCTCCAAAATGTCATTGAGGCTAATTCTCAGCATTACCACAAAGATATTAATAGTTTGCAAGAAGAACTTCTGCAGTTGAAAGCTGCACACCAAGAAGAGGTGAAAAAATTAATGTGCCAGATTTCAGCCTCTGCTGAAGAACATGAAGCAGAAGGAAATAATTTAAACTGGCTAAAGGAGAACTTAGTTAAACAATGTGAGGCAAGTGAGAGGAACATGCAGGAGAAATGTGAATGTGAATTAGAAAACTTAGGGAAAGCCTCAAATGCAAACCAAGAGAATCAGATATGTTCTTCGCTCTTACAGGAAGACACTTTTGTAGAACAAATAGTGAATGAAAAAGTTAAATACTTAGAAGAGACCTTAAAAGAACTAGAGTCTCAACATAATATCTTAAAAGATGAGGTAATTTATATGAATAATCTTAAATTAAAACTTGAAATTGATGCCCAGCATATAAAGGATGAGTTTTTTCATGAACGGGAAGACTTAGAATTTAAAATTAATGAATTATTACTAGCTAAAGAAGAACAGGGCTGTGAAATTGAAAAATTAAAATCTGAGCTAGAAGATTCAAATAAACAATTTTACTATACTGTAGAACAGCATAATAAAGAAGTACAGAGTCTTCAGGAACAACATCAAAAAGAAATATCAGAACTACATGAGACATTTTTGTCAGATTCAGAAAAAGAAAAATTAACATTAATGTTTGAAATACAGTGTCTTAAGGAGCAGTGTAAAAGCCTACAGCAAGAAAAGCAAGAAGCAGTATTAAATTATGAGAGTTTGCGAGAGATTATGGAAATTTTACAAACCGAACTAGGGGAATCTGCTGGAAAAATAAGTCAAGAATTTGAATCCATGAAACAACAGCAAGCATCTGATGTTAATGAACTTCAGCAGAAGCTCAGAACTGCTTTTAATGAAAAAGATGCTCTTCTTGAAACTGTGAATCATCTCCAAAGAGAAAATGAGAAGTTACTATCACAAAAAGAACTTGTACCAGAACTTGAAAATGCCATAAAAAACCTTCAAGAAAAGAATGAAGTGTATTTAGTTAGACTTAGTCAGAGAGAGTCCATGTTACAAGAATTTGAGGCAAAGATAAGTTCTCATACTGAAGAAAAAGATGATTTCATAAGTAAAATAAATTATCATAAAGAGATGGATGATCACATAAAATGTGAGAAGGAAAAAAGATTAATTATAGAACTTAGGGAGAAAGTGCAGCAAACTACCCAGTACAACAGTGAGCTAGAACATAAGGTAAATGAATTGACAGGAAGACTAGAAGAAACTTTAAAAGAAAATAATCAAAAGAACCAAAACCTGGAAAAGCTTCTGCTTCAATTGAAAACTCTTTCTGAAGACCAGGAAGCACTGTCATCTGAAGTAAAGTCTCTCTATGAGGAAAACAATAGACTAAGTTCAGAAAAGGATCAGTTGAGTAGGGATTTAGAAGCTTTCCTGTCTCAAAAAGGAGGACCTTTTATGCTTAAGGAACACATTTCTGAGTTAGAAAAGAAACTTCAGTTAACACTTGAGAGAGATAATTTAAGTAAACAGTTTGAAAGTGAGCAAGTTCAGAAGTCATTTGTCATAACTCAGTTGTATGGCTTTCTTAAACAAATGGAGTCAGAAGTTTCAGAAGACAGTGAAGAGCAAGATGTTGCAAATATCCTACAAGCCATAGGTAAATTTTTAGCTAAAATAAATGAGGAAAAACACAACTTTCTTTTTCAATATGATAAGGTAGTAGAGTTAGAAAAAAATATTAAATGCCTTCAAGAGGTGAATATAGTTCAATGTGAGGAACTTAGGTCTTTACTAAGAAGCTGTGAACAAGAGTTAGAAGAAACCCAGTCAGCAAAAGAGGCTCTGCAGTCTGATTTTCTAGAAATGAAGAATGCTAATGAAAAAACAGTGCTTGAAAATCAGAATCTTTCAATTCAAGTTGAAGAAATATCAAAAAATTTATGTAGTAAAATTGAAATCCATAATGAAAAAGAAAAATCTTTTATAAAGGAACTTGATAACCTAAGGGTAGCACTAGAACAAAAAGAATCCGAATTGCAAGATGTGAAAGCAGAGTTGATATTATTAAAGGTACTATTAATTTGAATTTATTGATTTAAATAAATTCTTAGTTCTACTTATAAACTCCAGAAAATACATAAACTTACATTTTGAAGTCAAATTTTTAACACTTAAGCTCAAATGGGAAATTTCCGAAAAAGTGCATTAAATATTCCTATGTTACATATTCTGTTATCACATTGATGGCTTTTTGGTTTGAGGTAATTTTAGAATTATGATCTTGCATAAGATTAAATGATAAGGGGTTAGGGTTAGGGATGCTTAATATTGTATAACTTTGTCAGCAGCAAAACTGCAAATAAACATGAAAAATTTGAATTTCCTATGTGGTGTACGTATTACCTTAAAGAGCACTATTGAACAAAATAGGCAATAGTGGTAATTAACCAGCTAAAATCTTAGATATTTCCTAAAATTTGTGATAGTATGATTAATCATTTCATCTTTTCCTTATGTATTTGATGTGTGTTGGGTTTGTCTTGGCTTTGGACACTACTGTTTATTTATGGTGAATGCTGCATGTATAAATCAGTATTATCTGGTCTCAAGGGAAGAAAAAGACAGTTCACAAAATTGCTTTTTGTATGAATTCTTTAATTATTTTCTCATGCTTAATGTTACAATCAGTTCATCACCAGAAATGAAATGATTCTGGTTTTTTTTCCCCCTGTAAAATCTAGGATTGCTTAGAGAAATCACGTTTGGTAGAAAATGATCAACCACCTTTGGTGAAAGAACTAGCAGAAAAAATAGGTAAGTAGTTTTGCATATGTTGTCACAATTACACAGATTCTTAGTATTAAAATAGATTCTGTAATATAATAGCCAATTAATGAGTCTTTAAATAGTAATAATAGCTCTCTCTTCCTAATTTCCCCATTCTCCCCTCTCTTCCATCTGTTTGCTTCTCTTTCAAAACTGTCACTTTCTTTTTAATCCAAGCAAAGGATTGATGTGGTTTTATGTATAAATAGTTCCATGATTGTTTTGTATATTTTACTTAGCACACTATTTGAATGCCTGGCTATCTAGGCACTAGTAATAGAAAGGCGATTAGGCCAAGGCTGGCATAGCTCAGTGGATTGAGCGAGGGCCTGCGAACCAGGGGGTTGCTGGTTTGATTTTCAGTCTAGGGCACGTGCCTGGGTTGCAGGTCCCGTCCCTGGTAGGGGGAACGTAAGGGGCAACCACACATTGATGTTTCTCTCCCTTTCTTCTTTCCTTCCCTTCTCTCTAAAAATAAATAAATAAAATCTTTTAAAAAATCAAAAAGAAAAAAAAAGAATGGTGACTAAGATACAGACCACATCTTCAAAGAGCTTGGTGACAGAAGGGGCTGTTATTACAGTAGTTTGATGTGTGCACATGGTATAGGATCAATACAAAAAGTTACTGCCTGTTTTAAGTTAGTAAAACACCACAGAATAGGCTGTACTTTTCTTGTGTCTTAAAAAATGAAAAATTTGTCATAAGAAGAAAGGTATTCTAGCAGTAGAGAACAGCAGGTACTTGTATGTTAACGTATATAACATCAAGTCCATACTAGCAAGAACCTGGAGAGACAGGAGTCTGAGCATAGAAGCACCAGTTACATGGAGAGAAGTTGGGACTTTATTTTATCCATTTATTTTTCATAGTAACATTATGGGGTGCTCTTTTGAAGATGAAGAAACAAATACTTAGCATTGTGTAATGTGCCCATAATTCCTCATTTTAATGCCCACTTAGATTGGTAGAGGAAAGCAGAGAGGGTAGTTGAAAAAGTTTAGAATGACTCCCAATTTCCTGTAATGGATAATTGGGGCAGGTCAACTTAGGGAGATCATACACTAAGTTTTAGATAAATTAAGTGTAAGTACCAACATAAGTGGAGATATCAAGGAGACTGCTAAATATGCAAATCTGCAATTGAGAGAGCTAGCTCAGAGATAAAAATTTTTAATCAACGTAATAGTTAGCATTAAAAGCCATGAGATTGAGATCACCAAGGAAGTAAGTATAGAAATAAAAGGGGGGCGGTGGGGGGAACCAGGCACAGTTCTCCATTATTTAAAATCAGAAAGATAGAAACAGCAAAAGAGATTGAGAAGGATCAGGCAGTGAGGTAGAAAGACCCACAGCACAAAAAGTCTTGAAAGCTAAGGCAAATGAACTGCAAGTGAAGGCAGTGTTTCAAGACGGTAAAATATTTAACCATGGTGAATGCTGTGATAGGTCAAGTAAAACTGGTATGAAGAACTGACGATTGGATTAAGCAATGTAGATGTTATTGATAACTTTTTTAAAAATATATTTTATTGATTATACCATTACAGTTGTTCTATTCCCCCGCTTCATTCCCCTCCACCCTGCACACCCCCTCCCTGACCATTCCCCCCCTTTAGTTTATGACCACGCATCTCAAGTTCTTTAGATTCTATATTTCCCATACTACTCTTGCCCTACCCCCTATCTATTTTCTACCTACCATCTATGCTACTTATTTTCTGTACCTTCTCCCCCCTTCTCCTCCCACTCCCCTGTTGCTAACCCTCCATGTGATCTTCATTTCTGTGGTTCCACTCCTGATCTAGCTGTCCTCTTGGTTTGCTTTTGTTTTAGGTGTGGTTGTTAATAACTGTGAGTTTGCTGTCCTTTCATTGTTCATATTTTTATCTTCTTTTTCTTATGTAAGTCCCTTTAATATTTCATATAATAAGGGCTTGGTGATGATGAACTCCTTGAATTTGATCTTATCTGAGAAGCACTTTATCTGCCCTTCCATTCTAAATGAAAGCTTTGCTGGATAGAGCAGTCTTGCCTGTAAGGTCTCTTTTGAGAAATCCACTGACAGTCTGATGGGAACTCCTTTGTAGGTGACTGTCCCCTTATCTCTTGCTGCTTCTAGGATTCTCTCCTTCATTTTAATCTTGGCTAATGTAATGATGATGTGCCTTGGTGTGTTCCTTCTTGGGTCCAACTTCTTTGAGACTCTCTGAGCTTCCTGGATTTCCTGGAAGTCTATTTCCTTTGCCAGATTGGGGAAGTTCTCCTTTATTATTTGTTCAAATAAGTTTTCCACTTGTTGCTCTTCCTCTTCCCCTTCTGGTACCCCTATAATTTTGATGGTGAAACATTTAAAGATGTCCTGGAGGTTCCTAAGCCTCTCCTCATTTTTTTGAATTCTTGTTTCTTCATTCTTTTCTGTTTCGTTGTTTCTTTTTTAAAAAAAAAAAATTTTTTATTTATCTTTAGAGGGGAAGGAGAGAGGGAGAGAAACATCAATGTATGGTTGCCTTTTGTGCGTCCCCTGCTGGGAGTTGGCCTGCAGGGAACCAGCCTGCAACCCAGGCATGTGCCCTGACTGGGAATCGAACCGCGATCCTCTGGTTCGCAGGCCCGCACTCAATCCACTGAGCTACACCAGCCAGGGCTGTTTGGTTGTTTCTTTCTTCCTTCTGGTCCACTCCCTTGATTTGAGTCCCAGTTTCCTTTCCATCTCTATTGGTTTCCTGTGCATTTCCCTTCATTTCAATTAGTTTAGCCTTCATATATTCCTCTAATTTGTGACAAAAATCAACCAGTTCTGTGAGTATCCTGATCACCAGTGTCTTGAACTGTGCATCTGAGAGGTTCACTATTTCTTTTTTGCTTAGAGTTATCGGCTCTGGGGCTTTGAGTTCTTCTTGCGCCATGTTTTTGACTGTTCATGCCTGTTACATATGAGGAGCGGAGCCCTAGGTGTTCACCAGGGCGGGGCAACTCAGTTGCTGGGTTGTGAGGCTGTATGTGGGGGCAGGGTCAAAGGAAAGCAACGGCGGTCCCCTCTGTTGCTTCCCGCCGGTGCCATGGCAGGGGCCCTGCACGGTCCATCCCACTGAGTGTGAATGTGCGACCAGGTCAGCTCGCCACCTTGTGTCCTCACTGGGTCCGCCGCTGCGGCCTGCGCAGTTCGTCTCACTGCTCACTCTTCTGCTGGTTTATCTGCGCACGAATGTGTGACCACAGCCAGCCCGCTGCCCTGCATCCTCTCTGAGTCCGCCCGGCGCTACCCCGGCTGCCTGGGCACCTGGGATCGGAGGATCTTTCCTGCCCAACCCTGCTCCACTGCTGGCTCTGCCCCTCTTACCGGTACGGTTGAAGGGTTCGATGTTGGACTTCCATATAGTTCAATTTTCTGTTCTTTGGCTGCGTCTTTATTTACTAAACCTTTGTTGTATTCAAACTTGGTTTTGGGAGAAGGCACAGTGTTTCCACCTACACCTCCATCTTGGTGGAAGTCCCTGTTATTGATAACTTGATGATAACAGTACCCATGATATGCCAAAGCCAGAGCCTGATTAAAGTGAGTTCAAGAAACAAATGGAGGAAGAGAAATTTGAAAGCATGTGTAAACGACTTCTACAAGGAGTTTTGCTATAAAAGAAAGAAGAGATGGGGCAATATCAAGAAGGGAAATGTGGTGGTTTTCCTTTTTGTGTGTGTGTATGATGTTTCACCTATCATGACCTCTCTGCAACCCACTTAGGCTGCTTCTATTATTTATTCCTGATCTTGATCTCTTGATGATATTTTTCTTGTTATATGTTTATAAATTGTAGAAAACTAATAGAGAAGGAGAATTGCTGCACAATAAAAGGGGGTGGGAGGAATTGCTGCACTGATGCTTGAGTAGGTAAGAAGATGAAATGCAGAATTGAAACAGTTGTCATGTGCTATACATGCACATAGATGGTTCATCTGTAGCAGCCAGAGAAAGTGTATATGGGGACAGGCACAGCTAGGTTCATAAATAGGGACATAACTGAAGTTAAGCAGGGACACCATCAAGAAGAAATCTGAAACAATGGAGATTAAATGGGGAAGATGGCTAAAGCTATTAAGGAGAGAGATCAAGATTGGACCCATAGAACACTATAGGTTTAATCATAAAAATAAGAGCCACCAACCAAGAGGAGTGTGCCTAGGTAGCATAAATACATAACTTTATCTGGTATCTCTTCTACTTGATCCTTCTTTTCAAATAACCTCCTAAAATCCTGGCATACTTGTGTTTCAAGGAGTCTTAGATTAAAAATGTCCCAAAAGCCTCTCCAATTCCTAGACACTTACAAAATGGCTAAAAAAAAAAAAAAAAAAAAAAAGTGGGCTATTTCAGAGGATTGAATAAAGTGGAGATTTTTTACATTGTTTGCCTCGCTTAGATAATGAATAATTAGGCTTTCACTTAATAAAAATAGGTGTTGCCCTGTCCCAGTAACTCCATTGGCTAGAACGTTATTCAGATACACCAAGGTTGTGAGTTCAATCCAGTTGGGGCACTTGGAGGAGTCAGTTAACAAGTGTGTAAATAAGTGGAACAACAAATTGATGTTTTTCTCTCTCCCTTCTCTCTCTCTAAAATTAACATAAAATTTTTTAAATAGATATTAATGTTTTTGGTATTTATTGTATTACTTTTAATTTCAAATTGCAGATTTTGTATTCCAGGTTAAAGATCAATTTCTAAGGCGAAAATAAATAATTTGAATATTTTCCCTTTTGAGTTTATAATATAACCTATTCATTTTATGTCTTTAGAATATCTAGAAAAAGAATCCAAAGAGAAAGAGGAGAAAATAAATAAGATAAAACTGGTTGCTGTAAAAGCAAAGAAAGAGCTAGATTCCAGCAGAAGAGAGGTAAAGTGACTTAAAAATGCAAGATTAAAGAATGTTACATTTTAGAAAATCAAGTTTTTCAGTTCATAAAAACTCTCTCTTATGTATTTAAAATAGGCCCAGAGTCTAAAGGAAGAACTCAAATCTGTTCAATCAGAAAAGGATCAGTTGTCTGCTTCCATGAGAGATCTCATTCAAGATGCAGAAAGCTATAAGGTAAAAGTTATTTTAATAACGAATTATGTTTATGACCTCTAAGTTAGGAAATGTATAAGAAACATGAAACTTCTGTCCATAACACAGTTACCTTTTGTTTTTTAGTAAATAGTTTTTACTATGTTTTTGTGTGACGCATCATTTTAGTGTCAATATTTTAAATAGCTAAGCTTTTAATAATGTCTTGTTTTTGAAAATAAAATTGGGGATTCATAATAAAATTAGTAACAATAAAACATGACTACTATTACTATTATTATTTAATAGTGTTCTGGCCAAATGAATAAACCTGAAACTTAAACAACAGGCTCTATAGGAAGATAAAAGCATTATTACTTGGAGTTAATATGCCTGTCTACCTAAATAACCTGAGAATCTATTATAAATAATATAAGAATTTAAAATGAGAGTACCACAAAATTACTGAATGCAAGTAAATACCATTGTATTTCTTTACCTATTTATTCAGGAAATATCTTTATAGCTGGGCTGTGTTCTAAGTACTGGGGATTTGATTAAAAGAAGAAAAACCCCATAATACCCTAAAATAAGATTTTGGGGAGAGCTTTAATTAAAAAATTTGATACAAAATGAAGAAAACTGCAGAACAGACAGGGTCCAGCACAAATAATGTTCTTTTTTATTATAAAATCATAAGCATGTAATTCTGTAACATAACAATATTGCATTCAAACACACTATATGACAGTTTAGGTGAAATGTTCAAATTAAAACTATAAATTATTATACCCATATTATTTCCCTACCAACCACACTCAGTCAGGCTTTACTTCTGCCAGATTCTGTATATAGGATGACTGAATATTATTTGAAATTTGAGTTCTCAGTTTGGTTTATAAATTCTAAAACAATTTCACTAAAAATTCTAGGGGTCTTTTGGTAGGGTGATCTTGACAAGCTCTTTCACTTCTTTTCAAGAAGTGAAAAATGAGCCCTGGCTGGCGTAGCTCAGTGGATTGAGCACAGGACTGCGAACCAGAGGATCGCGGTTCGATTCCCAGTCAGGGCACATGCCTGGGTTGCAGGCCAGTTCCCTGCAGGCCAGCTTCCAGCAGGGGACGCACAAAAGGCAACCATACATTGATGTCTCTCTCCCTCTCTCCTTCCCCTCTAAAGATAAATAAATAAATAAAATTAAAAAAAAAAGAAGTAAAAAATGACATCTTGCTCTAGCAGACAAAATTTATTACAAAACTCCAATAATGTGATATAGTTCTTATACAAAAAATAAAACATTAATTTAACAGAAAACATAGAGACTTACGCATAACAACAAACACTTGTAGGACAGGCTTTTCTACACACTTTACATATCTTGTAGCACTTAATTGTCCAAACTACTCCCAAAAGTATGTATGTTATTAACATTGGCATTTACAAGTGATGAATCTGAGGTACAGTGAGATTAGGGGACTTAAGGTCACAGAGCAGGTAACATAGCAGAGCTGGAGTTGGATTCAGACAGTCCAATTTTAGGTCTGTCCTTTCACTATATAAGCTATACTACTCCACTGAGATTTAAAAACACAGAAACCAATGAAAAAGGAATTAGAAAACTATTTTGGAAATATCTACTTAGATTTTTACTTAATTTCATACACCAAAATAAATTCTGGACAGGTTAAAGAGTATTACCAAAATAAAAGTGATTTTTTTATATCTAGAATAAAATACTGGACTTCTGAATATGAAATTTTATGTTTTTTAAACTTAAAAACAATTAAAGAAGTTACAAAGGAAAAGATACGGAACTATACAAAATATAAAATTAACCTGAAAATATGATAAGGGATTAGTATCCTTAATATATACACATATCTCATAAATTCACTTTTTAAACACACTTGTTTAAAATTTATATATGGACTTATGAGCTCTTAGGAGCTTGATTCTATACATAGTAAATTATTAATTTTCTCCAGAGGTAAACCAGGTAATGCCGATATATTTAAAATGTAGATTTCAAAAGACTGAAAACAAGAAGAATGAATATTTAGTCACTGTGAGACAAGTATAAAAGGTATAACACGCATAATGCCATAAGGAGAGAAAAGAAAGGAACAAAAGAAATGTCTTATACAGTAATGACTAAGAGTTTTCTCAAGTTAATGTTAGATACCAAACCACAGATCCAGGAAGCTAGGGAGCACCAAGCATGATAAACACCAAAAAATTTATACCTAGGCATATAATTTGTAAACTTCAGAGCATCAAAGATTTAAAAAATCCTGAAAAAGGCCATAAGAAGGAAAACACCTTACTTGTAAGACTTGCATCCAACTTCTGGTCAAGATGGCATCATAGGTAAATGTGGTACTCAATCCTTCCACAACCACGTTAAAATTATAACTAAATTACAGAGCAGCCATCGTTCAGAACCACCTGAAATCTGGCTGAATGAAAGTCCTGCAACTGGGGAATTAAAGAAGCAGCCACATCAATACTGGTAGGAGGGGCGGAAACATGGAATCAGATGGTCACTCAGCCACATGTGGTGGATAAAAATTGGGAGGGATATCTCAGCTGTAGAGGTCCACCCAAGGAGCAAAGGGTACCAAATCTGTTCCTCCAACCCAGAGTTCTAGTGCTAGAAGAGAATTCCCCATAATTTAGAGAAGTCCCCATCATTTCTTACTATTAAAACCATCATGGATTAAGGCTGAGTGAGACAGACTTCCGGAGTCCAAGGCAGTTTCTCTTAAAGGGCCTGCATGCAGACTTACTCAGACTCACTTGCTCTGAACTCCAATGCTAGGGCAGTAGGTCTAGAGGCATCAGAGATATAAGGGAGGAATTGAATAGTCTAGTATTAAAGTGAGAGCAGGGGCCCAGCTTTCTCCCAGACAGAAGTGTTGGCAGAGGCCATTATTCCTTTGATGAGACCCCCTCCACTACAGAGCAGATAGGTGGGATCCATATCAAGATTCCATCAATCTGGCTCACACTGCCCTGCCCTGATGGTTCCCTGAGGCCCTGCCCCACCCAGCTTTTGGACCCATCCAAATGGTTTCCAGTTGCTTTTCCATAAGAATGGCTTGTCTTGGCTCATGCTTCAGATTTTCCTAAAATCTCTCAAAACACTTAGCATCTGGCTGTAGCATGCCCAACCCTGGCACTAGCAGCAGCCAGCCTTGGTTCATAGCTTGCCCTCACCTGGGCACCTCCAAGCCTAGCACAGGTAGTAGTCATCTGCAGATCACTTTGTAGCTTATGCTGGGTGGCTCTGGGCAGAGCATAGGTGGAGGCTGACTTTGGCCTGTACCTCCTGGGAGTCCCCGGAACCAGTGCACTGAGTTGACAGCTTCAGATCACACTGAATCACCAGCAGCCAAACACCTTCCCCTAGTGATACATTCAAGGGCTAGATTCAGTGGGCAGCAGAGCCATGCTGAAATAAGTACTGCTCTTTGGGATAGGCCCCTGCGCAGGTGATCCCACATGGTGGTCCACCTGAGACATCAAGCATACCAACATTCACATCATGGGGGTGCCAGAAAGAGAAGAGAAAGAGCAAGAAATTGAAAATCTATTTGGAAAAATGACAGAAAACATTCTTAACTTGGTGAAGAAAATAGACATATGAGTAGAGTAAGCTCAGAGTCCCAAACAAAATGAACACAATAGGCCCACGCTAAGACACACCATAAGTAAAGTGCCAAAGGTTAAAGACAGTCTTAAAAGCAGCAAGAGAAAAACAGTTACCTACAAGGGAGCTTCCATGAGACTGTCAGAGTTGATTTCTCAACAAAAACTTTGTATTCTGGAAGGGATTGGCAAGAATTATTAAAGTAATGAAAAGCAAGGACCTAGAACCAAGATTATCTACCCAGCAGAGCTATCATTTAGAATCAAATGACAGATAAAGAGCTTCCCAGCCCTGGCTGGTGTAGCTCAGTGGATTGAGCACGGGCCTGTGAAGCAAAGGGTCGCTGGTTCGATTCCCAGTCAGGGCACATGCCTGGGTTGCGGGCCAGGTCCCCAGTAGGGGACACATGAGAGGCAACCACACATTGATGTTTCTCTCCCACTCTTTCTCCTTCCCTTCCCCTCTCTCTAAAAATAAATAAACAAAATATTTTTTTTTAAAAAAGCTTCCCAGACAAGAAAAAGTGAAAGTTCATGACCACCAAATCAGTATAGATGATAGATACATAGATATAGATATGTCTCTTCTTTGAGAAGAAAAAAGATTAAAATATAATCAATAAAAACACCGATCAGCCATTGGATCTATAAACCAGAATAAAGAAGCAGGACAGCAACAGACTTATAGCGACAGAGAACATCTGATAGTTACCTGATTGGAGGGAATTGGGAGGATGGATGAAAAAGGTGAATGGATTAAGAAGTACATATTTGTTGTTACAGAATAGTCATACAGATGTGAAGTATCCCATAGGTTATATAATCAGTAATTTCTGCCCTGGCTGGTGTAGCTCAGTGGATTGAGCGTGGGCCTGTGAACCAGATAATTGCGGTTTGATTCTCAGTCACAGCACATGCCTGGGTTACAGGCCAGTTCCTGGCAGGGGACACACCAGAGGCAGCCATACATTGATATTTCTCTCCCTCTCTCCTTCCCTTCCCCTCTAAAGATAAATGAATAAAATCTTAAAGTAATATTCTGATAACTATGCATGGTGTCAAATGGGTGTGTGATTTATCAGGTTGATCACTTAGTAAGTTATGTAATGTCTAATCACTGGAGTCTACACCTGATACTAATAATGTATGTCAACTATAATTGAAAAAATTTTAAATGATTAAAAATAAGTTTAAATAAAGAATTACATATAACTTCTCAGAAACCATACAAGAAATGAGTGTGAAATGAAATACTTACATTGTTGAGAGGAAAATATTCATTAACTAGACTTCTGTGCCCTGTAAAACTATCCTCCAAGAAGTGAGGTAGAAATACTTTATCAGATAAAAGTTGAGGGGGTTAGTTGACATGCCTTTCAAAAATTATTAAAAGTTCTTTAGAAAGAAGGAAAATGATGCATGTCAGACCCCAATAGGCATATTGAAGAAGAACAAAATGGGAGAATTAACACTATATAACTTCAAGACTTACTATGAAGAAAGCCACAACAATCAGTTGTGGCATTGCTGAAAGAATAGACAGATCTATGAAACAGAACAGAAAGCCTAGAAACAGACCTATATGCATATAGTCAACAAATCTTTGGCAGTGGATCAAAGACAATCTTCAACAAATGGTGCTGCAACAAGTAGACATCTACATGCAAGGGGGAAAAAAAGAAAGAAAATGAATCTTGCCCTGATTGAGTAGCTCCTTTGATTAGAGCACTGCCCTCATACCAAGGTTTCAGGTTCCATCTCAGGTCAGGGCACATACAAAAAGCAACCTGTGAATGCATCAATAAGTGAAATAACAAATCAATGTTTTGTTGCCCTGCCCTGCCCTGCCCTCTCTCTCCTCCTCTCCCTCTCCCCCTCTTTCTTACTCTCCTCCCTCATTCTAAATAAATAAATTTTTAGAAAGTCAATAAATAAATTTATTAAAATCTAGACATTTAACCCCACAAAATTTAACTCAAAATGGATCAGAGAGCTAAATATGAAACTATGCTCTTAAACTCCTAGAAGATAACGGGAAAAAACCTAGATGACCTTGGGTATGGCAATGGCTTTTAAGATAGATCACTGAAGGTATGACCCATGAAAGTATTAATAAGCTATACTTAATTAAAAATTTACTTTGTTAAAGATAATGTCAAAAGTGTAAGAAGATAAGCCACAGAACAAAAGAAAATACTTGGCAGAGGACGTGTATCTGACAAAGGACTGTTACCCAAAATATACAAAGAACTATTAAAACTCAACAATAAGAAAACAAAAAACAAAACCCTGATTTTAAAAATGGGGTAAAGTCCTTAACAGACACCTCACTGAAGAAATTATACAGGTTGGAAATAAGTAAATGAAAAGATACTGCACAACATATGTCATCAGGGAAATGCAAATTAAAATGATACACCAATTAGAATGGTCCAAATGTAGGCAAGGACATGGAGCAACAGGTACTCTTACTGCTGGTAGGAAAGCAAAGTGATGATGCAGCCACTTTGGAAGAAATTTGGTAGTTGCTTACAAAACTAAACATATTCTTACTATAATGTTCAGCAACCATGCTCCCTGGTATTTACCCAAAGGATTTAAAAGACATGTATCTAAACAGAAACCTACGCACAGATGTTTCTAGCAGCTTTATTCATAATTTCCAAAACTTTGAGCTAATCGGAAGGCTGTCTAGATGAATGGATAAGTAAACCGTGATACATTTAGACAATTGAATATTAAAGTCATGTACCACATAATGACATATGATGGTGGTCCCGTAAGATTATAATGGAGCTGAGTTTCCTTTAAGAAATAGAAGGATATGTGGTTCAGAAAGGAGTTTTTATTCTCTGGTGGAAGCAATATTGTGGAGCTTGGTGATAGATTTCTTCTCACTCACAGCGCCTCAATTTTGAGTGAACAGATTACATCCCAGTCAGTGACTGACCTGTTTCAGATCACAGGAACCTATCCTCCCAAAGCTACATATTCAGAAGGCATAGTTCTCTTAGATCTAGCCTGATGGTCTTCAGGGTATGCTGCTGCAAATTTTTTGTTGAGGACCTAAGATCCTGTACAATGACAGAAGTCCAGAGGAGCTATTTTAACAAGGCTTGAGTACCACTGCCACTTTAGGAAAAACTTTTGGTGTGGAGTCAGCCTGTCCTTGTTCTTTGGAAATATTTTCAGGTTGTAATGATGTAAAGTATAGATAAATTTTATTCCATCACTGCAGTGCCAGAGAGAGCCCTTTGTGCTAGATAGGGTTGATGGAACTAACAACAAATTTCCATAGTCCAAATACTGAATCCCCAGTTATATGCCCTCTCCATGTTAAATACTCTCTTTTTTTTATGAGTACCACAAAGTTACTTGACCCCACCACTGCTCCAACATGCAATAGCCAAAACCATGTTGCCGTGCCAATTCCTATGTTCCTTTATCTCTCCATCTTGATTTCCTATTCCTACTGATCCTCCGGCCATCTTTCCTTCCTGACATTATTATGGTCTATGTCTTAACTAGCTGGTTTCTCCTCTATATTTCCAATGAGTCTAGCACATATTCCTGTTCATGGAGCAGCACTGACAGCTTCATATTCTATTTTTGACTCTCCACTGGAAGCAGGTGAAAGACTTTTAGGACAGTGTTTATAAAGTCTACCATAGTGTACAGTAATGTCCTAGGCTTTCACATTCACTTACGACTCACTGACTGGCTCACCCAAAGCAACTTCCAGTCCCCCAAGTTTCATGAATGGTCATGGTAAGTACCCTGTACAGGTGCACCATTTTTAAATCTTGTATACCTTATTTTCATTATACCTTTTTAATGTTAGATACACAAATATTTACCATTGTTACAATTACCTACAGTGTTAAGTACTATAACATGCTGTACAGGCTTTTAGCCCAGGAGCCTAGGTATATGGTAGGTTAGACCATCAAGGTTTGTGTAAGTGCCTCTATGATGTTCCTGCAATGAAACCACCTAATTTCTCATTTCTCTCAGAACATATTCCCATTGTTAAGTGATATATGACTGTATTCAGCACTAAAATAAGCTATTGAGCCATGAAAAGACATGGGAGAAACTTAAATACATATCATTACTAAGTGAAAGAAGCCAATAAGACCAATCTGTATAATGTATGATTCTATATGACATTGTGGAAAGAGTAAAACTATGGAGACGGAGAAAAAAAAATCAGTGGTTCTAAGGGCTTGTGGGGGAAAAGGGATGAATAGGTGGAACATGGGATTTTTAGGGCAGCATAAGTGCTCTGTAATAGTGAATATATGTCATCATATATTTGTCCAAACCTGTAGAATGTATAGCACCAAGAATGAGCCCTAACGTCTTGGGCTCATAGACTTTGAGTGACAATGATGTGTATCAATGATGAACCAGTATAGGTTTATCATTTGTAATAAATGTATCACTCTGGTGGTGAATGTTGATAAGGAAAGAGGTTGTGCATTGGAGAGAGGGAAGTGGGTAATAGAAATTCTCTGTACCTTACCCTCAGTTGTGGAATGAACCTAAAACTGCTTTTAAAAATAAAGTCTGTTAAAACATTTTTAAGGTAGATTTCATAGTTATAAAATTTTCCCAATCTCTTAGTAAGTTAGAGATTCTATTTGTGTTGAAGCAAAAGGATTTAAGGTCAAAACAGAGGTGCTGATATGTTTAAGAATGATGATCACTTTTACTAAAAAGAGACATATTACTAAGCTCTATTAGGTTCCTCAGAGAGCATCACTGTTAAAATGCTGAGTAAATTTGTAGATTACTTATGAATTTAGCTAAATAATTTCCTTCCAGTGTATATATTACTTACAATAATAATTTTTACCAGTTTTTAAAAAAAAAACTGCAACAGTTCTGAAGTTACAATGATTGGTCATTAATTTGCTTAGAAGCAACAGCATACCCATCATAGAAAGGAGGTTGTTCCATGTATGGCATTCATTTTTTGTTCCAAGGTTCTCATTAGGGATAATGAGTTAGAATTTCCTGTAGGGGGTCATTATTTACTAGAGTTAGCCTTGGTATAGCAATTCAATAGTTGCAGCTATTCACAACTATTAGAACAATAATGAGTAAAAACAAAAAATAACCAGATAGTCTAAGAGGGTAAAAGTCTTTGATTTTTGGAGTTAGATCCACATACCTCAAAAACAAGTGTGGCATCTATGGAAAAGAAGATATGATTTCTCAGCCCCATGTTTATGTATGCCAGGAAGTCTCAGAATCCTCAAATAAATATGTACAAACAAATTCATAAGCCAGATTCTACATTCCTAATCCTTGCTTTTTGCCATATTATTAAATACGTAGACCATAAATAGAAATTCAGATTCTAACAGTAACCAGTATGAACAATAACTAACTATGCATAGGCCCAGGGCTGATAACTCAGTTTGTTTGAGTATCATGCCAATATGCCAAGGTTACTAGTTCAATCCTGAGTTGAGAACATAAAAGAATCAACCAATGAATTCATAAGTAAGTGGAACAATAAACCTCTCTCCCTCTCTCCCTTTCCTCTTTCCTTCCCCCTTCCCCTCCATCTCCCTCCCTCCCTCCCCCCTTCCCTCTCCCCCTCTCCCTTTCTCTCTGTTTTCCCCTCTGTCCTCCCTCTTTCCCCCTCTCCTGTACCTCTCCCTCCCTCCTTACCTCTCTAAAATCAGTAAATAGAACAATTTAAAAATAATAATAATTGACTATGCATAAATCAGAATTAGAAACAAAATTAGATTTGGTTAAGAGAATTGGCAAGGTAGAGCATATAATTGCCATGTGTGAGATCACCAGAGGAGCCTGGGAAGGTGATCCAAGGTTTCAAGAGGTCAAGGGCTAGATAAAGGTCACTTTTCAGGGTTCCCAAAATAAGAGAGAACTCAGAAACATTCCCTTAGATATTTTGGATACAGATTCATTTATATGAAGGAGAACAATCAGTTGTTCAGTAACAAAGGCAAAAACAGGATTTAGAAGAAAGGGGACACAGGAAAAACTACAGACAATATGGAAACAACGAGTCTCATTTATGTATTTTTGAAGGTAACCTGATTGGCTGGTATGTAGCAAAGAGGTCAGTTGAGGCATTCTGTCCCCGAATAGGGGCCAACTGGGAATATCCAAATAATTCAGTTGGTTTCATAGTATTTAGAAAATACTCAGTTTTTTGCTATAGGATATGAGAGACTGTATTTATATAACATCTCATACTTTGCCATTATCACCTCTACTTTTATATTAGAGTAGACCTGAAACATTTCATCTTTCTTATTTAAAAATTTTTTTAGTTTTATTTATTTATTTTAGAGAGAGGGGAAGGGAAGGAAAAGGAGAGGGAGAGAAACCTCAATGTGTGGTTGCCTCTCATATGCCCCCAACTGGGGACCTGCCCACAACCCACACATGTATCCTGGCTGGGTATCGAATCTGCGGGTCTTTGGTTCGTAGGCTGTTGCTCAATCCACTGAGCCACACCAGCCAGGGCTCCTCCTCCTCAAATTTTGTTTGCATTTCAGAAGTTTATTTTTTGTTGATGACTTAGATATTTAACTTGTAAATATATTGTATACATTTAAAATCCCCTTTCCCTTTAATAGATCTCCTCATACTTAAAATCATCTGAAGTATGCTTATTTTATTATATAATGCCAGTTGGGTATTCTATCAAATGTTGAATTTAGAAAATATTGAAGCTTCAAGAATGGACACCTAAACCCTATATCAAAATGGCTTGATGATTTAGTCTGACTGGTTGAATATATAATATCCTAAAGTTAATTATTTTGTCTTTTATTGAAGAATCTTTTACTAGAATATGATAAGCAGTCGGAGCAGTTGGATATAGAAAAAGAACGTACTAATAATTTTGAGCATCATATAGAAGAACTTACAAGACAATTAAGGACTTCAACTTCTCAGGTAACTTTAACTGCAGAAATGAAAAATTTATTTAGACATGAAAATTTTAGTAAGTATATTTCAATTCCAATATTTTGCATAAAATAAAATTAATACATAGAAGCTTAATTTCATTTTCTTTTTCCCACTGTTGGGGAAAAAACTAGCAACTGTTCTGTCTTACTTTTTCTGAAATATATTTTATTGATTATGCTATTACAGTTGTCCCATTTTTCCCCCTTTTCCTCCCTTTATTCTCCCTTTATTCCCTTCCACCCTGCACAACCCTCCCACCCGTATTCCTTCCCTTTAGTTTGTGTCCATGGGTCATACATATAAATTATTTGGCTTCTACATTTCCTACACTATTCTTACCTTCCCCCTTCCTATTTTCTACCTATTCTCTATTGTACTTATTCTCTGTACCTTCCCCGCCCGCCACCCTCCCACTGCCCTACTGATAACCCTCCATGTGATCTTCATTTTTGTGATTCTATTCCTGTTCTAGTTGTTTGCTTAGGTTTTCTAGTTGTTTTTCTAGTTTTGGTTGTTAATAGCTGTGAGTTTGTTATCATTTTACTGTTCATATTTTTTATTTTCATTTTCTTAGATGAGTCTCTTTAACATTTCATATAATAAGGGCCTGATGATGATGAGCTCCTTTAACTGGACCTTATCTGAGAAGCACTTTATCTGCCCTTCTACTCTAAATAATAGCTTTCCTGGATAGAGTAATCTTGGATGTAGGTCCTTGCCTTTCACGATACTTCTTTCCAGCCCCTCCTTGCCTGCAAGGTTTTTTTGAGAAATCAGCTGACAGTCTTACGGTAGCTCTTTCCTTTTCTCTTGCTGCTTTTAAGATTCTCTCCCTATCTTTAATCTTGCGTAATGTAATTATGATGTGCCTTGGTGTGTTCCTCCTTGGATCCAACTTCTTTAGGACTCTCTGAGCTTTCTAGACTTCCTGGAAGTCTATTTCCTTTGGCAGATTGGGAAAGTTCTCCTTCGTTATTTGTTCGAATAAGTTTTCAACTTCTTGCTCTTTCTCTTCTCCTTCTGGCACCCCTATGATTCACATATTGGAACGTTTAAAGATGTCCTGGAAGTTCCTAAGCCTCTCCTCATTTTTTAAATTCTTGTTTTCATCATTCTTTTTTGGTTGACTGTTTCTTTCTTCCTTCTGCTCCAAACTGTTAATTTGAGTCCTGGTTTCCTTCCCATCACTGTTGATTCCCCGTAGATTTTTCTTTATTTCACATAATGCACCCTTCATTGCTGCCTGGGTCTTTGTTATGCCATTGAAGAACCGAGTGAGTTCCTGGAGCATCCTGAGAACCAGGGTTTTGAACTGTGCATCTGATAGTTTGGCTATATCTTCATTGCTTAGTTGTATTTTTTCCTGGAGCTTTGATCTGTTCTTTCATTTGGGCTGTTTTTTTTTGTCTCAGTGTGCCTGTTATGTAATAAGGGGCAGAGCCTTAGGTGTTCACAAGAGCAGGGCAACACACATTGATGTGCTGTGATACTGTATGTGGGGGAGGAGTCAGAGAGGGAACAGTTGTGCTTGCTCCACTCTCTGCCAGTATTCAGTCACTTCCCCTGCTACCCACAATCAAATTGGGCCCTCCTGGTGGTGATTCCCAGGTAGGTGGATTTGTGTACATTCTAGGACCATGCAGGTCTCTCCAATGACCTCTCCTGTGAGGTTGGGAGTTTCTCCCACTGCCGCCTCAACCCCTACACGTATTTTCAGTCAGAGGTTTTGAGGCTTTATTTCCCCACACTGGAACCCTGGGTTGCTTGGTCTGTCTTGCTCCCCATTTATTTCTCCCAACTTATCTGCATGCCAGTGGAACTGCCCAGTCCGCAAGCCACTGCCTCGCCTGGTCCTCCATCCAGCTGCCTTGCTGCAAATCCTTTCCACATGGCTGCCCCTCTCTGCCCCTCCTACTGGTGTGGATAAATGTTTCTTAACTCCTTGGTTGTCAGACATCCATACAATTCAATTTTCTATCAGTTCTGGTTGGTTTTTGTTTTTAAATTTGTTGTTGTCCTTCTTCTGGTTATGGGAGGAGGCACAGTGTGTCTACCTACACCTCCATCTTGGCCGGAAGATTATTCTGTCTTTCTTACTGCTCTAACCTCAGTTCCCCTGGGGTTTTTATATTATTTTTGTCTTTTACTCTACTAGTGTTCCTGGTTTCTTGTAGTGTTTGCCAGTTAATTTCAATGATAATAGTGTTTAAAACGTATCCTCAATTTAACATTGTCATTCTTTGGAATAGATTTTGGAATCTTAATTTTCTTAATACTATACCAACATTCTCATTAGTGTGCCATTTTTCTCTTCCACTCCTTTATATTTTGTGTGTGTTTACAGCAATGAATCATTTGTCATTTTAGTGTGAAAAATTAAATTCTGATAAAGATGATCTCATGGCTCATGTTGAAACATTGCAATCTAATGCCAAGTTATTGGAAGAACAGATTTTGGAAGTCCAAAAAGCCAAAGCAATGGCAGACAAAGAGTTGGAAGCTGAAAAACTTAAGAAAGAGCAAAAGATAAAGGTAAAAACAGTACTGTGGGATTAATTTATTATATATTAATGGTTTTTATCAAGGTGTTATTTAAAAGATGGGAGGGAGGGAGGAGCATGGGGGTGGGATGGGATGGGAGTAATAGACAGAAAACTGTACTTGAAAAATAATTAAATTTTAAAAACTGGAAAAAATAAAAGATGGAAAGATTAATGAGTAGCATTTGTGAATACAGCAGATTCCTTTAATTTTTTAATGTATACAAACTATGAATTTGAAAATCCAAGCTATGATTTTTGAGTGTATATTGTTTTAATATTGAAATATTTCAAACATTTTATATTTTATTATGTCAGATATATTTTTGTAATTCCTTTTAAATACCTTGTTTTTTAATGTTTGTTGACTTGCAGTGGGGGTGGCTTTTTTATTTCTAATTTTAGGAGCATGCCAGTTCTGTTAAGGAATTTGAAGGACTTTGCCTACAACTTCAAAAGGAGAAGAAACAGCTACAGGAAGTCATGCAAGAATTAGAGCTGGTTAAAAAGGTAAAATAAACCATCAGACTCAAAACTGAAGCCAGTATGAACATTTGTTAAACTATTCTATAAACATTGAAAATAAACGGTCCAAAACCAGTATTACTTATGGTACTAAAATAATCATGTATAAATTGCTTGCCTGAAAATATTGAAAATTTAACTTACTTTTTGAGTGCCTGTTCTTCCAGAAGAATCTAAGCTCATGAATCATTAGATTGTGATATTAAAATATCACAAATATCATTGTGATATTTTATTTTGGTACATGATTATTGTATTATGACACATGAAGATTTAATGTCAAAAGTTGAAATTCATATTATAATTACAAGTTTGGCTTACTTTTCTCAACTTTTTCAAAGATGAGGCTACAAATATTATACAAGCTGCTTAAAATATTAGTGTTTATAAATAAGAGCCCAACAAGAGAAGAATTACCAATTGTAATGAGATATGATGAAACTGTGGAAATTGGATTACACTTTTAGAAAACATTTTGAAATGACAAAGTAGAAAATATCTGACTTCTTGTGTCTTCATTATTGTATAAACTTTATTTCAGAAAAGCATAGTAGGATCTATTTATTCCTGTGGCATCATTTTAGCAATTTTACAAATGAAATTAACTGATCTTCTGTTTTATGGATCTTTTATTTATAATACATGCAGGATGCCCAACAAACTTCATTGATGAATATGGAAATAGCTGATTACGAGCGTTTGATGAAAGAACTAAATCAAAAGTTAACTAATAAAAACAGCAAGATAGAAGATTTGGAACAAGAAATAAAATTTCAAAAACAGAAACAAGAAGCCCTGCAAAAAGAAATGAGTGAGCAAAACACAATTAATTTTAATTTAACAATAATTTCATCATAACAGAATATAGTAGAGCAACATTAGTTGTTTATTTCTCAAGTTTTGACTGCCAGGCAGATGTTTCACACAGTGCTGTTATTAAGGACCTGAAAGGTTGTAAAACCATTTGTGGTTCAGACATTTACAATCCATTATGGTGCATAATGCATTCACTTAAATATTTCTTAAGTGAATTACTTAAGAAATATTTATTACTTATTACTCACACCTGCTGTGTGAGTAATACAAAGATAAAAAAGGGTCTTTGTCAATCACTTGTTGATTGTCAGCAGAGTGGGATAATTTAAACAGCAGTGAAATCTTTCTTTTTAAGGTGTTTCTATTCCATTGTATCTATAAAATAATTTCTAATGTAAGTATCTAATATAAGCTATAAATATCCCTTAAAACCTAGCTTCTTCAGCTACATCTCACAGATTGATGGGTTGTGTTTTTATTTTAATTCAGCCAAGGATATTTTTTAATTTCCTTTGCATTTTTTCTTTGACCTATGGTTTATTTAAAAGCTTATTGTTTAATTCCTACCTACTTAAAGGAATTTTCAGATATTTTTCTGTTAATGGTTTAGAGAACATACTCTGTATGATTTAGTCCTTTTAAATTTTTTGAGTTTTATTTTATGGCCCAGAATATTTCTTTGCATAAATGTTCCTCACTCACTTGAAAGTAATGAATTAGACTGTGTTAGGTGTTAGATTGTTCCATGTAATTATTAGAACAATCTATCTTGCTCTTGTCTGTTAGAGCAAGTCATTTGACAGGGTTAAGTTTTCTATATCCATAGTGATTTTCTGACCATTGTTGTACCAAGTACTGAAAAAGGTATGTTGAATTCTCTGATCATAATTCTGAATTTATTTTTCTTTTTAGTTTTGTCAGGTTTGTTTCATGTTATTTGGAAACTCTGGAATTAGCTACATATACATTTAGTATTGCTAGTCATTTTTAGTGATTTGATCTCTCTATTGTGAAACATTTTTCTTTTTATCGCTGGCAATAGTACTTTTTCTTAAAGTGCACTTTGATATTAATATTAATATAACCATTCCACCTTTCTTTAGTTTTCTGTTTACATGGCATATCTTACCCGTTCTTTGGCTTTCAACCTGTGTAAATTTGTAAAGTGTTTCTTTTATTTATTTATTTATTTTTCCTGGCTTTTCCAGTTTTTTAAAAGATTTTATTCAATTATTTTTTAGGGAGGGGGGAAGGGCCCTACCCCTTCTCTTTCCTTCCAGGGAAAAAGAGAGGGAGAGAAACATGATTGTGGGAGAGAAACATCAATCAGTTGCCTCTCACACACCCCCAGTTGGCAACCAGGCATGCAACCCAGGCGTGTGCCCTGACCAGGAGTTGAACCTGTGACCTTTCAGTTTGCAGGCCAGTGCCCAACACACTGAGCCACACTAGCCAGCATTCTCTTAATAGACCAAGTATGTTTTTTATTTTATTTATTTTAACTTTCATTCTATTAACTTTTAAATTATTTATGCTGTTACAGTTGGCCCAGTTTTCCTTCCCTTCACTCCCCATCACTCTGCCTGCTCCACATTTCCAGAGTCATTCCCCTCACCATTGTCAGTGTCCGTGGGTCCTTCATATATGTTCTTTGACCAATCACTTCCTCTTGTTTGCATCATTACCACCTGCCCCCTTTCTTCCAGCAGCTGTCAGTCTATTCCCTGTTTACATGTCTCTGGTTCTATTTTGCTTGGTAGTTTATTCTGCCATTAGATTCCTCTTATAAAGTGAGATCATATTTGTCATTCACCAACTGACTTATTTCACTGAATTTCACTGAGTGTAATAGTCTCCAGTTCCATCCATGCTGTCATAAAGGGTAGGAATTCCTTCTTTCTCTGTGCTGCATAGTATTCCATTGTGTAAATGTACCACCGTTTTTCAAACCATTCTTTTTTTTTTTAAGGTTTTATTTATCTGTAGAGGGGAAGGGAAAGAGGGAGGGAGAGAAATATCAATGTATGGTTGCTGGGAACTGGCCGGCAACCCAGGCATGTGCCCTGACTGGCAATCAAACTGTAGTTCTTTGGTTTGCAGGTCCATGCTCAATCCACTGAGCTACACCAGCCAGGGTGTCAAACCTTTCTTATACTGGTGGTAATTTAGACTGTTTCCAATAATTGGCTATTGTAAGTAGCACTGCTGTGAACATAGGACTGCATGAGTTCTTCTGAATTGGTGTTTCAAGATTCTTGAGGCAGTGGAATAGTTTGATCAAAAAGCACTTACAGCCCTGGCTGGTATAGCTCAGTGGATTGAGCATGGGCCTGCGAACCACATGATCTCGGTTCGATTCCCAGTCAAGGGCACATGCCTGGGTTGCAGGCCAGTTCCCAGTTCCCAGCAGGGGATGCACAAGAGGTAACCATACATTCATATCTCTCTCCCTCTCCTTCCCTTCCCCTCCAAAGATAAATAAATAAAATCTTTTTTTAAAAAAAAGCACTTACATTTTTAGTTTTGAGGAAGTTCTATACTGTTTTCCACAGTGACTCCACTAATCTGCATTCCACTAGGCTTCCCTTTTTTCCACATCCTCACCAGCACTTGTTTGTTGATTTATTAATAAAAGCCATTCTGACAGGTGTAAGATGATATCTCATTGTGGTTTTAATGTGTATCCTTCTGATGGCTAGTGAAGTTGAGCATTTTTTCATATGTCTATCATCTATTCAGGTCCTTTGCCCGCTTTTTAATTGAATTATTTGTCTTCCTGGTGTTGAGTCTTGTGAGTTCTTTATATATTTTGGACATATAAATATAAACCCTTGTCCAATACATTATTGACAAATGTTTTCCCATACAGTCGCTTCCCTTTTATTTTGATGGTGGTTTCTTTAGCACACAGAAGCTTTTAAATTTGATATAGTGGCATTTGTTTATTTTCTTCTTTAATTCCCTTGCCCTAGGAAATATACTGGCAAAAATATTGCTTTGTGGGATGTCTAAAAATTTCCTGACTATAGTTTCTGCTCAGACTTTTTTTTATGTTATCACAACTTAATATTTGTCTTTTATACATTTTTAGTTTATTCTGGTATATGGTGTAAGTTGCTGGTCTAGATTAATTTTTTTGTATGTATCAGTCCAGTTCTGCCAGCACCATTTGTTGAAGAGGCTATTTTTATTCCATTGTATGCTTGCATACCCTTTATCAAATACTAATTGACCATAGAGTCCTGGGTTTATTTCTGTGCTCTCTATTCTGTTCCATTGGTCTATGTGTCTGTTCTTATGCTAGTACCAGGCTGTTTTGATTACAGTGGACTTGTAGTGTAGTTTGACATCAGGTATGGTGATCCCTCAAACATTGTTCTTCTTTCTAAAGATTGCTGTGGATATTCTAGGTCTTTTTTGATTCCATATAAATTTTTGAAGTATTTGTTCAAGAACTGTGAAATATGCCATTGCTATTTTACTATTAAAATATACATTGTGTTGAATGTATAGATTGCTTTGGGTAGTATGGATATTTTAATTATGTTAATTCTTGAAGTCCATGAACATGGTATACACTTCCATTTATTTATATCTTACTCAGTTTCTTTCTTCAGTATTCTATACTTCTCCAAGTACAGGTCTTTTACCTGCTTGGTTAAATTTATTCCTAGGTACTTTTTTGTTGTTATTGCGATAGTAAATGGAATTTTTTCTTACTTTCACTAATACTTCATTGTTGGTGTATGCCAACAATTTCTGGATATTGATGTGGTATCCCACCATTTTGCCAAATTCACTTATTAGGTCAAGTAGTTTCTTGGTGAAGCCTATGAGGTTTTCTATATATACCATGTTGTTGTCTGCAACTAATGACAGTTTACTTCCTCCTTTCCAATTTGGATGCCTTTTATTATTCTTGTCTGATCACAGTGGTTAGGTCATCTGGTACTATGTTGAATAAGAGAGGTGAAAGCAGACACCCTTGTCATTGTTACTAATTTTAAGGGAAATGCTTTTAGTTTTGCCCTTTCAGTGTGATGTTGGCAGTAGGTTTTTCATATATGACCTTTATTATACTGAGTTATGCTCCCTCTATTCCCACTTCAGTCAGTGCTTTTCATAAATGGGCGCTGGATTTTATCACATGCTATATCAGCATCTATTTTTATGATCATATGATTTTTGTCCTTCATTTTGTTTATGCTATGTATCACATTTATCAATTTTTGAATATTCTACTATCCTTGCAAGTTGGAATAAATCACACTTGATCATGCTGTATGATGTTTTCCTTTTGTTTTTAATTTATTTATTTTAATTGTTCAGATACCGTTTTCTGCCTTTTCCCCATTTCAGCCCACCCCCCAAGCCCTTCCCACCTCCCTCTCATTTCCACTTCCCCCAATTGTAATTGTCCATGTGTCCTTGATACTTGTTCCTGCAAACCCTTCACCTTTTCCCCTAAAATTCCCTCCCATCTCCCCTCTGCTCACTGTCAGCCTGTTCTCAATTTCAGTGTCTCTAGTTATATTTTACTTGCTTCTTTGTTTTGTTGATTAAATGCCTGTTAAAGCTGAGATCATGTATATGGTATTTGTCTTTCACCACCTGTCTTATTTCACTTAGCATAAGGCTCTCCAGTTCCATCCCTGCTGGCACAAAGGGTAGGGGCTCCTTCATTTTTTCTTCTGCACAGAATTCCATTCTGCAAATGTACCATAGTTTTTTGATCCATTCATTTACTGATGGGCATGTAGGTTGTTTCCAGCACTTGGCTATTGTAAACTGTGCTGCTGTGAACATTGGAGTGCATAGGTTCTTTTGGAGAGGTGTTTCACAGTTCTTAGGATATAATCCTAGCAGTGGAATGCTGGGTCAAAAGGCAGATCCATTTTTCATTTCCTGGGGAAATTTCATACCTTTTTCCATAGTGGTTGCCCCAGTCTGCATTCCCACCAACAGTGCACTAGGGTTCCCTTTTCTCCACAACCTCTCCAACACTTGTTGTTTGTTGATTTGTTTATGATGGCCATGCTCACCAGTGGTATCTCATTGTGGTTTTAATTTGCATCTCTCCGATAGCTAGCGATACTGAACATCTTTTCATGTGTCTCTGGATCCTTTGTATGTCCACCTTGGAGATGTGTCTTTTCAAGTCCTTTGCCATTTTTTAATTGGGTTGTTTGTCTTCCTGGAGTGGAGTCATGTGAGTTCTGTATATATTTTAGAGATTAACCCCTTTTCTGAGGTATCATTGGCAAATATGTTTTCCCATACAGTTGTTTCACTTTTTATTTTAATACTATTTTCTTTAGCCATGCAGAAGCTTTAATAGGTATTGCACTGAATGTGTAAATTGCTTTTGGTAGTATGGACATTTTGATGGTGTTAATTCTTATGATACATGAACATGGAATATGTTTCCATTTCTTTGTGTCTTCCTTGATAGCTTTCTTCGGTGTTGTTTAGTTTTCTGAGTACAGTTCTTTTACCTCTTTGGTTAGGTTTATTCCTAGGTATTTTATTTTTGTTGTTGCTATATCAAATAGTATTTTTTCCTGATTTTTCTTTCTGATATTTTGTTGTTGGTATACAAAAATGCCTTTGATTCTGGATATCGACTTTGTATCTCACTGTTTTGCCAAATTCATTTATTAGGTCAAGCAGTTTCTTGGTAGTGTCTGTAGGATTTTCTATGATTTTCTAAGAACACTCTCATGTTATCTGCAAACAATGACAGTTTTGTTTCCTCCTTTCCAATTTGGATGCCTTTTATTTTTTCTTATGTTATTACTGTGACTAAAACTTCCAATACTATGTTGAATAGAAGTGATGAAAGTTGACAACCTTGTCTTGTTCCTGATTTTAGTGGAAGATTTTAATTTTTGCCCATTAAATATGATTTTTGCTGTAGGACTCTCATGTATGCCCTTTATTGAGGAATGCTCCCTCTATTCCCACACTGCTGAGTGTTTTTATCATAAATGGGTGTTGTACCTTATCAAATGCTTTTTCTGAATCTATTGATATGATCATGTGATTTTTGTCTTTGCTTTTGTTTATGTGATGTATTACATTTATTGATTTGTGAATATTGAACCATCCTTGCATCCCTGGGATGAATCTCACTTGTTCATGGTGTATGATGTTTTTAACGTATCGTTGGATTCAGTTTGCTAGTGTTTTGTTAAGGATTTTAGCATCTATGTTCAAAAGAGATTTTGGTGTGCAGTTTTTTTTTCTTTGTTTTGTCTTTGCCTGGTTTTAGAATTAGGATACCACTGGCCTCCTAAAAAAAAGTTTGGGAGTTTTTTCTTTTCTTGAATATTTTACAATAGTTTGAGAAGGATAGGTGTCAGTTTTTCTTTGAATGTTTGGTAAAATTTGCTTGTGAATCCATCCAGTCCAGGGCTTTTGTGAGGCAGTAGTTTTTTGATTACTGCTTCAATTTTGCCACTTTTATTGATCTATTCAGATATCTGTTTCTTCTTGATTCAGTTTTGGAAGATTGTATGTTTCTAAAAATGTATCCATTTCACTCAGATTGTCAAATTTCTTCACATATGTTTGTTCATAGTAATTTCTTACAGTCTTTTGTATTCTGTTGCTTATCCTCTTTCATTTCATATTTTATTTATTTGGGTCCTCTGTTTTTTCTTTCTTGATAAGTCTGGCTAAAGGCTTGTGAATTTTGTTTATCTTTTTAGAGAACCAACTCTTGGATTCTTTGAACCTTAAAAATTTTTTTTTAGTCTCTAGGTCATTTAATTTTGCTCTGATGTTGATTAGTTCCTTCCTTCTGTCCACTTTGGCTTTGTTTATTGTTGATCCTTTAGTTTTTAGATGTAGAGTTGGGTTGTTTATTTAAGACTTTTCTATCTTCCTTAAGTAGACCTGTATAGCTATGAACTTCCCTCTGAGGACGGCCTTCACTGTGTCCATTGGTTTTGAAGTGTGTGTTCATTTTCATTTGTTTCCACATACTACTTGATTTTTTCTTGTTCTTATTTTTAACCCATTCATTATTTAATAACATGTTATCCAGTCTCTGTGTATGTGAATATATTTGAGTTTTTTCTTAAGGTTGTTTTTGTTTCAAGTCATTGTGATCTGAAAAGAGGCTTGATATAATTTCAGTGTTTTTGAAATTTTTTAGGCTTGTTTTGTGTTCTACCCTCTGACTCATCTTTGTGAATGATTCAGGTCCATTCAAAAGAATGTGTATTTTGCTTCTTGGGGGTAAAATGCTATGTAAATATCATTTAAGTCCATTTAATCTAGAGTCTCATTCAGTTCTGCAATATATTTTTTGATTTTTTATTGGAAGATCTATGCATTGTTGATAATGGGGTTTTCATATCCCCCCAAATGACTGTATTACTTTCTTTATCTTTCTTAAAGTCTTCCACTATTTTCTTTATTTAGGTGCACCTCTATTAGGTGCATGTGTATTTACAAAAGTTACAATCTTTTGTCGGATGACTCTGTTAAGTATTATGTAGGGACCTTCTTTCTCTCTTGTTATGGCCTTTGTTTTGAAGTCATCCTTTCACTTTCAGCCAGTGTATATCTTTTGTCTGAGGTGGGTCTCTTACAGATAGCATGTATGCAGTCATGTTTTCTTATCCATTCAGGTGCCCTATGTCTTTTGATTGGAGCATTTAATACATTTACATCTAAGCTTATCATTGATGGATACTTAATCATTGCCATCTGTTCCTTTTGCACCTGTACTGCCCCTGCCCCCCATTTCTTCTTCTTAAAGGCATTACTTTAGCATCTCTTGCAGTATTGCATGGTGCAGATATACTCTTTTAGCCTTCTTTTCTCTGGGAAGCTCTTTATTTCACTCTCCATCTCAAAACCTTGCTGGATAGAGTAGACTTGATTGCAGGTCCTTGCTTTTCATTAATTGGAATATTTCATGCAAATCTCATCTGGCTTGCAGTGTGTCTGTTGAGAAATAACCTGATAATCTTATTGGAACTCTCCAATGTTACTGGATGTTTCTCTCTTCCTGCTTTCATTTTTTTACTTATTGTTGTTCAAGTACAGTTGTCTGCATTTACCCCCCTCCACTCTAACCCCACCTGAGCCATCCCCACCTCCCTCCACTGATCCACCCTGCCTTGATTTTGTCCAGGTGTCCTTTATAGTTGTTCCTGAAAACCCTTCCCCCTTTCCTGTCATTAACCCCTCCAACCTCCTCTCTGGTTACTGTCAGATTGTTCTTAATTTTAATGTCTCTAGTTATATTTTGCTCGCTTGTTTGTTTTATTGATTAGGTTCCAGTTAAAGCTGAGATCAGATGGTATTTGACTTTCACCTGCCTGGCTTATTTCACTTAGCACAATGCTCTCCAGTTTCATCCATGCTGTCTCAAAGGGTAGGAACGCCTTCTTTCTGCTGCATAGTATTCCATCATGTAAATGTACCGTAGTTTTTTGATCCATTCATTTACTGATGGGCACCTAGGTTGCTTCCAGCACTTGGCTGTTGTGAATTGTGCTGGTATGAAATTGGGGCACATAGGTTCTTTTTCTTTAAAAATATATTTTATTGATTATACCATTACAGTTGTTGTTCTATTCCCCCCCTTCATTCCCCTCCACCCTGCACACCCCCTCCCCCACCATTTCCCCCTTTAGTTTATGACCACATGTCTGAAGTTCATTAGATTCTATATTTCCCCTACTATTCTTGCCCTCCCCCCATCTATTTTCTACCTACTGTCTATGCTATTTTCTGTACCTTCTCCCCCCTTCTCCTCCTCCCACTCCCCTGTTGCTACATATGTTTTTCATGTGTTTTTCATTTCTATGGTTCTGCTCCTGATCTAGCTGTCCTCTTGGTTTGCTTTTGTTTTAGGTGTGATTGTTGATAACTGTGAGTTTGCTGTCCTTTCACTGTTCATATTTTGTATCTTCTTTTTCTTATATATAAGTCCCTTTAACATTTCATATAATAAGGGCTTGGTGATGATGAACTCCTTGAACTTGACCTTATCTGAGAAGTACTTTATCAACCCTTCCATTCTAAATGAAAGCTTTGCTGGATAGAGCAATCTTGGATGTAGGTCTTTGGATTTCATGACTTGGAATACTTCTTTCCAGCCTCGTCTTGCCTTTAAGGTCTCTTTTGAGAAATCCACTGACAGTCTGATGGGTACTCCTTTGTAGGTGACTGTCCCTTTATCTCTTGCTGCTTCTAGGATTCTCTCCTTCATTTTAATCTTGGCTAATGTAATTATGATGTGCCTTGGAGTATTCCTTCTTGGGTCCAACTTCTTTGGGACTCTCTGAGCTTCCTGGATTTCCTGGAAGTCTATTTGCTTTTCCAGACTGGGGAAGTTCTCCTTTATTATTTGTTCAAATAAGTTGTCCACTTGTTGTTCTTCCTCTTCCTCTTCTGGTACCCCTATAATCCGGATGTTGGAACGTTTAAAGATGTCCTGGAGGTTCCTAAGCCTCTCCTCATTTTTTTGAATTCTTGTTTCTTCATTCTTTTCTGTTTGGTTGTTTCTTTCTTCCTTCTGGTCCACTCCCTTGATTTGAGTCCCAGTTTCCTTTCTATCACTATTGGTTTCCTGTGCATTTCCCTTCATTTCAATTAGTTTAGCCTTCATATGTGCCTCTAATTTGTGACAAAAATCAACCAGTTCTGTGAGCATCCTGATCACCAGTATTTTGAATTGTGCATCTGAGAGGTTCTCTGTTTCTTTTTCTCTTGGAGTTATGGGCTCTGGGGCTTTGAGTTCTTCTTGAGCCATATTTTTGACTGTTCATGCCTGTTACGTATGAGGAGCGGAGCCCTAGGTGTTCACCAGGGTGGGGCGACTCAGTTGCTGGGTTGTGAGGCTGTATGTGGGGGCAGGGTCCAAGGAAATCAATGGCAGTCCCCTCTGCCTCCTCCCGCCGCCGGGCCACACGGTCCATCTCACTGCTCACTCCTTTGCTAGGTTTATCTGTGCTCGAGAATGTGCAATTGCGCTCAGCCTGCCGCACACCCTCACTGGGTCCATGATGGTACCCCAGCTGCCTGTGCGCCTGGGTCGCCTGGGTCATCTGGGTCGGGGGATCCTTCCTGCCCGACCCTGCTCCGCTGCTGGCTCCACCCCTCTTACCAGTCCTGGTTGAATGGTTCGTTGTTGTCGGACTTCCGTATAGTTCAGTTTTCTGTTCTTTGTCTGTGTCTTTGTTTACTAAACCTTCGTTGTATTCAGACTTGGTTGTGGGAGAAGGCACAGTGTTTCCACCTACACCTCCATCTTGGCGGAAGTCCTCTGGGCATGGGGCACATAGGTTCTTTTGGAGAGGTGTTTCAGATGATTCACATGTTAGAATGTTTAAAGTTGACCTGGAGGTTTCCTAAGTGTCTCTTCATTTTCTTGAATTCATATTTCTTCTTTCTGTTCCCTTTCAATGTTTATTTCTTCCTCCTGTTTCAAATTGTTTATTTGAGTCCTGGTTTCCTTCCCTCACTGTTGGTTCCCTGTAAATTTTTTTTTATTTCACTTTGTATAGCCTTCACTTCTTCCTTTATTTTGCATCTGTACTCAGTTATTTCTGTGAGCATCCTTACTGCCAGTGATTTGAACTCTGCATCTAATAAGTTGGCTATCTCCTCATTGCTTACTTCCTTTTCTGGAGTTTTGATCTGTTCTTTTACTTTGGCCAGATTTCTTTGTTTTGGTATACCTATTACACTCTAAGGGGCAGAACCTTTGGTATTCGCAAGGGTAGGCCAACCCATTTCACTTTGTTATATCACTGTATGTGGGAGTGTAACAGAAAACAACTCAGCCACTTTCAGGTGTACAGAGTGGAACTTTATTTACATGCGCACGGACCCAGAGGAGGCAGTCTCCAAATTCTGGGCCGCGAGCTCAGGCAGGGGCTTGCATATATAGTGTGGCATGCAGAAGCGGTTTTGCTAAGCTATCGTGGCAGAATCGGGTTTACAGAAGCAAGAAAGCAGGACTGCTATCAGGAGTTAATGCAACATTCTTTTGCTCTCACATCCTGGTTACTTAGTTACTTGCCCTTCCTAATCTTATTGACTCGGCTGTGAATCGCCTGGGCAGGCCACTACATTCCCCTCTTTTGATGCTTGACAGTACCATTAACTGGTCTAGCATCACTACAAGGCTAGCCTGTGTATCTTGGGATGTCTTCTGATAATGATGCTGCTGGAGGGACAGGATCTTGGTGGTTGTTCTGCGAGTTACTGTAGCTTCTAGATTCTGGACTATAGTCTGTAGTCTACAGGGGCCAAAGCTGAAACCTAAGAAAAGTATGATTAGCAGCCCAAGGAAGGGTAGTATCTACTGGAGCCAGGCCTGGGGATTTAGGCCCTAATTTCTCTAATTCTACCTTTCTGTTTCTTTGGTGTGGTGGTTTATAGTCTCTCTGATTTCTTTAACTTTCTTTGTTATGATCCATGACTGATTTACATAGTAGCAATATTCCTCTCTTAGGAACATACAGGTCCCCACCCCCCTTCCCTTGGATTCAGAGGAATTAATGATGTTTCTTTCTTCATCATTTTTCTCCTTCTGTGATTTACTATTATGGAGGGGTTCTGAGGCTCCTTTCTCCTTTAGAGGAATCATATAAAGTACAATGGATGAAGGTCTCATCTACTTGTAACTACTTCCGGTGGATATGGATGTCGTCCTACCTACCCTTGGGTCAGGGGTACCCTGAAAGAGGAGGGCGGGTGCAGCACGGAGGGAGTCCTTCCTGCAAGGGGAAGGACCTTACAGGGTCCTTGTCAGTTGGCTGTCACCAGGAAGTCATGGGCTTGGTGTCCAAAGGTTGGCATTACTAGACCATTGGCCTTCTGGTCAGGTCATATTCCAACTACTTAGTTCAGCCAAACCGCTGAGTTTCGGGCGGGGGTGGGGGGGGCGGCAATAACGAAGATGGGCTCCCTAAGTGAGGCCTGTATTGCAACCAATCACTCATAGGCATAGGCAGGTCATAGGCATACGCCCTATGAAAACAGAAGAACACATAGGTTAATTCACACAATAATCTCCAAACCAGTCTCTGCACCTGTGAGAATGTCTTTTGGGAAGACATTCCATTGCAAAGTCCTTTTTGCAATGACCTTTAACAGTGGCAGTTTGACAGGTCCTTTGCACCTGTAAATTGTACATCTTCGGTGACATCACAAACCTGGTTTCAACTCTTAAATGAAGATAAACTTTCGAGACAGTTAGCTGAGCCATTCTGATGTCCAATACTGAGCATAGTGGTTTTTCTTGAACCATAGTTTTTCTCCTTAAGATCACTCTCATTGTTATTACAGGGACTACTTTGGGTCCTGCTTTTGATTTTGACTGTTCATTTGCATAAACACATTAAGAGCAGCCTGGATCACTTCTGATCCTTAAGTCCCCTTTGCTGGAATTCACCCAGGGAACCCTTAGATTGACTTCTCAGTCCGCCCCTTGGGGCACAGAAGCAGAGCCACACATCTGCCATCTGGCTTCGCCTTTACAAGTCATTTCACTCAAATCCTTGAGCCTCCATTGTGCCTACGGGTTCCTTTTTAGCCATCTTTCAGGAAAGCAACCTTAGTTCCTTCCCTGGAAAGACTGGCACAAACCACACAACCAAAGTACAGGCTTTTCTTGTGGGCTTTCACCAGCTTCACAAGTCAATCCCATTTCCTCAGGGCTTTCTGGTAACGACCAGAGCCCATATATGTATGCCTCCTTCAGGCATGACATTCTAGTCAAAGTCTTGGTTAATAAAACTACTATTAAAGACCGGTCTTATTGGTTTTATGCAAAGAAACCTTACGTCATCATTCATTCCTTTAGAGTGCCAAATTCTGGAGGGGTCAGGTAGGGAGAAAAACACAAAGCTTGAAGGAAAATCTTTTTCCTTCTAATACCCATCAAGATACATCTCCGTGCCTTATACCTTCTATTACTAACACCACATAATTTCTTTACAAAACTTTCACATTTCTATTTATCTTCATAGCTACCCACAGACATTCTGCAATATTCACAAACCTTCTATAGCCTTTTTACCCATCCAGATTTATCCATAATTTACTTTTAATCCCCGTTCCTTTCCCAAACTGGGAAGGACTGTACTTAAACTCAGTATCTGGTGGCTAAAAGTTCCTAGCACTATAGGCATCTTCCACTAAAAGTCCCTGGGTTTGCAGAGACATCCTGCAGCTTTCAAACACCCTATAAGTCAGATGGTCACCCTTGGACCCCAGTTCAAGACCTTCAAAACTAGAGCCATTTCTATCAAAACCAGTTACACAGAGAACCTGACTGCTGCAGTGGCCACACAGCAACAGCATATAAGCCCATAATCTGAAGAGAATCTTTAGCCAGTTCCAAGATGGCCACACCCATGGATGCTCTGTCCTTTATGGTGGGTCACTCATGTGGCTCATCCATTTTACCCAAAATGGCAGCACCCCGACTCTGGTTCCGCCCACCTGTGTTGGCAGCCCTGAAGCTCTGGCTCCCGTCTCCAGAGCTAAGGAGGCCCTGGAGGCCCCATCCAGCTGCTTGCATGGGGGCACCTCAGAGCCGCCCTCTACCCACTGCGGTGGTGCGCTGAGGCTGCAGTCACCAATGCAGGTGGAGAGCAGGCTCCTCCCACCTGTGAAGGTGGGGCCCCTGCTGCTCCGTTTTGGGGAGCCAAAGAGGCCCCTGCCAACCCCTGGTGCAGCAAGTGAGCAGAGCCCACTCACAGAGGCTGCGAATCCATGGTGGAGACTTCTCCCACCTGCAGGGCAGGAGAAGCTGTAGTGGGCCTCACCTCCCCAGAAGGCAATGTCACCATGGGAGGTCTGGGGTCCCCCTTTATCTATTCTGAGGATGGGAGGAGGCCTCCCAAAGACTAACTCACATGGGGTGTAGCCTGAAGGGTTAGGGGCATCCCTAACCCTAAGTAGTGCCAGCGGCAGCAAGTCAGTCCAAGGCAGTCCAGTCTCCTGGTGGAACTCAGCTAGAGTTTCCTTGAGAGTCCAGTTCATGCGCTCTACTTTTCCTGAGCTCTGGGGTCGGTATGTAGTGTGCAATTTCCATGTGATATGGAAGAACCTCGTTACCTCCTGTATTGTGTCTGAGACAAAAGCTGGACCGTCGTCACTCCCAATAGTCAGGGGCAATCCGTACCTTGGGATGATTTCCCTCATCAGGGCCCGGGTGACTTCTCAGCTTTTCTCAGTCCTGGTGGGGAAGGCTTCTACCCACCCAGAAAAGATGCAGACAAAGACTAAGAGGTACTTATACCCTCAGCCGGGTCTGACTTCAGTAAAGTCCACTTGCAAGTCCTCAAATGGCTGCCTCCCTGAGTGCTGTATTCCTGGCTGTATCCCTGGGTGCCCTGCCGCATTGTTCTGGGCACACGTAACACACTGTATCGCTGCAGAGGTGCAGAGCACAGCCAGGTTAGGGAAGTAAAAGTACCTTTTTAACAGGTTCTCTAGGGACATCTTGCCTAGGTGTGTGAGACTGTGGCACTGCCTCACTAGGTTACTGGCCTGTCCCTGGGGAAGTTATGTTTTCCCATCAGGCAGATTCCAGTTCCCTTCAGTAGTTTCCTGTCCTCCAGCTTGTTGTGCCCACTGTTTCAATTTGTGCCCCCTCTTTAATGACACCTGGTACCTTGTCTTGGTTAGCAGTTCGAACAGCTGGCAAGGGCCCTCCCAGCACCGGTCTGGGGTTGGTGCAGCTGAAAGGAGATCATCTACACACTGCAGTAACGCTGGGTCAGTCTCCTTCTCAGTGAATGATTTTAGATCTCTGGCCAGGGCCTCTCTGAAGGGAGTGGGAGAGTTTCTGAAGCCCTGTGGCAGTGTGGTCTGGGTCTGAGCCAGCTAGGCTGAGGACTGTAGGCACCTGTAACCCTGGTTTTTGTCACCTGCCAATGGGCTTTTTCCTTTTTCCTTTTGGGGCACTAGTACCCCTTCTCTCTGCAGTAGGCGCACTGGTCTCGTTCCATGCTCTGGTGTGCCGGTCTATTTCCTTTCTTAGACAATCTGGTGGCTCCCTGCTCCTGGGAGGTATCTGGTTTCCCAAAGGACCCACTGCCGGGGCTGCCAGCGTGGGCCCAGGAGGTCTTCACAGATCGCTTCTGGCTTAATCACAGGGGGATCGGCTAGGGTAGCCCTTCTCCTCTCCTTGGCAACCCATTAGGCAGGACCAGGTGCAGGGGGCCGTGTGAGCCACCTCCCGTCCCTCCAGCGGGGTAGGGGGTGGTCGCTATCTGCTGCCTCACTAGGCAACTGCTCTATCATACTGGGGCATATTTTAGAGAGGCCGACCCCTTTGAACAGGGTCTCTACTCTGCCGCCAGAGACCAGCAGGAGCCGGAATCTAGATCACAGACAAAGGTCTTTGCTTCTCCGGGCCTGGCCAAGAGTTTCCAGAACATGTAGGGGAAGCAGACCAACAGGCAGCTCTTCCTCTGGCTCTCCTTTGAAAATGGGGGGGGGGCGGGGGGCGTGTTTCTCTTGACCAGATGGCTAAGTCACTGGATTGCGCCACTTTTCTCCTACCGCCAGCCTTTCCTACTGTCTTAGGCTTCTGACCTGCACACTGTCGGAGCCATGACGGCATGTCCTGCACTAATTCCTGCCAGCGGTCTATGTGAACATACTGATGGGGGTGTCCTGGCTTGCCTGTTACTACGAGGTAGACTGCCCTAATTATACCTAAGTTCAGTGTTCCTTCAGGAACATTCCAGCCTACTCCAAATGTTGGGCACTGAGAGGTGCAAAAGACCTCTAACTGACCAGCATCCATGCTCCGTTCCTGGCCCCAGAATCGGTCAGAGTTCTGGCCCCAGAATCGGTCAGAGTTCTAACACAGTGGAAGGTCCCCCGCCCATGGTGACCCTCCGAGAATGGCGCAGACAAACAAAGGGACGGGGTTTTCATTTCACCCACCTGGCCTCCCCTCTCGGGGTACTTGGGTCTGTCTTAGCTAAGTCTGCTCTCAGCCGTTATGCCATGTGACAGACCGAGGACCCGCATGTTGGGTCCCACCATAGGTTTTTCACCTGTGGAGCCACAAACACAGTTGCTTACACACAAACACACAGACAAACATCCAAGAATTTATACAGTCCTGCCCGAGTAGGACTGTCCAGGTGGGGATAGGTTTCCCCTTCCAGATGGCCAATTGGCCTCCAGAGGACTTAGGGCTAATTGCCTGCCTGAGAGGTGATCAGTCTCTCCTTCCACCACAAGGGGTGGGCTGGTCTCGGGCTCTGGTCCTCGGGGCACTTACCGATCGGCACCTTCTCAGGTCCGGATAGTTCCAGTCTGCACCCCACCTGCCCGGGTGGAAGAGCGGTCCAGAGAATGACTTTCAAGGAGCCTGGGCTGTCCTGGATGCGAAATCACTGGGGCGCGCTTCCATTCAGCTGCCGGGCCCCTCTTGGTCACTCTGCCGCTGCCTTCACTGGAGGCAGAAAGGCCTGCTCGCGTGAGTCGTTTCCCAGTCAGAGAACCAAAATGTAACAGAAAACAACTCAGTCGCTTTCGGGTGTACAGAGTGGAACTTTATTTACGCGCGCGAGAACCCAGAAGTGGTAGTCTCCAAATTCTGGGCCCCAAGCATAGGCAGGGGCTTGCATATATAGTGTGGCATGCAGAAGTGGTTTTGCTAAGCTATCGTGGCAGAATCAGGTTTACAGAAGCAAGAAAGCAGGACTGCTATCAGGAGTTAATGCAACGTTCTTTTGCTCTCACATCCTGGTTACTTAGTTATTTGCCCTTCCTAATCTTATTGACTCAGCTGCAAGCCACCTGGGCAGGCCACTACAGGAGAGATGTCATAGAGGAAACAATGCTGCTTTCTTGGCTCTGACCCTGCTTTCAGTCACTTCCCTTGCTACCCACTAGTGAATTGTACCCTCTAGTGCTGATTTCCAGGTGAGTGGTCTTGTGTTACTCTCTAGGACCTTTTGACCCCTCCCAGCAGGCTCTTCAGTGATACTTGGGGTTTCTCTGGCCACCACAACCCCCATAGGATTTTACAGGCAGACGTTTTGAAGCTTTATTTTCCAGTGCTGGAGCCCTGGGTTCTGCAGTGCTTAACTCCCCAGTTGTTCCTCCTGGTTTATATGCACACAGATGTGGGACCACCTGATCTGCCAACCACCATCCTTCTTGCCCTCCTTTCCACCCTGGCTGTCCATCTCTGCCCCTCCTTCCAGTCTGGATGAATGTTTCTTCTTTAACTCCTTGGTTGTCAGACTTCCATGTAGTTTTAATTTTCTGGCAGTTCTGGTTTTTTTGTTTTTCAATTTGGTGTTGTCCTTCTTTTGGTTATGCAAAGAAATGAAGCGTATCTCCCTACTCCTCCATCTTGCCCAGAAGCCCCATAGTAATCTGTTATTACTCTTTTTCTACTTCCTTTAGGTCAGGGGTGTTATTTTTACCAGGGGTCACATCTGGCCCCTGGCCAGCCTCACTGTTGCCTTCAAAGGGCCGAATGTAATTTTAGGGCTGTATAAATATAACTACTCCTTAAGTGAGAGCTTAAGTGATAGCTTGGTGCTGCCACCAAATAGAAACAAGTTTCCAGGCCAGATAAAATAAGTTGGGGGCTGGATTCAGCCCACAGGCCTTGTGTTTGCCACCTGTGCTTTAGGTGTACAATGAGATTGTTTCTTGGGATTTTTCTTGTTTGTGGAGGGAGATCTATATAACTGTGAACTTTACTCAGAATTGCTTTTGCTGCATCCCATAAATTTTAAAGGTATGTTTTCTATTAAATTTGTTTCAAGATAGCGTTTGATTTCCATTTTGATCTGTTGGCTGTTTAATATTGTGTTGTTGAGTCTCTACATGTTTGTGTTTTTTTCAGTTTTCTTCTTGTTGTTGACTTGTAGTTTCATGCCATTGTCAGAAAAGATGCTTGATAATTGTTTTAATCTTCTTGAATTTATTTAGACTTGTTTTATGGCTAATCTATCCTGGATAGATCCAGTCTATCCTAAAGAATGGACCATGTGCAGTTGGGAAAAAATTGTGTATTGTGCATTTTTTAATGAAATGTCCTATAAATATCTGTTCAGTCACTCTGACTAATTCTATCTTGATGATCTATTCATTGAAGTGTGTAGGGTATTAAAATCCCCTACTATTATAGGAATATTTCTCCCTTTATATCCACTTATAATTGCTTTTTATATATAAGTGCTCCTCTGTTGTATACATAAGATTTATGATTATTATATCTACTTTTCAGTAATGTAATGCCCTTTATAATAATGTAATGCCCTTCTTAGTCTTTCAGTCTGTATGTCTTTGAGATTCACTTCAATTTGAAGTGAATCTCTTATAAGCTGCATATAGATGGATCATGTTTTATTTATTTATTTTTTATTTTTTATTTTTTAAATATTTTATTTATTTAGGGGAAGGGAAGGAGAGAAGGAGAGAAATATCAATGTATGGTTGCCTTTTGTGCATCCCCTGCTGGGAGTTGGCCTGCAGGGAACTGGCCTGCAACCCAGGCATCTGCCCTGACTGGAAATTGAACCTCGATTCTCTGGTTCACAGGCCCACGCTCAATCCACTGAGCTACACCAGCCAGGGCTGTTTTATTTATTTTTTATCTATTCAGCCACCCTGAGTCTTTTTATTGGAACATTTAATCTATTTACATAAAGTAATTATTGATAAGTGTGTACTTACTGCCATTTCATTAATTGAGGGATTTTCTGGTTGTTTTTATATTTCCTCTCTTTCTTCTCGATCTCTTTCCATGTGTTTTGTTGGTTTTCTTTAGTGTTCTTTTTGGGTTTCTTTCTCTATGTTCTTTGTATATCTTTTGTAGGTTTTTAGTTTGTGTTTACCATGGGGTTTATATATATATTACTCTATATCTATATCAGTCCATTTAAAGCTCATAGGCATTTAAGTTCAAATGTATTCTATAAGGACCACATTTTTGCTCCTATTTCCATGCTTTATGTTATGGTGTCATTTTTTTTTAGATCTTTTTGTTTTGTGTATCTCCTAACTACTTATTGTAATTTGGGTTGAGTTTGATATTTTTTCTTCTGACCTTCATAGTAGCTTTTTTAATGTCCAGTTTTCTCTATTTATTAAATATTTGGTGTTACTTGTGAGCTATTTTCTCTTCTGCATATTTACTTATTTCTGGTTGCAGCCTTTCTTTTCTGCTTAAAGAAGACCCTTTGCCATTTCTTGTAAAACAGATTTAATGTTGATGAACTCCTTTAGCTTCTATTTGTTTGGGAAACTCTTTATTTCTCCTTTAATTCTGAATGCTAGATAAACTGTTGGGTAAATTATTCTAGGTTGTAGGTCCCTTTCTTTCAGCACTTTAAAGATATGCACTTACTCTCTTCTGGCTTGTAAAGTTGCTCCTGAGAAATTGGCTGATCCTCTTATAGGATTTCCTTTGTATGTAAGTCATTTTTTTTTCATTGCTTCCTTCAAGATTGTCTCTTTAACTTTTATCATTTTAATTACAATATGTCTTGGTGTAAGTCTCTTCACATTCATCTTGTTTGGAACTCTGTGCCTCCTGGACCTAGATGTCTGTTTCCTTTCCCAGATTTGGAGCATTTTCAGCCATTATTTCTTTAAATGAGTCTCTGGTTTTTGTTTTGTTTCACTTCCTTCTGGGATCCTATAATGTGAATGTTTGAACATTTGATGTTATCCCAAAGATCCCTTATTCTTGTTGTTTTTAATTCAGTTCTTTTTTTTTCTGTTCTGATCAGTTGATTCCCATTATTTTGTCTTCCAGTTTTCTAACTCATTCTTCTGTATTGACAAATTGACTGTTGATTCTTCCTAATGTATTTTTCATTTCTATGGCATTATTCAGGTATACTTGATTCTTAAATACTTACTTGTTGAAATTCTCACTAAGTTCCTTTATTCCACTCTCAAGTTCAGTGAGCATCCTTATAACTTTCTTTGAGCTCAAAGTATATTACTAATCTTTGTTTCTTTAAGGTTTTTTGTGGGGATTTTTCTTGTTCCTTCTTTTGAGAGATATTTGTTTGACTTTTTGTGTTAGTTTATATGAATTAGGCAAAAATAGCTCTCTCCCAGTCATGAAAATATGACTTTATGTGTAGAACACACTGTGAGGCTCTGTATGCTGGATGGTTTTGGCAGGCAGGTAGGAGGCAATCAGGTGCCTAAGGGCACTGGCCTACAAAGCTGAGTGTCTCTGAGTGTCTCCCTTTGTTTTGGGCCAAAATGTTTCTGAGCACATGCAGAGTGGAACTTGCATGGAGACCTGAGCACCCAGATAGAGTCCCCACCCACCCTGTGGAAGTGGATAGGGGCAAAAACAATGGCATTCACTAGTACCTTCAACCCTGGAGAATTCCCTCAGTCTTAAGAGAGCTCCTGTGGTTCCTCAGCCTTCTCTATACAGTCTTTGTGTTGTTAGTTGTACAGAAAGTTGTCTTGTGTAGAAATGGAATCTATGTAGACTCTATGTGCTAGGTTGTTTGACGAAGCTGGACTGGATCTGGGTAGGCATTTGTAGTGCCTGTGGCACTGGCTTGGTGGGCTGGAGTGGCTTCAAGGATATGGAGGACAGGTGAGGCAGGAAGGCAATTTGCATGTGATAATGCCTTGTTATGCCTGCCCCCTACAATCAGAGGCAAAAGGCTCTGGACAATGTAGCTGTAACATCCTGTGGTGGAATAGAGAAAGCTCTAGCCTACCTTATTGAGGTGGTGGGAGCCATAAACAATGAACGGTATTCACCGGTTCCTCTAGCCTGGAATAGTTCCTGTGGTTTCCCAGCCTTCTCTCTGGTGTGTTTTCTTGTATGTTGTTCAGAAGATGTCTGGTAGGAGTAATGCTCTCTCCGTATATGTATATTTGAGTATTTCCATGGGAGGGGTGAGTTTAGCATCTTCCTATATCACCACCATCTTTGACCTTCTCAGTTTTCTGATTTTTACAAGAACATGTAAGTGTTCTTGATTCATAAATCTAGATTCTGCTACTCCCTCATGTCCAGAAGCAGAAGTTCCAAAAAATAATTTGAGGTAGGTACAAAGATACTATAGTTCAACAAGATTTTAAATATATGAATGATGAGGAAATTGGATAAAAGGAAATAGGTGTAGGACTATACAGTAAAGTCAGACATAAGATTAGGACATAAAGTGTGTGTTCTTTGTATCTTTGTTATTCTCAGAAGCCAGTATAAAGACAAACATATCACCAGTTACAAGGTTTATAGCATGCCCAGTAGTAGAACAAATGTGATGCTTCCAAGAAACACAGCTTTTCCTGGTATTAAGATGTGTGAGAGAACATTTTTTAGACATATTTATAAAAGGAACACTATGTCATATGGGACCAACAGTCCCAGAATTGACTGAAATATTCTATAGTATCCAGAGGGCTTTTTAGAAAACCCAGGCACAGAGTCTTAAAGGTTGGTGCCCTGAAATCTCTTTTTTTTTTTAAGCCTCATAAGTGATTTTAAAGTTAATGCTAGGTTAGAAGTGTCCAACATCCAGAAATAGCAGAATTAAAGCTACCAATTCAATAAATATAAGAGTTTATTGTGTATGTAGGAGCAGTTCACAACTGGGAGCTTTCAGATTCAAAGACTGATAGCCCAGAGCATGATACTACAGAATGGCTTATAAAGCAAAAATGAGGAAGTTGTTTAACCTTTACAGTGTTTGGTTATTACACTGGGAGTTTCCAGCTCACAAGGGATTAGTTAATAATGATTATCATATATCATTTTAGGAAGATGACTTAAGTTTTTTTATGATTATCAAAGGCAATTACAAGAAGCACCCAAGTTAAGTAAGTTCATTTGTTTGCAGAATAAGGTAAATGTTAAGTTTAACTTGTGTGGCTTAAATGGTTTTATCTGATCAAGGAATTTTCAAGTCTGGTCTCTATTTTCTATTTAATTTGAATAGGAACCACAGATAATTTGGACTCATATTTTTAGTGGGATCCCCACAGTAAATGAAATAGCAAACCTTCTGTGACTTTTTTTTTAAGAATATTTTTGTAAGATTTTATTTATTTATCTTTAGAGGGGAAGGGAAGGAGAGAAATATCAATGTATGGTTGCCTCTTGTGAGTCCCCTGCTGGGAACTGGCCTGCAACCCAGGCATGTGCCCTGACTGGGAATCAAACCGTGATCGTGTGATTCGCAGGCCCGCACTCAATCCACTGAGCTACACCAGCCAGGGCTGTGATGGTTTAGTAATGCATGATGCTTCATTCAGTCTGTGGCCAGATCCCAACTCAATAAAAGTAATTCCATTAATAAATAAAATAATAAAGTCCAAGTGTGCAGTGTTCTAATGACCTATCTGTATCCAAGGATAAAATTTAGACTATTCATACAATTGCACAGGTTGTCTGAATACCTAGTTTCCAGACAATTTATATGCATATGCCATTAACAATGCATATACCATATCTTCCAGCTACATTCTTGGTGCATATAGCAGCTCTGTAGGTTATATTTCCACAGTGCAAACATTTGATTTTGTGAATTTGTATACTTTTGACAGTCAGTTAGCTGAAAGAGAGGCTGATACCTTAGGGGAGAAAAAACATGCTTATTCAAGGCTACCCACCTCTCACTGATAAGTAAGAAATGAGTAGTACAGGCAGCGAGTCCTAAGAGTTTGGAGAGAAAGATTTTGTGAATTAAGACACTTATGTTTGGGGCTCCAGTCTAGCCTTGAAGTTAAGGTTTGGAGAGAAAAGCCGATTGAGAAGGGTATTCCTTTCTGCAGCTATGGTATGAGCAAAATTTAAAAAATAATAATTTTGGAAGACTTAACTAGTTAGAATGAAGGCTTGACCTTTTTGGGAGAAATGAAGTATAATTAGGAAGATATTTTTCATCCATCTCATGAAGTACTTGAATATTTGGACCCTTTCTAAATACAGTGGGGAAGATTTACCTGTGTAGTATATCAAATTAATTACAATGGGGTAGAATCTGGAAAAAGCCACCAGCCTCAAGGCAGCAAAGACCTTAGGAGGGAATCTGCACTGGAGAGTTGTGGTAGAATGGAAAGATAAGGAAGCATGAGGACAATGTTGCATGCAAATAAAAAACAATAGGTTGGCTCATTTTGCCCAATTAATCAGGAATACCAATCTTAATCTCAAACTTCTAAGACATCTGACTCTGATCTAATTTTCCAACTAAATTCTCATTACTCTATCACAGGAAAAGAGGACTATGCATTTTTCCTGAGACATGATTTATCTGTATATTTCATCTGCTACTATTCTCTTTCATGTCCTTGCCTTTCCACCTTATGCTCACCTTTTAAAATCCTTCCTAATCTTAAATGTTTCCTGTGCTATGAAATCTTCCTTGTTTCATGCAAACTGTATATAACCTTTAGTCCATATGGGTCCCTATAGCCTATTGTATTTCTTTCTTAACATTTATATTTTGCTTTACAATATCGTGTAAAATGTTATCCCCTAATTTCATTCTATATATTCTTTGCTTTCAGGGACTTACTATATCTTGCTTATCATAATTCCTGGAGTATTTCATAAGGGCTTTGTCCATATTTTGGGCTTTATAAACTGCTTTTTAAAACTGGATAAATAGTTACCAGGAAATAATTGAATAGATTTATTATTTAAAAAAGCCATAGTTAAGATATACTCTTGTAGTATAACTGTTCATATTTACCAAGTAATACAATGTATATGTATGGATTTAACTTCATAAACTTAATCGTTGTTTGTAAGGGCTTTTAACAGCATGGCTACACAGTGTCTTTGTAACTGGTCTAGTCCAGGGATCAAGCATACTTTTTCTGTGAAGGACCATATAGTAAATCCCTGTGGCTTCCAAATGGTTTCTATCATATATTCTTTGCTTGTTTTACAATAGGCTTTGGCCAAATATGGCCTACTGGTTGTAAATGCATACCTGTGATCTAGACAATGAGTCCACTTATTATTTTTTGATATTTGTTTCTTCTTTACCTTTGTTAGCATAAAAGTTTTTGTTTTTCTCACATTTCAGTTTTTTCCTTAATGAACTATTTTTCATTGCCAATGCTTTCAAAACAATTAGTATCACAAAAATAGACAACCACATATATGCCTCTGATGTGATACAATTGGAAATATACAGCACCTATTTTGAGGTATTTCTTAAAGCCTTTATCTTTTAGATATACCATAAGTATATACCTTTATTTTAGAGATACAGGACGAGACAAAAGTAAGTTTATGGTTTTAAGTATGCTAAACAGAGTTTATTTTTGTATTATTTATTAATTATTGTATTATTTTCCAGAAGAAGAACTGTAAACCTACTTCTGCCCCATCCTATATATATTAAAATATTTACAAATGCCCTGGCTGGTGTTGCTCAGTAGTTGGAGAATCCCCAATAACTGAAAGGTTGCAGGTTTGATTCCTGGTCAGAGCACGTACCTAAGTTGCAGATTCATCCCTGTTGGTGTGCATGCATGTGACCTGGGGTCCAGTCAACCCTGGTCTGGATGCATATGATCCCTGGTCCCAGTGTGGATCCCTGGTCTTACCAATTGATGGTTCTTCTGCATCCATGTTTCTCTCTCTCCCTTTATTATCCCTTCCTCTCTCTATAGAAAAGGAAATGAAAATGTTCTCAGGTGAGGATTAAAAAAAATTCACAAGTGAATAAGTATCTTGTTTAAAAAAAAGGAGCGGGGAGACACAAGGAGTAGGTAAGGATATAGGTCAGGGGTTAGCAAACTTGTTTTATAAAGGGCCAGGCAGTAAATATTTTACACTTTGCAGGCCATATAGTCTCTATCACTGTTAGTCAAGTCTACTGTTATTGCACTAAAGCAGTCTTAAGCAATATGTAAATAAATGACTGTGTATTAATAAAACTATTCATAAAAACAGGAGGCAGCCAGATTTGACCTGTCTGACTCCTGGTCTGGGTGTAATAAGATTGGGCATTTGTTGGTAATTGTTAAAGCCAGGTGATGGGCACAGTAGATTTATTGCAGTATCGTCGCTAATGTCATTTATGTTTGAAATATTCCATAATGAAAAGCGAAGAGAAGTTTCTTTAAAAGATAGGTAAATACGAAGAGCAGACTTATTTATTTAAATTCATTCATAAATGCTCTTTCATCTTATCTGAAATAATCTCTTACACTAGCTTCACTACAGACTTCATTGCAACAATATGAGGAAAAAAACACCAAAATCAAGCAATTGCTTATGAAAACCAAGAAAGAACTGGCAGATTCAAAGCAAGCAGTATGTTAATTCTTCAGTTTCACATTCAATACTTATTTATAGTGTATTTATGAATAACTTCTTTTGACTTAACCAAGATTCTTATTCTGTAGGAAACCGGTCAATTAATGGTTCAAGCATCTTTAAAGGGTGAGCTGGAGGCATGCCAACAGCAAGTAGAATTCTATAAAGTAAGATTCTTTTTGCTTTTAAATGTTTAGAGAAATTTTCCCATATAGAAGTAAGGTACCATTTAGGGATTTTTCTAAGTATTATTTCATATATGAGGTCTGTCCAGAAGGTTTCAGCCATGTAATAGGAAAAGTAGAGACATTCATTGAAGAAGCTACAAGACACAGGAAACATTGTATGTAGGACAATGATACCTCAGTCCCCTTCAAAGTAGGTACTTTGGAACCTCACATAGTTCTCCCAGTCGTCATCAGCTGCCCCGTCATATTTTCCTGAATCTCATTGATAGTCTGAAATCTTTTCTCTTTCAAAGGTGATTTTAGTTTTGGGAAAAGCCGGAAGTCACAAGGTGCCAAATCTGGGCTGTAGTGGGACTGAGTCATCTGAGTGATTGGATGTTTTGCCATAAAACTCTTCATGAGTGGGTGTGTTGTCATGATGAAGCTGCAGTCACCAGTTGCCCATAGCTGTAGCCTTCTGAATCATCCAGATAGTTTCCATGGAGGAATGTTTAAGCTTAATGCCAATTTTGATGCAGATTTGTTGCTCTACTTGCTCAGTCATTTTGAATACCACAGCCACACAGTACACATCCTCACTCAACAGCATTTACTACCCCAACTTACTAGCACAGTGAAGTAATCATTGTTCACACATGCACATTCCAGTCCACTCTCCGTGGTTGCCAAGTTACATCAGTGTCGCATAAACCATTCTCAATATATTAACAATGGTTGAGCTTTTTCTGGACAGCCCTCATGTATGTGTGTGTGTGTACACGCCCATGTGTATACACATATATATACATGTAACTATTTGTGTAACATGAAATAGACATATGTATAGATATACACATATGTATCAATCATGCACACAGTCAGCCCTTTGTAGATTTGGGTTTCACATCCTCAGATTCAACCAAGCACAGATCGAAACAGTATTTTTGATCCATAGTTGGGATCAAAAATACGCAGAGAGGCAACTATATGCATTGTTCTATACCATTTTATATAAGGATCTTGAGCATCCTTAGATTATTGTATCCACAGCATTCTTGGAACCATTCCACCACAGACACTGAATCAAGTGTATGTTTTTTCCCTAAATATTCTTCCTCTTTGGGTGTTTAATTAAACTTTGAACTGTATATAACATGTAGTTTGGAACTTTTTCATGATAGATTTTTTTTATTGATGTTGATTTAAGTGAAACTAATTTATAGCCCTGGCTGGTGTGGCTCAGTGGCTGAGTGCCATCCTGCAAATCAAAGAGTCACTGAACTGATTCCCGCTCTAGGACACATGCCTGTGTTTCCGGCCAGGTTCTCAGTAGGGAATACTAGAGGCAACCACACATTAATGTTTCTCTCCCTCTTTTTCTCATTCCCTTCCCCTCTCTAAAAAATAAAATAAATAAAATCTTTAAAAAAACTTAATTTATAAAGAAAAATGTTCTTTATTGTCTCTTTCAGTAGTAACAGATAATTTTGATATTTAATTATGTCCTTTAGTTATTTGAGACTCAGGTCTCCAAATTCAAGTTTATGTTTAAGGAAAATTTGTTTTACTAATGATGATCATATTTACTAGAACTTCATTGAAAGATTTTGCCTCTAGATTCGGCTGGCTGAGATAACATCTGAGAAACACAGTATTCATGAGCACCTGAAGACCTCTGCAGACCAGCACCAGCGTACATTGAGTGCATACCAGCAGAAAGTGACAGCCCTTCAGGAAGAGTGCCATGCTGCCAAGGTTTGTTCTTCACACAGAAGTAGCATGTCACAGATGTTATTATTAACTAGATAGCAGCTTACTTGAGGACTATGGCCCTGCATTTTAGTGTTTGCTGTTACTTAAGCATGCTTGTTAGATGAATACCAGGTTCAGCTCATCTGACCTAAACACCAGCTTGATCGAAACCCTGTCACATGGATAACCTTTTTTCGCTAAAAGGAAAGACACCAGAACATGTTTTTATTACGACCTTATGTGTAAGGAAGTTACTGTTTTAAAGTTTTTATTAGAGAAGTCTTATAGTTCTTTGTGAGAGCTAAATGATTATAAAATTATATTCTAGTAGAGTGGCTATTGGGACCTACTTACTTACATACAAAACAGAAAAATTACATTAGCTTTGTTACAAGTGTAGCTCTTACCTAAGCAATCTTTTCAGAGTCCTGGGAGTTTACAGGTCACATCAGCAAAGTGAGAGGACTAGAGTTTAATTTTTCCACTCTCTTTTGAAAACTTCAAGTAGCTTAATTTCTTTGAATCATATTTTCTTGTATTTACTTTTTTTTAAAAGGGCATATCGTACATGAAAGGCTTCTTAAACTTCCAAAGACAAATAGTGCCATTATAAAATTTAAGGGTAGTTCCCTGAATGGTTTGGCTTGATGGGTCAGTGTTGTCCCACAAACCAAAAGGTTGCTGGTTTGATTCCTTGTCAGGGCACATGCCTGGGTAGTGGGTCAGGCTCCCAGTTGGCGGTCTGTGAGAAGGCAGCCAACTGAGTTGTCTTTTGCACATCAAAGTTTCTCTCTTTCTCCCTCCCTCCCTTCCCTCTCTCTAAAATAAATAAATAAATAAATATAAAAGCTATGGGTAGTAAACTAATCTACCAAGTGTCAACCCATGCTCCCTGGTGGCAATTCAACACCAAAGGAATTCCCACTTTGGGGTGCAAGTGAAGAAAGAAACTTTATGCAGTGCCAAACAGCTCAATAGTGATTCAGCACAGCTGTGAAAACAACAGCATGGCTGTGAGGCAGCCCTGGGGCTCACTGGCCCATGCCATGCCATGCCACGCCACAACACTCACTGGCCCATGCCATGCCATGCCATGCCACGCCACAACACTCACTGGCCCATGCCATGCCATGCCATGCCACGCCACAACACTCACTGGCCCATGCCACTGTATTGCTAGACATCTCTGCTCTGCTCCTCACTGATCTGCTTTGGCCTGCACTGGTCTGCTCTGCTCTGCTCTGCTCTGTTTCAGTGAGGCATTTTCAGTGTTTCAGCTCAGCCAGGAAAATGCAGTCTTCAGTGGAAAGGAAAGTGTGCTTACAGAGCCAGAGGGGAGCTCACTTAGATAGAAAGAGTCTCAGCCCCTGGCCCCTGATTGGTTCGTTCTCATGCAAATCAGGACTCCAAAACTTTGCAGCTTGATTAGCCCAAAAGGCAGTGTTCCAATTGGTCAGATTAAGCCCCACTGAGTGGTCTGTGTAGAAGCTGATGGGGGGTAAAGCTGTGCAGCTCTGATTGGATGGGGAAAGCCTCAGTCCTACTGGTTGAAATAGGATTCCAGGAACTCCCTTCTAAAGGCTGGCTCAGCTGGCAGAAACACATTGGTAGGCAGGCAGTTCAGTGCAGGCTTCTCCCTGAGCTGCTGTTTGTGTGGGAAATGTAGAAATGGCTGCTAGGCTTTGTTTTTTAAATGATCACTTAAATGTGAGCCCAGTTAGCCACCAGAAGCCCTTTTTAGTAGGTATCTTCTTTGTCAGGGCTCACCCAGGGAATAAAACATGGTAGAAGCATATATCCTGTAAGACAAAATTATATCATTCTAGATCTTTTAAAAAGTGAAAGACCAAGCAAAGTTTTTAGCTAAAGTTAATCAGGGGGCCAAAGTGTCAGTCATTTTTCTCATTTTCCAAAACAGATTTTCATTTTAACTCATTAATCTCCGAAAGGCAGTAGAAGATAATGTTACAATAGAAACTGCAATAGAAAAGTTTTTTCTCTCTTTTAAATGTTATAGGTGGAACACGCTGCTATAACCTCTGAATTTGAGAGCTACAAAGTCCGAGTTCATAATGTTCTAAAACAAAAGAAAAATAAATCTGTGTCTCAGACTGAAACCGAGGAAGCTAAACAAGAAAGGTAAAGTCTGAATTATAAGAAACATGCAGGGTTTTTCTCCCCAGGCCAAGTTTTTCGCATAGGTTGAAAATCCTAATTTGGTTTCTTTTGACTATGGAATTTTACATGTAATGACCAACAAGAACAGAGACTTTGGCTTCACTGTGAACTCAGACAACACCAAGGAAACATAACTATGAAGGGCACTGTTACAAACTCAAAAATATATGTAAAACACTGAAACCAGGATATAGTCTTTGAGATGTAAGCATAATACTTGCATCTTATACTGGATCTGGTCATAGTGGAAATACAAAGGTATATTATAATTAGGTTTTCTAGTTTTTCTTTTTTTTATTTTCCAAGTAAGTTGTCTCCATTTTCCCTCTACCACTACCCCCGACCCCAGCCATCCCAACGTCCCACCCTGGATCCTGCTACTCACCTTTGGTTTTGTCCATGTGTCCTTTACACATGTTAATTGATAACCCTTCCCCTTTTTCTCCCCGTTATCCCCTCCCACCTTCCTTCTCATTACTGTCAGTTTGTTCTTAATCTCAATCTCTCTAGTTATATATATATTTTTAAAGATTTTATTTATTTATCTTTAGAGATGAAGGGAAAGAGAGAAGGAGAGAAATATCAATCTACAGGTGCCTCTCATGTGTCCCCTGATAGGAAATGGCCTGCAACCCAGGCATGTGCCCTGACTGGGAATCAAACAGCGATCCTTTGATTCTCAGGCCCACGCTCAATCCACTGAGCTACATCAGCCAGGGTTAGTTATATTTTTTTTTGCTAGTTTGATTTGTTGATTAGGTCCCACTTATAGGTGAGAACATATGGTATTTGTCTTCAACGCCTGGCTTATTTCACTTACCACGATGCTCTCCAGATCCATCCAAGTTGTCATAAAGGGTAGGAGCTCCTTTTTTCTTTCTGCTGTGTGTTATTCCATCATGTAAATATACCACAGTTTTCTGATCCACTCATTTGCTGATGGGCACTTAGGTTGCTTCCAGTACTTGACTATTAAAAATTGTGCTGTTATGAACATTGGAGTTCATAGGTTCTTTTGAATTGGTGTTTCAGAATTCTGAGGGACTAATCCCAGCAATGGCATTGCAGTTTAATTTTTAGTTTTCTGAGGAAATTCCATACTTTTTTCTACAGTGGCTGCACCATTCTGCAATCCTACCAACAGTGCACTAGGGTTCCCTTTTCTCCACAACCTCTCCAACACTGGTTGTTTGTTGCTTTGTTTATGATGGCCATTCTGACCTTCATGAAGTGGTATCTCATTGTGGTTTTAATTTGCATCTCTCTGATGGCTAGTGATGCTGAGCATCCTTTCATATGTCTCTGGATCCTCTGTATGTCCTCCATGGCAAAGTGACTGTTCAGGTTCTTTGCCCATTTTGTAATTGGGTTGTTTGTCTTCCTTGAGTGGAGTCTTGTAAGTTCTTTATATATTTTGGAAACTTTATATATTTTGTCAAACCCTCATCCAAGCTATCATTGGAAACTATATTTTCCCATATAGTTGGTTCCCTTTCATTTTGCTGATGTTTTTCTTTAGCTGTGCAGAAACTTTTCATTTTGATGAGGTCCCATTTGTTTATTCTTTCCTTTATGTCCCTTGCTCTAGGAGACAAGTCAGTGAAAATATTGCTGCATGAAATACCTGAGATTTTCCTGTCTGTGTTCTTCTCTAGAACTTTCATTGTGTTATGACTTATATTTAAGTGTTTTATCCATCTTGAATTTATTTTTATGTATGTTGTAAGTATATGGTCGAATTTCATTTTTTTGCGTGTAGTTGTCCAGATCTCCCAACACCATTTGTTGAAGACACTATTTTTACTCCATTTTATGCTGCTGCCCCCTTTGTCAAATAATTAACTGACCATAGGAACTTGAGTTTATTTCTGGCCTCTCTATTCTGTTCCATTGATGTATGTGTCTGCTCCTGGCCAGTACCAGACTGTTTTGATTACAGAGGCCATGTAATACATTTTCATATCAGGTATTGTGATCCCTCCTACTTTGTTCTTCCTTCTTAAAATTGCTGAGGCTATTTGGGCTCATTTATGGTTCCAAATAAATTTTTGAAATTGTCATTATATATGTGTGAACTATGTCATTGGTACGTTAATAGGGATTGTGTTAAATCTATAAATTGCTTTTGGTAGTATGGAAATTTTGATGATGCTGATTCTTCCAATCCATGAATATGGTATATGCTTCCATTTATTTGTGTCATCCTTAATTTCTTTCTTCAGTGTTGTATACTTTTCTGAGTATGGGTCTTTTACTTCTTTGGTACAGTTTATTCCTAAGTACTGTATTTTTGTTGTTGCTATAGGAAAATGGGATTTTTTCCCTGATTTCTGTTTTTGATATTTCATTGTTGTACAAGAATGCCTTTGATTTCTGAATATTGATTTTGTATCCCACTGTTTTGCCAAATTCACTTACTAGGTCTAGCAGTTTTTTGGTGGAATCTGAGGGATTTTCTGTGTACACTATCATGTCATCTGCAAACAATGACAGTTTTGCTTCCTCTTTTCCCATTTGGATGGGTTTTATTTCTTTTCCTTGTCTGCTTGCTGTGGCTAGGACTTTCAATACTATGTTGAATAGGAGTGGTGAGTATAGACATCCTTGTCTTCTTGCTGGTGTTAATAGGAAAGCTTTTAGTTTTTGCCCTTTGAGTATGATGTTGGCTCTACATCTCTCGTATGTGGCCTTCATTATGTTGAGGAATGTTCTTTCTGTTCTCACTTTGCTGAGTGTTTTTATCATAAATGGGTGCTGTACCTTATCAAATGCTTTTCCTGCATCTATTAATATGATTATGTGATTTCTTTTCATAATACATACGATGTATTACGTTTATTGACGTGCCAGTGTTATATCATCCTTATATCCCTGGGATGAATTCTACTTGATCATGGTATATAGTTTTTTATTGTATTGTTGGATGCAGTTTGCCCATATTTTGTTGAGGATTTTAGCATCTTATGTTCATCAGCAGTAGTGTCCTGTAGTTTTCTTTCTTTATTGTGTCTTTATCTGGTTTTAGGATTAGGATGATACTGGCATCATAAAAAGAGTTTGGGAGTCTTCCCTTTTCTTGAATTTTTTGGAATAATCTATGAAGAATAGGAGTTAGCTTGTCCTTAAATGTTTTTTGAAATTCTCCTATGGAACAGTCCACAGCTTTTGTGTGCTGGAAGTTTCTTGATTACTACTTAATTTCATCAGTTGTTATTGATCAGTTCAGGCTCTCTGCATCTTCTTCATTCAATTTTGGAAGATTATATTTTTCTAGAAATTTGTCCATTTCACCCAGGTTGTCAAATTTTTGGCATTTATTTCTTTGTAGTAATTTCTTACAGTCCTTTGTGTTTCTAGAGTATCTGTTGTCATCTCCTCTCTTTTATTTCTGATTTTGTTTATTTATGTCATCTCTCTATTTTTCTTCCTGAATCTGCTTAAAGGCTTGTCGATTTTGTTTATCTTTTCAAAGAACCAGCTCCTAGATTTAATAATCTTCAGAATTGTTCTTTAGTCTCTGTATCCTTTAATTCTGCTCTGATCTTGGTTATTTCCTTCCTTGTACTTACTTGCTCTGGACTGTTTTTGTTTTTGTTCCTCCAGTTTTTGTAGATGTTGGATTAGGTTGTTTACTTGAAATGTTTCTATATTTTTTAGGTAGGCCTGTATTGCTATGAACTTCCCTCTCAGGACTGCCTACGCTGTGTCCCATAAGTTTTAGGTTGTTATGAGTTCATTTTCATTTGTTTCCAGAAACTTTCTGATTTCTTTCTTCATCTCACACTTAACCCATTCATTGTTTAATGGTATGCTATTCAATATCCACAAATTTGAGTGTTTTTGACTTTTTTCCTTGAGGTCGTTTTCTAATTTCAAGCCCTTGTGGTCTGAGAAGATACTTTATATGATTTCAGTTTTCTTGAATTTGTTGAGGCTTGTTTTGTGTCTTGTTATGTGGTCTGTCTTTGAAAATATTCCATATGCATTTGAAAAGAATGTACATTTTTCTTTTTGGGGGTGATAGGCTCTACATATATCAATTAAGTCCGTTAGATCTAGGGTGTTGTTCAATGTGGCAATATCCTTGTTGTTTTGTTTGGAAGATCTAGCCATTGTTGACAGTGGGGTGTTAACATCCTCTAGTGTGAGTGTGTTGCTGTCAATATCTTGAAGTCCTCCAAGATTTTCCTTATATATTTGGGTGCTTCTATGTTGGGTGCATATATGTTTACAATGCTTAAGTTTTCTTGATGGATTTTTTCCTTTAGTATTAGGAAGTGTCCTTCTCTGTGTCTTTCTATGGTTTTTTGTTTGGAATCTATTTTGTCTGATATAATTACTGCTACCTCAGAGTTTCTTTTTTGTCCATTTGCTTGGAATTTTTTTCTAACCCTTTCCTTTCAGTCTCTGTAGGTCTTTGTTCTGAGGTGAACCTCTTTTAGGCAGCGTATGTGTAGGTCATGTTTTCTTATTCAGCTACTCTATGTCTTTTGATTGTCTATTTAATACATTTACATTTAAGGTTATTATTGATAGGTATTTATTCATTGCCATTTTACTCCCTTTGTACTTGTGTTCCTCTCTGTCTCATTCTTTATCTTTCTTTTTTAAAGCAGTTCCTTTAGCATGTCTTAAGTGCTGGTTTGATGGAAATGTATTCTTTGAAGCTTCCTTTTTCTGGGAAACTCCTTATCTTACTTTCCATTTTAATGACAGCCTTGCTGGGTAGAGTAGTTTTGGTCGCACGCCTTTGCTTTTCATTACTGAGAACATTTCTTTCAGTCCCTTATGTCTTGCAGTGTTTCCATTGAGAAGTCAGCTGCTAGCCTTATCAGGGCTCCATTGTATGTTCCTATTTCTCCCTTGCTGCCTTTAAGACTGTGTCTTTGTCTTGGAATTTTGCCATTTTAATTATGATGAGTCTTAGAATGGGCCTCTTTGGGTTCCTCTTGATTGAGACCCTCTGTACTTCCTGCATTTGTGTGACTTTTTCTCATCAAATTAGGGCAGTTTTCCATCATTACTTTTTCAGATAGGTTTTCTATCTTTTGCTCTTCTTCTCTTTCTGGTATCCCTATTATACAAATATTACTATGCTTTATGTTGTCCTGAAGTTCCCTTAACACCTCTTCATTCTTTTTTAGTCCTTTTTCCTTTCTTGCTCTTTCTGGGAGTTTTTGTCTACCTTGTCCACCAGCTTTCTGATTCGATCCTCTGCTTTATCTAGCCTGCTTTTGATTCCTTCTATTGTGTTCTTCAATTCAGACATGGAAGAATGAGTCTTCATTTCCTCTTGGCCCTTGTTGATAGTTTCTACTTCCTTTTTCTTGTTAATACTCTTTGCAGTAATTTCTTCATATTTTCCTGTAGTTTTTGGTAGTTCTCAGAGTGCTCATTGAGCTTCCTTATACCCATTGTTTTGAACTCAATATCTGATAGTTGACTTGCCTTTATTTCATTTAGCCTTTTGTAGGAGACTGTTCTGCATGGCGTGGGCCCAGCCTCCACTCAGAGATGCACAGGACCCATGCCCATGGATAGTTTCTCTCATGGGGAATCAGGCCTACAATGTGCCTAGGGCTCTTTGAGTCTTGCTTTTTGTTAAAAACTCCTTCACCCAGATTTGTGGCAAACATTTACTGCAAAATAACTTCCTAAAATCCATGCTAAACCTTCCTAGGATCAGTGTAACGGGTCCAGCCACTTTTCCCTTTTCATTTGCAAATATCCCTCTTCTGTGATGTGGTTAATGGCATTGGCTCCTTTGTTTTCTGTAAAAGGTAACCACCTAAAGCAACTTGTGCATAGTAAATGAGGACCATCTTGTAATATACCGAGAAACCCAATAAAGGACGGTCCCGGCAAGGGCTGTGGTTTTGCTCCCCTTGAGAGAAAAAGCCATGCTGTCTGTTTTCCTCCAGTGGACTTGGTAGTCAATGTGAATGACTCATTTCATCCATAATGACATGGGCAGCCTTCTTTCTGAGGCTTCCTCCTTTCCTTTTTTGGGAGTTTGCTTTTTTGTCTTCCCATTGTTTGTGAGATTCTTCTGGTTTGCCTCTGCTTCTTTTTCTTTATTTATTTAATATTTTATTTATTTATCTTTAGAGGGGAAGGGAAGGAGAAAGGAAGGAAACATCAATGTATGGTTGCTTCTCGTGCATCCCCTGCAGGGAACTGGCCCCTGCTGGAAACTGACCTGCAACCAAAGCATGTGCCCTGACTGGGAGCCTCTGCTTCTTATATTGTTCTGTTTTGACTCTGAGTTTGTGATGTGAACTTCTATGGTAGGAGGCCTGTGAGATTCAGTGGTGCAGTCAGCTTGACCTCTTGAACTTGATGCTCTTGGGATGTCCTTGATGCTGTTTATGTTGGCTCTCTGGATATAATTGGACTTTGATTGTCGTTGGGTTGTTGTATGGTAGGTCTCTCCCTCCAGCTGGTTGGCTGAGGGTCACTCCGCCCACCATGTCTTGTGTGCTGTTGTGCAGGTGTTGCCAGAACAAAACCACAAAGCCCAGGAGACAAGCCTACATCCGAGGAAATATTTCCCACCCTCCTGCAATCCCGCTATCAATGCAAATGAATAAGTGTTAATAAGGCTGTAAAGAGATTAAGACTATTATATGGGAAGAGGGAAATAAGCTATAGTATAAATTCTAGTGGTTTTAATGTTCACAAACTTGCTGGATAAGAAAGTTTGTGAACATTAAAACTTTCATATGTTTTATGAAAGTTTTAATGTTCATAAAACTTTAAAAAAACCAGGATAGAAAGTATTGCTGATCATGGAGAAGACTATAGTGGATTTTATCTAGGTAGCCTCTAGTATTTACCACTGTTTTTTCTGTCGGGATCCGTCTCTGGTGATGTCAGATTTTAGCCTGTCTGACCTTAGGCAGCCTGCTCTAATACTGCTGATGATCTACTGTCTGTGGCTGTTTACTTTGTTAATCTAGTCACTCTATACTCAGAAGTGAGGCTTAAGCCCCATAGGATAGGGCAGTATCCCTCCTGTGGTTGGGGCTATTGTTTCCCCTCAGGCTGCAGCTGTTCTAAGGGTAGTGATCTGCCTGAACAGGATGGCTGCTGCTGAAGGGGTAGTGACTCAGCACCAGTATCCCAGTGGCCACTTTCTCAATTCTCTCCCCAAAGCCTCCATCCCTCTCTTGTCAAGCGTCTCTAGTCCTCATTGCCCCACCTTTGCCAGGGATTTGCTGACTGTGGCTGCCTCCTTCAGTTGTTAGTCTAGTCACTCTGCACTCAACAGTCAGGCTTAAGTAGCACAGAGCTGGGTCAGAGTCTCTTCAGTGGGGAGGTTAGGGTTATTCTTTCTCCTTAGGCTGCTGCTGCTGCTCTGAGGGGAGTGCTCTGCCTGAGCACAAGGGCTGCTGCCCTTTGGGAAATGACTCAGCACCAGGTTCCCCGCAGCTACTCTCTCAGCTCTCTCCCCAGAGCTTCTGTCTCCAGTGTCTCCTCAGGCATCTCTAGCCTAGTCTGTCCCTGTCTTTGTTGGAGCTTCAGGTACATGGCTACAAATGAAAATTTGTGTGTTAGCCCTTTAAGTGTCTCTTTGCAGCTCCAGCCGTCCATCTTTGGCAGAGAACAACCCTGCCACTTTTCACTGCTAGTTGTTATCTGTATACATTTTGGGCTCTGGTGTTCTAAACTGGGGATCCCAGCTTGGGGGTTTAGACCTTATTCTTAGGGAGATCCAACTGGCTACTTAATCATCCCTCTGGTGCTGCTGCCTGTGGGCACCTGGCCAGCCTTCTCGAGTCTCTACCTCACTCCTTAACAAACAGATTGTGCTGAAGCTGACTCTCCTGCCTTTCTGAGGTTGTAAAGCTTTTCTCTCACTATTGTTCAGTTGTTTGTTCTGGGTTATTTCTCCACAATTTAGTTGTAATTCCAGATTCATCCTGGGAGGAGGTTGATACTGTTTCCATTCACTCCTCCATCATCTTGCCTCTCTAGGTTTTCTAATTTTTTAAATTTAGAAGCAGAAGAATGAAAATGTTTCCATGATGTATTTAATCACCATTAATTATGCTAAATAGAATTTTCTTAACATTTTGCTTATTTATAAGAGTTTTTTAAAAGTACTAAATTTGGGTCTGGAATTAATTTTGTTAAAGTTTAAGAACATCTCAATTACTATTTTAACAGGGTGTTGTTTGAAGTTTCTTAAAACTACCATACGAATTACATTTGTAATTTTAAAATGTACTAGGAATAAAAGATAGGTAAGGCATTCTACAGCATGTGTGTTTTGTTTTTAAAAGTAAAAATTCAGTGTTAACCTGGCTCTTACTGTTCTAAGTAGGACTAAATGTCACTATTTGTATGTTTATGCTCTTACTAATTTTTGTTCGGCTGTCTGTTAAATAAGGGACTGTAAGACAAAAATGATGAGATATTTTCTCCATCAATAGCTAATCTTAAAGCTGAAACTGAATATTGACAAAATATAAAAATATCACCATTTGTAACACTTAGACTTTTTAATTGTGCCAGAATTTGGGTTCAAATTAAATTAAACATTTAATTTAAAAACATTTACATTTAATGTAAATGTTTTATTTCCTCCTTTTTTATACATTACTAAAAAGAAAAAAACCTAATAGCTTATTGTGTCCTGACCAGCATGGCTCAGTTGCTTGGGCGTCATCCCATGAACCAAAGGGCTGCCAATTAAATTCCTGGTCAGGGCCCGTGCCTGGGTTATGGGTTCTATCCCCAGTTGAGGCGCAAACAAGAGGCAGCTGATCAATGCTTCTCTCTCACATCAATGTTTCTCTTCCTTTTTCTCTCTAAAAAAGTAAATAAAAATAAAATCTATTGAAAAAAATAATTAAACTGTTAGTATATCGTACTAGTTGTTGCATAATTACTGGTTAGAATTCAAAACCTACCTATGAAGTCCATGATCTCCAGGAACTTTCTCCAAAAGACTTTCTTTATATGTTTTTCTCCAGGGACTTGTTTTACTATAATTAGTCTAATCTACCATTCTCATAATGGTTAGCTTACAAGTGTATTTTTCTTTTTAAATTAATGGCATAGTCTTACAACATAAAATAGTTATTTTGATGCCTTTCCATGGTCTGCTCCGTTTGAATATTAAATTTATAAGTTAAAAGACTTCTTGTAAGTCTGTATTATCTGAGATTTTTTTAAAAAACCTATACTTTTGTATTTAATCCTAGTCTCTGAATTCTTCTGATTATTATATTTCCTCTAGAATCATACATGATAATAGGAGTATGACATCAAAAAATTAAAAGTAAAATTTATTTGAAAACATGAAATCATGTTCACCTCTTCCAGAAAATTTTTTTGTTTATTTCTGTTTTTAGAGAACACCTGGAAATGCTGGTTGACCAACTAAAAATCAAATTACAAGATACCCAAAGTAATTTACAGATCAATGTGTCTGAACTTCAAACATTACAGTCTGAACACCATACTCTGCTAGAAAGACACAACAAGATGCTACAGGAAACCGTGTCCAAAGAGGCAGAACTCCGGGAAAAGTACGGTAGCTAATAGCTATAACAGTGTTTGTGCCAGTGTTTGGAACTCCTAAAGTGTTGCTTCTTGGGATAAATGCAAGTTGAAAATAAGAAATAGATATTTCTGAAGGCTTGGTAACTGTGTTTTCTACCTTAAAACCCTTTGATTATTTTGGTACATAGTTTTTTTAAGACAGAGTACTCATCCAATACTCTTGTCTTTCCTATGGCCTTTATGGCCAAAGTGTTTCTTTAAAAAAAACTACTTTCCTAACAAGGTATCAGATTAGAAGCATTTTTTCATTCTCTCTAAAGGAAAGCATGCAAACAATGAAAAGAATGCACAACTTACCTTTGAAGCTCTGTCTTCAATTTGTTACACTTTGGTTCATTAGTACCTTATAAATAGGCATTAGGGGTTTTGGCACAATAGATTATTGTGAACAAAGAACTTTGAATTTCTGTCATAAATTGTGTGATGATATTAGTTCTCTCTTAGATTGAGAAAAAGAATTCTTTATTGAACATCTTTCATTGAGCATGTTAGCATACTTTACATATCGCTGGTGTGTTTATAGTAATGCCCAATCTTGTGCTAATCTTAAAAGTGAAACCACATCATTATTTTGCCTTTTAAATCTTTCGACAGTGTGATTTATATATGTTAATTTCATAAATCAAAAGTTTCAGTGAAGGTCTACCAATTTTCTAGCTTTCACCAGGGTTTTTTTTTTTAATTTTTTTTTAAAGATTTTATTTATTTATTTATCTTTAGAGGAGAAGGAGAGAGGGAGAGAAACATCAATGTATGGTTGCCTTTCGTGCGTCCCCTGCTGGGAGTTGGCCTGCAGGGAACCGGCCTGCAACCCAGGCATGTGCCCTGACTGGGAATCGAACCGCGATCCTCTGATTCGCAGGCCCGCACTCAATCCACTGAGCTACACCAGCCAGGGCACACCAGGGTTTACCATGAGATAAACATATATTTAGGGATGCAAACTTGATGTATATATCAGAAATTTCCAACATTTATTCTTTACTCTAGAAAATTTATTACTAACTATACTGCTAATACAAATAAAAGTGCAAGTGATGCTTCTGAAGTAGTTTAGTCATTCTGTAAATAATTTTTGAGCACCTACTCTTTGCCAGTCACTCTTCTAAGTGCTGGTCAGTGTTCATAGCATTTTGAGATATTTATATAGGTCTTCCCCCTAAATATTAAAAGCTAATGATATTGTTGCCCTCTGTGCCCTATTACTCTTTTTTTAGCTTTCAAATTTTTTAATATATTTTATTGATTATACTATTACAGTTGTCCCATTTTCCCCTCTTTATTCCCCTCTGCCCTGCACACCCCCTTCTACCCACATTCCCCCTGCTTTAGTTCATGTCCATGGGCTGTACATGTAAGTTCTTTCCCTTCCACATTTCTTATACTATTCTTAACCTCCCCCTGTCTATTTTCTACATACCATTTATGCTGCTTATTCTCTGTACCTTTTCCCCCTCTTTCTCCCTCTCCCTCCCCTACTGATAACCCTCCGTGTGATCTCCATTTCTGTGATTCTGCTTGTCTTCTAGTTTGCTTAGTTCATGTATGTTTTTGGTTGGTTTTTTTTTAGGTTCAATTGATAATAGCTGTGAGTTTGCTGTCATTTTACTGTTCATATTATTTGTCTTCTTTTTCTTAGATAAGTTCCTAAAATATTTCATATAATAAGGGCTTGGTGATGATGAACTCCTTTAACTTGACCTTATCTGGGAAGCACTTTATCTGCCCTTCTACTCTAAATGATAGCTTTGCTGGATAGAGGAATGTTGGATGTGGGTCCTTGCCTTTCATGACTTCAAATACTTCTTTCCAGCCCCTTCTTGCCTGCAAGGTTTCTTTTGAGAAATCAGATGACAGTCTTATGGGAACTCCTTTGTAGGTAACTATCTCCTTTTCTCTTGCTGCTTTTAAAAAGATTTTCTCCTTATCTTTAATCTTGGCTAATGTACGTATGATGTGCCTTGGTGTGTTCCTCCTTGGGTCCAACTTCTTTGGGACCCTCTGAGCTTCATGGAAGTCTGTTTCCTTTGCCAGATTGAGGAAGGTCTCCTTCATTATTTGTTCAAATAAATTTTCAACTTCTTGTTCTTTCTCTTCTGGCACCCCAATGACTCAGATGTTGGTACGTTTAAAGATGTCCTGGAGGTTCCTAAGCCTCTCCTCATGTTTTTGAATTCTTGTTTCTTCATTCTGTTCTGGTTGAGTGTTTCTTTCTTCCTTCTGGTCCAAGCCATTGATTTGAGTCCCACTTTCCTTCCCATCACTGTTGGTTCCCTGTACATTTGCCTTATTTCACTTAGCATAGCCTTCATTTTTTCATCTAATTTGGGACCATACTCAACCAATTCTGTGAGCATCCTGATTACCAGTGTTTTGAACTGTGCATCTCATAGTTCAGCTACTTCTTTGTATTTTAGTTGTATTTCTTCTGGAGCTTTGATGTGTTCTTTCATTTGGGCCTTTTTTTTTTTGTCTGAGCACACCTGTTACACATATTAAGGGGCAAAGACTTAGATGTTCACCAGGGTGGGGCAACCCACATTGCTGCATTGTGACTGCATTGTGGCACTGTTTGTTGGGGAGGGGTTTGAAAGGGGACAGTGCCACTTGTTCCACTCTCTGCTGGTTTTCAGTCACTTCCCCTGCTAACCACAATCAAATTGGGCCCTTCTGGTGCTGATTCCCAGGTGGGTGGACATGTGTATAATCTAGGACCCCGAGGGTCTCCCCAATGAACTCTCCTGTGAGGCTGGGAGTTTCTCCCCCTGCTACTTCAGCCACCACAGGTGTTTTCCATCAGAAGTTTGAGGCTTTGTTTCCCTGTCTCTCTCCCCAGTTGTTCCTCCCAGTTTATCTGCATGCAAATGTGGGGCTGCCCAGTCCACAAAATGGCCCCACACCGGGTCTACCAACCACCACCCTGCTGTGTGTCTTCTCTGCCCAGCTGCCCATCTCTGACCCTCCTCCTGGTCTGGATGAATGTTTCTTCTTTACCTCCTTGGTTGTCAGACTTCCAAAGAGTTTGATTTTCTGTCAGTTCTGGTTGTTTTTTGTTTTTAAATTTGTTGTCATTTTGGTTGTGCAAGGAGGGCACAGTGTATTTATCAACACCTCCATCTTGGGTGGAACTGTTACTCTCTTTTTAAAAACTTTTAATATCCATACTTCCCCTGTATGAGATATTTTTAATTGCTGCAGAGGAATAGAATAAATAAGGTGACTATCTAATACCTTCATTGCCCAGAGGACCGAGCTAATATAAACACCCCAGTAAGAGCTGAGACAGAACAGTGAACTTTCATCATCATAGTTGTTCTAGTTCCAGGTGGGGGTTTAAGCTTCTAGCTCTCTTAAATTGGTAGATTCAGAAATGTTGTTAATACCATCTGAAAACTAGAAGCATTACCTTAGCTCTAAAATGTAGTTTTTATCTTCCTTAGAAAATTGTTTTGATAACTAATGGTTCTTCCTTTACTTCCTTGGTAGATATTGAACAAAATGCTTGAAGAAAAAAATGCAGATTTGAGGGGCAGTATATATATTTGCATTCACTAAACTCATTAATCGATATGAATTTGGCATTATACCTTTTCTGAAAGCATGATATTTTTATTGCATCTGTCTCTCTTTAGACACTAGATGTTGTTTTAAAACCTTACGTGATGTGCATATCTGTAGCCCATACAAAAGAGATCTTGGAAAGCTATATGCTAAACCATTAATGATGTTTACCACCAAAGCTGGGATTTTACACTGCAGGGGTAGGAAGGAGTGGATAGAAAAGGATTTCAATAGTTTTCTATAATTGCTTCTGTATTAGTTGATTTTTTTTATGATAGTGTATCTATGGATCCCTTGTTTAAAAAAATGTTTTGTTTTGTTTTACCAAAGCCAAACATATAGAACATCAACAGTACAACTGAGCCATTAAAAATAGTAGTTTCCAAGCTGGCTACATAAAAATCACATGGAAAACTGCTAAAAGTAGGCAATTTTTAGCACCACCTTTGGAGATCCTGATTCAGTGGCTGGCTCAAGGATGAGAACTAGATGTCTGTATTTTTAATAGGGTACCCAATGGTTCTGAAGTACAGTGAAATTCGGAAACAAGTATAGAAAGGTAAGTCTTTTTGTTTCAGACTGGCATGTTAATTGGCTTAAAAGGAGATGCTTGCCTTTATGAATCAAAAGCTAGTATCCTTTTTTGTGTGTTTTCAGAGTAATAGAGAAAAGATATATTAATCCTCTATTTATATAAGCTATTACATAAGTAACCAAATGTGCACTAATTAAAAGTATAGTTTTCTATGCCATTTTCTGATAACCTATGAATGAAGTTTCTCATCTGAACCATACAAGATAGTTTCTCAACCAAGTTTTCTCACCTGAACTATGGAATACAGAATAGGATTTGAACTAGATGACAGCCAGCATCATTTCTCCCCAGGTTGTTATACAACTAGTCCCATATAGATGCATAGGAGAGAAGTTAATTCAAATGTTCAATCAATATCTCAAGGCTAATTCTCTTGCAGGACCCAGATGAAAAGGCTCAGTCAGCATCTTAGTTGAAAGATCTCATATGAATTAAGTTCCTCTCACCTTTCAGATTATGCTCAGTGCAATCAGAGAACATGATGATGAAGTCTGAACATGTACAGACTGTGGGTCACCTGACATCCCAGAATGAGGTGCTTCGCAACAGCTTCCAAGATCAAGTGAGACATTTGCAAGAAGAGCACCGAAAGACAGTGGAAACTCTGCAGCAGCAGCTCTCCAAGGTGGAGGCTCAGCTTTTACAGCTTAAGAGTGAACCGACCACAAAAAGTACGTATGTACACATGGAAACAAGGGTTGTTCGTGTTATCATGTATTTATGTCACTCAAATATATTCTTCAAAAATTCCTAAGAGAATAGAAAACTTACTAGGTGACAGCCAATGTTAATAACTCTGTGATTAGTACATTTTGGATTTTCTCACTGAGAAAGTATGTGAACCATTGGCACCCTTCTAGATTGTACTTACACTAGCTTATATAACCTGATAAAACTGAATTTCATGTATTTGTCATCCTCCATGTACTAGAGTATTTCCTTTCTCTGACTCAAACATAATGTGTCAGTCTTATGACTTGTGTCCCAATTCCAGTATTCACTGGATCTGTTCAGCATTCTTCATTGTTATTCATCAAAATGTGTCTATTTTTAAGTTAGAAATATTAGAGAGCAAAAGGTTTGGAAACACTCAAACAGCACTGAACTTGTAGGATTGCTTGGCCAGTGCAGCTTCTTCCCTTTCAAATTTCTGGTTAGTTGTAGTTTTAGTTCAACCACACCCAGATCATCCATTCTGCTTTCTGGAAGAGATGGGAATATGTCAGCCAAGATGAGGCTATGTTTTATTATTAAGTATCAAGTTTATTTTTTTCCTTTTAAAGTTTATTGGGGTGACACTGGGTAACAAAATTATACAGGTTTTAGGTGCATAGTTCCACAACATACGAACTGTACACTGTATTGTTTGTTCACTACTGCAAGTAAAATCTCTTGTCTATCACCACCTATCTCCCCTATACCTTTCTTCACCTTCCCACAACTCACTATTCCTCTCCCCCTGGCACTCACGATGCTGTTGTCTGCGTCCATGAGTTTGTTCTTCTATATTTATTTTTCTCAGTCCCTACATCCCCTCAACCCAGTCTCCAGTCTCCTCCCCCAGACAGCTACCAGCTTGTTCTCCACCTATGAGTTGGTTTCTGTTTTGCTTGTTAGTTCATTTTGTTCATTAGATTCCACATATGAGTGATAGGTGTCTTTCTTTGACTGGCTTATGTCACTCAGCATAATACTCTCCAGATCCAGCCAGGTTGTCGCAAAAGGTAAGATTTCATTCTTTTTTATGGCCAAGTAGTATTTCATTGTGTAAATAAATGTTCCATAGCTGTTTTATCCACTCATCTACTGATGGACACTTGGGCTACTTCCAAATCTTGGCTATTGTAAAAAACACTGCAGTGAACATAGGGGTATATACAGTCTTTTGAATTCGTGTTTCAGGTTTCTTTGGGTAAGTTCCCAGTAGTGGAATCGCTGGGTCATAAGTCAGTTCCGTTTTTAATTTTTTGAGGTAACGCCATACTGTTTTCCACAGTGGTTGCACCATACTGCTTTCCCACCAAAAGTGCAATGAAGGTGTATTTTTCTCCACATTCTTGCCAACAATTATTGTTTGTTGATTATTGTTGATAGCCATTCCAGCAGATGTGAGGTGATATCTCACTGTGGTTTTAATTTGTATTTCTCTGATGATTAGTGACTTTAAGCATCTTTTCATAAGTCTGTGACCATCTGTCTTCTTTGGAGAAGTGTCTATTTATATCATTTGTCCATTTTTAATTGGATTATTTTATTGTTGTTGAATGGTATAAGTTCATTATAAATTTTGGATGTTAACCCCTTATCAGATGAATCATTGGCAAATTTTTCCCCCATTCAGTGGGTTGTCTTCATTGTGCTGATGGTTTCTTTAGCTGTGCAAAAACATTTTATTTGATGTAGTCGCATTTGTTTATTTTTTCTTTTGTTTCTTTTGCCTGAGGAGATAAAAAGAAATATTGCTATGAGAAATGTTTGAGATTGTACTGCCTTTGTTTTCTTCTAGGATTTTTATGGTTTTGAGTCTTACATTTAAGTCTTTTATGCATTTTGAGCTTATTCTTGTGTATGCTGTAAGAAGATTTATTCTTGTGCATTCTTAAGTTTTTTGCACATGTCTGTCCAATTTTCTCAACACTATTTATTGACTAGACTATCTTTACTCCATTGTATGTTTTTGCCTCCTTTGTCAAATGTTAATTGACTATAAAGTTGTGGGTTTATTTCTGGGCTTTCTATTCTATTCCAGTGATTATATGGCTGTATGGCTTTTATGCCAGTACCATTCTGTTTAATTTCTGTGGCTTGTAGTATAGTTTAATATCAGGTAGTATGATTCCTCCTACATTGTTCTTCTTTCTCAACATTGCTGTGGCTATTTGGGGTCTTTTGTGGTTCCATATAAATTTTTGAAATATTAGTTCTAGTTCTGTGAAATAGGCCATTGGTATCTAAATAGTAATTGCTTAGAATCTATAGATTGCTTCAGATAGTATGGATGTTTTACTGGTGTTAATTCTTCCTATCCATAAATGGGTATATACTTCCACTTACTTGTATCTTCCTCAGTTTTTTTCTTCAGTGTCTTATAATTATCTGAGGACAAGTCCTTACATCCTTGGTTAAATTTATTTCTGCTTATTTAATTCTTTTTGAAACACTTGTGAATAGGGTTGTTTTCTTAGTTTCCCTTTCTGATATTTCATTATTGGTATATAAAAATGCACTGGTTTCTGTATATTAATTTTGTATCCTGCTACTCTACTGAATATTTATCAGTCTGGTAGTTTTTTTGGTGGGATTTTTAGGGTTCTCTGACATATACACAGTATCATGTTGCCGCGGTCCAGCCGCAACAGGGTCCAGGGGTCCCTCGAGGTGAGGATGGGCGTCGGTGCTGGGTAACAGGAAACTACACAGCTCAAAGGCAGGTGAAGCACTATTCCGTTTATTGTAGGTACAAGCAGGTTTCTATATTTTCATTTCTAATAATGATTGAACATTTACAGGTGCAAGCATGATCAGTTAAGCAGAAAAAATTAAATACAAAGGTAATCAGGAAAAGTATAAAAATTCCCATAATTTCAATTATGTTGAACAAAATTATTTTGACCAGGAGAACTGTTAATCAGACAACTTAAAATGGCTCTATGTACAAAGTTTAAATGTCCTATTATTTATCAGAGTTCTTAGAGTTAGTCATGGGGTAGAACGATACGCTAGACCCAGCAGAGGTTAGGAACTCATTATAAGCCTTTGTGATGTCTAATTTAGCTATCTATCTTTCTGTCTAAAATATTTCTCTGTATACTATGAACTTTATCTTCTTAGTAACTGTTTTTTACATACTTAATAGCTAACTAGTTTCTCCTATTTTTCTGCCTGTCTAATTCTAATAGATATATATCCCTATTCAAGGTAAAGGAGGGGCTGTTATTCTAACAACTTCAGACATTCAGGGGCTATTTTATCAGAGGGGATTTGCTTCGGGACTTACTTAAGGGGGCTGCCTTGGATATTCTAGGCCCCCTACTAGCTAGTATTATCTTATCCTACAATTGCTTAATCTGGTCAGGGAAGGAGGTGTTATTTTAGGGAAAGGCTAAGGTGATATTGTTCTCAGCCTGACCTAGTTGCTGTTCAGCTCTGAGAATGGTCAGCATTTCTAGGAGATTCCAAATTATCAGAAAGGTAAAGGTTAGAACAACAAGAGACAGCAAGATTAAGATCAATACCACATATCTATTCATGCTACATCTGCGAAGCCGGAACATGCTTCTTTGAAGTCGTCCTCCCCATGCTCGGACTTTGTCAGACAGCATGGTTGGCGGAGCTGGACGTGGCATCGTGTCATCTGCAAATAATGACAGTTTTATTACTTCTTCCTTTCCTATTGGGATGCCTTCTATTTCTTCTACTTTTCTAATGGTTAGGATTTCTAATACTGTGTTGAATAAGATAGGTGAAAGCAGACATCCCTGTCTTGTTTCTGATTTTAAGAGAAACGCTTGTAGTTTTTGACCATTGGGTATGATGTGGACTCTGAGTTTGACGTATATGACCTTTATTACGTTGAGTTATGTTCCCTCTGTTCCCACTTTCCTAAGAGTTTTTATCATAAATGGGTGTTGGATTTTATCAGATTTTTTTCTGATAAAAATTTTTCTGGACCTGTTGATATGATCTTGTGGTTTTATCCTTCATTTTGTTTATGTGATATATCGTGTTTATTGATTTGCAGATATTTTACCAACCTTGCATCCCCAGAATAAATCCCTAAGTATCAGCTATATACTTAATACTGTTCCCCATGGAAAAATGTCACCAGGACACTGGCAGTCTTAAATCACTTGTCAAGGTCAGAAACCAGCTTCAAGAAAATTTAACATTTGCCGTGAATCACCACAGGTAGTGATCAGCCAGAGAAACACTGGTTGCAAAAGGAATCAGCAATAGAATGAACAGTTAGCAAATATCAAAAATCCAGAAAAACACCGCAACAAATGTAGCCAGAGGGCTAATGTTTGAAAGGAAATGGGAGGCAGCTTCATGGAAGTTTAAAGACCTGGGTTAGAACTCTGGTCCCAAAACTAGATGTGAGACCCTGGACAAAGTCATTTAATTTCTCTCAGTGTCAGGTTTCTTGGGGTTAATAAAGTAATGTCTAAAAGTGTCTTACCAACCATATATTTCTATGCAAGTGTTCATTACCAACAAGCAGGAAAGCCTTGCCCATGAATTATGACTGATTAGTTCTCTGCCCTGGATTCTAGGTTCTTGCTTGAACACTGAAGATGTGAGCAGACAATGGTAGGAACCAGCAGAGGTGAATGTTTGAAGGCAGTGACAAAGACAAAGACATCTGTGGAACAGACTTTAGCAAGTGTGTTGTATCAGAAAGTACAGCTATCTGAAGTACCTAATCCTCAAAAATAGCTAAAATCTAGTTTTAGAATTTCTACCAATATGAACTCTTTATATTGTGAACTTTGTGTTATCTGATAGTTTAGTTTATCCAGCTAGTACAGTTAATCTGTAGCTTCTGCTGAAATGACTTCAGTGGTTAAAAATTCAGTCACCAAATTTGGGGGACCATTTTAGAAATTCTTTTTTGTACACCATTTACTTTTTTTTTTCTATTCAAATTCCTTATCATATCATTTAATCTCATTAGGATTATTTGAATTTTATTGTGTATCTCTGTTAATGCTAAATTTATCTATTTTGAACACTCACTTCCCCTTTCGAAAAAAACTAATAGGCCCAGCTTCTTCCCACCAACCTGTGAAGAACCTTCGAGAAAAGAGAAACACAGACCTGCCCCTTCTGGACATACATTGTGTCACCCGGGAGGAGGGAGAAGGAATGGAGACAACTGATACAGAGTCTGTATCTTCTGCTGGGACTCATATACAATCTTTAGAGTGGCTTCTTAATTCTTCTGAAACTAAACTTGGTATGTTTCTCTGTTTAAGTATGTTTTTCTTGTTTAATTCTGTTCTGTCTTATTAATATTACTCTGTTATCAATACCATTTTTATCTATTCCAGTAAAATTTCTTTCAGTATTCCACCCCTTTTCAAATGGAAAAGTTTACTGCAGGATGAAAAAAATTAAAAAGTGTATTTGTTTTAGTTCATTTTTATTTTTGCTGTTAGAGACCGAGGGAAAGGAGAAGGAGGGAGAGTGAGAGAAATATCAGTGTAAGAGAGAAATATTGATTGGCATGCGCTCCAGCTAGGGACCAAAACTGCAACCCAGGCATGTGTTTTGACCAGGAATCAAACTCAACCTTTCAGTTTGCAGGATAATACCCAACCAACTGAGCATCCCCCACCCCCGAAATTTTTTTCAATTACAATTAGTTCAGCTGTAAGCTTGAACCAGAAAGAGATGGTTGGAAATTCTATAGTGGTATTAGAAAGTATGGTAAATATTCTCTCACCATTCTAAGAAGCAATTTTATTTCTCTCGATGAAGTAGTAGTACTAAATTTGCATTCCTAAATAATAATGAAGTTTTGGTATATTTTATTCTTACTTACAGTGAACACTAATGTTCATAATTCAGGTGGAAGTTTCAGGATCTGGAGTATCCACAGTCATTGCTTATGATGTGGATGGAAACTGCAATTATGATTCCTTCAAATTAAATTAAAACTGGGGAGATGGAGGCATCGCTGTAGAGTGGTAGTAGAACCAAGAATTAGACTTGGCTTTGTTATTTTGCCAAAATTAATTGTTAACTCTGAGCTTGTTTTGTCATCTGTAAAATTTGAATAATGATGCCTATTTCACCTCATGTAAAATTCTTATGAGTCCATGATATAAGTGATCATAAATGTTAATACTTCATTTATAAGTAAAATGACACAAGCTTTTGAAACATTAACAGAGGAGGATGAGTGCTAAAATTAATAAAACAATTTATAAGCAAAAGCCTAACAAATTGTGGAATTGGGGCTCATAGGTATATTCAGTTAGATGGTATACTTTACAACAGAAATTGTCCTGTTTGTGCTACATTCTACATGTAACTTTTTAATTGTGTTATGTTGACCAGAGGGGATGGCAAAGAGAGTGGACCTACTAAGATATTTTTCTTATTTAGAATTTTCATCAGTAGTCTGATTTTGAAAATTAATTATTGGAACATTTTGTAGAGACTCCTTTGTGGCATGCTGACTTTACCAAAGAAGAATTGATGCAAAAGCTCAGTTCCACCACAAAAAGTGCCGATCACTTAAATGGACTGCTCAGGGAAACGGAAGCAACCAATGCAATCCTTATGGAGCAAATTAAGGTAAGGCCCAGAAACTGCTAATAAGAAAATACACCAGTTTGGGTTTCTTGACCCTCTACACATACTTACCTAAGTTTAAAAACTCACAGATCAAATGTATCCATAACATCTTGACTCTTAATGGTATTATATTCCTGAAATCAAGAAATATTGTTTTTATATCTATTATATAAATACTATTTTAATTCCTACTTTTTCTAAGAAACTGTAATAGATTTAGAAGTCATTTTTCTATGTATGCTTAAATAAAACATAAATAGGTCCCTGGCTGGGTGGTTCACTTGGTTGAGAGGTCATCCCTTACACCAAAAGGTTGTCGGTTCAATTCCTGGTCAGGGTGCATATAGGAGGCAACCTGTAGATATTTCTCTCTCATATTGATGTTTCTCTCCCTTCTTCTTGCTCTCTAAAATCAGTAAAATATATATTTTTTTATATACTTGAGTGAGGATTTTTTTTGAAATGGGTATAGGTCTGAAACTGGAGGGCAACTGAGTCCAGAGCTCATGCTACCTATCACCACTTAGCCAAAACACAGAGAAAGGGATTGGATTATAATTGCATTTTTGTTAATATCAGAGGCCACTGATCTGAGAGGGTAGCAGGTAAAAACCCTAACATCCACCTCCCCCTTGAGTTTTCAGAAGTAAGCTTATATAAGGGAAATGTGGGAATCTACGAGGAGGAGATTCCTAGGAGGAGCAGGGAGGTGCTCTTTCCCTTGGAACTGAGGAGAGAAAAAGCTGAAAGGGGAGTCTGGAGGCTTCTTCCCAAGCTCCCTTTGTTCAGCTGTTATCTCTTCATTTAGATTAGCATTCCTCTCTTCCCCTGACACCTGTGGTTTATGGCTTTTGCCAATGCCAGCTGTCTGTCACCTTCAAGGAGAAGTCTCAAGGGATATCTTTGATAAATGTCTTCATTACTGGTTCCTGGAACATGATGGTCAGCCTTCACCTTCCTGGTGGCTGGACACTCCAGGGTTGAGGTCAGGTTAAATGTCTCCTTGTTCTTGTGTGGTTGACTGTTACTGTAACAAGATCTCAGTCATAATGTAAGGTTGAATATACACTTGATTAATTGGGTATAGATTCTGTTAGTGATTATCTGACGTTATAATGGAGAGAAAAACGCAGCTAGCACTAAAAAGGATTTCATCTCTATTTCCCTTATCAGGTTCTTAAATTTTAAAGATAAACCATGGAGTATGTCTTATTCAGATCATTCTGCTGATGTTTATGGCACTAAACTACTTTCACAAGTGGCAAAATGGCATAAGAAATTTTCCATCTTAGAGATGCCAGAAACATGTAGATAGATTGTGGAGCAGTTGAGGATTACACAAATGAGATATTTTCAGTCTGGCTCAATGATATATCAACACTCCAAATATAATCATACTACTTACTGAATAGTTCTCATGAGCCAGGACCTGGGTTTTACAATTATTTAATTCTCATAATTGTTAACCAGGTCCAGGGGGTTTACCTTGGAGTGCTCCATTCAAAAAAGGAGAAGTGGATGTTGCAAGGTAGTTTTATTTACTTGCAGTGAGTGAAGAGATGAGATTCGCATCCAAAGCTCTGTCTTTCCAAGGGAAGCTTAACCATTGTGTCACAGGTGGGCACAGGTAACCAGGTTCTTGGTGATTGCAAACAATGAATTGAACTAACACACAGAAAGTTTATAGCAGAAAGAAAGGGAGCAGATTTATTAAGTGAGAGTATACTCCACAGGACATGGAAGCAGGTCAGCTCCAAGCAGAAATTCACCCTCAATGGCCAGAGGGATTCTGTTATTACAGAGCAGATATTTCCTGACTAGTTTTGGCAGGCTTCTATTGTGCATGTACAAGTAGTTATATTACTTTTAAGCTATGCGGTCTACTATGATTTTCCTTGATTATCCACCAGGGGAGGGGAGTCCCACAATGCTAATTTATTATAATGAAGGAGGAAGGGCCATGTACATCTTCTGCACAGGTGCTGTCTTGATTCACCATGACACTTTACCAGAAAGTAAAGTGACCATCCTGACCTCACTCCTGACCATCTCCTACCTCAATTGCTTATATTCACTATTTGGTCAATTACATGTTGATTTCTTCTTTATACTTGGCTACACTTATCAAGTTAGGTTCTGTCAAGTTTATTCTGATTATGGCTGGTCTGTAAAATACTATGCTACATTTTAACATTTAGCAAGAATAGCATTTAATAAGAATGGCCCTAGTTCTAACAAAATCAATGGATGAGAGAAAAACTGAAGCTGATAAACAGTGGAACAAAATTCAAACTCCTTTCTTTCTGGAAAGCACATGCTTCTGTCCAATACTATGCACGGCCACCAGCTGTTTTTGTCAAAATAATTTTTAATGCTGAGCTATTCAGCTATTAACAGTACATTATATATATTATGACATCCCATCATTAAATACTTTAGTGTGTATATCTATAAAATACTTTTTCCACATAGTCAAAACATTATCATGTCTAACAAATCATTTATTAGCCCAGTGAACCTGTGATTATTTTAATATTTTATTGCCACAAATATACATTCTCACATGATTTCTTAGACCTTATTGTCAGTTTTTAAAAATTACCCTAGGTTTTAGGACAGAGCTGGCTAGCTTTCCAGGAGTAACCTAGAGTGACAAAATGAAACACTGTATATTTTTTGGTTTAAATCCAGAAATCTTCCTCAAAGACTAACAGCCTACTGTGTTTTTCATATCTTTTGTTCCATTTTTCTGATAGTAATTTAGATTGTCTTACATTCCAGAATTTTCACTTCACCCTACATTTGACTTTGGTTTTGGTTAATTGCTCTTCATCATGTAAACATTATTTCACTGTATATATCTTAACTACCTGGGGTTCTGGGAGCAGGGCAGGGAAAGAGTTTAGTGGTGGAGATACATACATGTTCACCTCAACCCCTGCCTTTAGACTCTAGCCTGCACTCCTTACAGTGTTTGGTAACCCAGAGCCCTGAGCCTACCCCTACCGCCTTAAGTTGCTACAGAGTAGAAGGGGAAGGAAGCATCATGGCACCACTATATAGACTTTACATAGTCCTCAGATTTTATCCCCAGTTTCCATTATACTTCTGAAGCAGGTGATTTTCTGTGGTATACTTTCTCTCATCTGTGGTGCTTGGTCAGCACTAAGCTGAGTAACTTACAGTACATCTCTCCCATCTTAGAATTTCTTGAAATTTCTCAGCTACATTTTTCTCCTAGGGTCTCCTTTATTGTCATTTTGTGGGCATTTTAGGGGGAAGAGAAAAAATGCACTTATTCATTCTGCCATGTTTAACCAGAAGCTCCTAAAACCTACTTTTCAAAGTCATTTCTCTACTACCAGCTTCTCAAAAGTGAAATTAGAAGATTGGAAAGAAATCAAGAGCGAGAGAAGTCCTTAGCTAACCTGGAGTACTTGAAGAATGTGTTGCTGCAGTTCATTTTTCTAAAACCAGGGAGTGAAAGAGAAAGGCTTCTTCCTGTCATAGATACAATGTTGCAGCTCAGTCCTGAAGAAAAGGGAAAACTTGCTGCAATTGCTCAAGGTAGGTGTAGCAAAGTCTTAAAACATCTGCCTTATAATTTACACTAAATATTGTCTCATGGTTGAAATTTTGTATGTGTGCTTACAATCTTTATTATAACGCTGTGACTTAAAATTATAACTTAATTTTGTTTATTTGGATGTTCTATCATATCTAGTAAACCCGCAACTAGATTAGAAAAAAAGCTAGCTTTTTAACAATGTTCAGCAACTATAGGACATTTATATAATTTTTAACCTGCAGCAAAATACAATACAGTGTTTAATTTTGTCAACCCATGCTTGTTTAAGCCAATTCAGTGCCAATACGAATCCTCATTTTAGCATGTGATGAAGGAAACTTTATTGAGTGCGAAACAGTTCAACTGTGATGCAGCAAAGCTGTGAGGCAGCCCTGGGCCAGGCCCTTCTCCTGTTAGACAGTTTGGCTCTGCTCCTTGCTGATCTGCTTTGCTGTGCTCCTGGGAGGCTCCTGTTTCCTCAACCAAGGAAACAGTCTTCATTCTTCAGCGGAAAGGGAAAGTGGACTCTTTAGAGCCACAGGGGAGCTGGCTTATATTGACAGATGTCCCCATCCCTGGTTTCTGATTTGTCTGTCTTCATGCAAATGGGGACTCCAAATCTTGCAGTCTGATTGGTCACAAGGCACTGGGTTTTTTTTTTTTTTTAAGATTTTATTGATTTTTTTTAGAGAGGGAGAGAAACATCAACATGTGATAGCCTCTTGTGCACCTCCTACTGGGGACCTTGCCTGCAACCTAGGCACATGCCCTGATTGAGAACTGAACCAGTGACCCTTTGGTTTGCAGGACAGCACTCAATCCACTGAGCCACACCAGCCAGGGAGAAGGCACTGTTCTGATTGGTCAGAATAGAGATACTTTGGTTGGTTGGAGCTGCACAGCTCCAATTGGAAAGCCTCGGTGCTATTAATTAGTTGAAATAGGATTCCTTGCCGTACCAGGAACTTCTTTACAAGAGCTGGCTCAAAAAACAGAAACAGAGTGCAGGCAGAAGGTGAGCAGCAATTCAGTGTAGCCCTCTTTCTAAAGTGCGGTTTGTGGGAGAGGAGCCTGTGTAGAAATGGCCTAGGGTTGATTTGTTTTGTTTTGTTATACCTCGAGGCCAATTAGCCACCAGCAGCTCTTCTTAGTAGACATCTTCTTTGTCAGGGTTCACAGTTTGAGCTTCTGGAACCCCAGAATCTCTTCAAAAAATGTGGTTTTATTTCGCATCGTAATTTTTTAACATGTGTTGGCTTGTTCTCTCCTACTTTCTCCTTTTCTACACAAAATAATCTAGAGACAACAGTCTTAAACGGCTTAACACTTTGTCTATGTCATATGCAACAGTCCATTTCCAGGTTTATATAACTTTAAAGCTATCCTGTATTTTAACACTTTCATGTGAAATAGATTTAACACTGTGATTTCATAAACTCCTTTAAAATGATTCTCATACAGCTGCTATAGTTTCCTAAATTGAAATTGTATCTTAAGGATCATAGTTTCATTTTTGTTTTAGTTTGTTTTTTCTTTGAGAAACAAAAGCCAGGTTTATTTGTTCATTTCTTGTGTTTGAAGTACTCAGTAGCATCATTGGCCTGAGTACACAACTGCAGCCAACTACTTTACAGGGTTTTCAGCTCTGTGTCGATTATGGAGGCCTAACCAGTCTTCTAGTTTCTTCTTGTCATCTTAGGTTGATTTGGTGTTCAGCACAAAGGGCCTCCACCAACTTGCCGTACCAAGGCTCACCAAACTTTGATGCAAGCACACAAATATGAGCTTGGCATGTTTTCCTAGGATTCCTTAGAACAATGCTGTTCAGAACTTTTGTACTAACACCGTGAACTTCACAGTTTCTTCCCTCAGCTGCAGTTTTGTTCCAGTTCCAACCCACAGTATTGAGGTTGATACATGTACTTGTAAGGCATTGTCAGCTGTCTGAAGTCTGCATGCTAGGCCACCATGGATGAGGGGTCTTTAGGACCTCTGTAAAGCAGTATTAACATCTATTATGCCTCTAGAAGCAATGCCTTTCTCAGCCATGGTGATGGGTTATGAGTGGAGCCAAATCTTGAATACAGCCAAACCTTCCTGAAACTCTATGGTACCAGGGAATGTGTTTTAGTTTTAAAACATTTGAATTATTGACATCTTCAAGCATACAGAGAGAATACTGTAATAATGCCCCTTGTAGCTATCATCCATCTTTAACATTTTTCAGCTCCTAGTCACTCTTCTTTTGACCAGAGAGAAAGCTGAGTCAGGCCCTGCACCCCCAGGTTGCTCCTCAGTTCTTGCCTCATTCACAAGAGAATTATTCAAGCAAGAGACAAACATATATAGTGGATATGAGATAGCAAGTTCATTTATGAAATACATATGAGCATGAAGCTACAAGCAAGCAGACACCTGGCTAGTCTGAATGTCCTACGTATAGAGGAAATAAAGTTGTTAGTAAGTTTGTTAGTATGTGTGTTCTATACATTTGAGCTGAGGCCACAAGTGGGCACCCAGCTAATCTGAGTGTATTGACTCTTGGGGTTCAAGGGTTATATCATTTAATTAGCTCCTTGGTTTCCCCTCCTTCCCCTTCAAATCCTTGGGAATAATGCACAGCTACAAAGACTTTCTTCCTCAGTTAGTAAAAGCTCTTTATCTCAGTGAAATTGCTTCAGAGACTCTCTTTTCCAGCAGAGTCTCAAGTTCTCTCCTCCTGCTCTATCCCTGCTTGGACCACCCAGCAATCTTATTGAATCAGGTTCAGGACTGTTGAATCAATGAGTAAGACATGTCTCCCCCCTCCTCCCTGCCTTAGTTCACCATCTATCCTATCTAACAGCAGGAAAAGAATCAACACTGACATACTCACTGTAGGTGCCTGATTTGATTAGCAGAGGGTGTCAGATGTTACTCAGGGCAAGAGCAAATGCATTGTATCTCAGCACAGGTTTTCCCTGGTTCTCGGTCACCTAAGGAGGTGAATAGCTGCCAGGAATACTGACTGCACAGAGCAGGGTCCTGCCAGATCTGAGAACACAGCTGAATTTTCTCTCTCACAAGATTTATATACAAGAGTATACCATTCATTCCAGATGAACATACAACAATCTGCATTTTATTAGGGGAGTGTTTACAGTCATCTAGCTATCATTGTTCCTGGAAGACATCTCCTTCTCTTATGGAAGAAAGCAGAGTTAGTGCCCAGTTGTCTATCCCTAAATAAAGAATATCCCTTTCTTCAACTTTCTAGAAGCTTTTCTTGCAGATTTTGGAAGGCAGACTTCTAAAAGGCCTCCTGCCCCTTTTATTCCCTCCTGCACATGTCTGCGCCATGCTTTTATGTAATCCTCTCCTCTCGAATGGCAAGTAGGCTGATCTTGTGACTTGTTTCTTACAAGTAGACTACATCAAAGGTGATAGGATGTCACTTTCTTTTTTTTTTTTTTAAAGATTTTATTTATTTATTTATCTTCAGAGGGGAAGGAGAGAGGGAGAGAAACATTAATGTATGGTTGCCTTTTGTGCATCCCCTGCTGGTAGTTAGCCTGCAAGGGACCAGCCTGCAACCCAGGCATGTGCCCTGACTGGGAATTGAACTGCGATCAACTGATCCGCAGGCCCACGCTCAATCCACTGAGCTACGCCAGCCAGGGCTCAGGATGTCACTTTCATTATTAGGTTGCAAAAAGATTGTGACTTCTGTCTTGGTAGCAGACCTTCTGCCTCCTCCACTTACATACTTCATTGACACAAGCCGCCATATGGAAGAGGCCCATTTGGCAAGAAAACAAGACCATCAGTCCAACATCTACTGAGGAACTGAATTCTGCCATCCACCATGAATTTGAAGCAGATCCTTATCCTTTGTTCCTTCAGATGAGACCCCATCCCTGGCAGATAGGTTGACTGTATATTTTTTTTTTACAATGTTAAATGGGAAGTAGTGGCCTACGCTTTTGTTGTTGTTCAAGTAGTTTTCTGCCTTTTCCCCCCCACCCCTCCCCACCTCCTTCCCATTTCTACCACACCCTTGTTTTTGTCCCTGTGTCCTTTATAATTGTTCCTGTAAACCCTTCACCATTTGCCCCCATTATACCCTCCCCTCTCCCCTCTGGTCACTGTCAGACTGCTCAATTTCAGTATCTTTGGTTATATTTTGCTTGTTTATTCATTTTGTTGATTAGGCTCCAGTTAAAGGTGACATCATACAACATTTGTCTTTCACTGTCTGGCTTATTTCGCTCAGCATAATGCTCTCCAGTCCCATCCATGTTGCCACAAAGAGTGGGAGCTCCTTTTTCTTTCTGCTGCATAAAATTCCATTGTGTAAATGTACCAGGGTTTTTTATTATTATTATTTATTTAATTATTTTTCAAGTACAGTTTTCTGACTATTACTCCCATCCCAACCCACCCCCCAGTGCTCCCCCCTCCCATTTCCACCCTTCTTAGTTGTTGTCCATGTATCCTTTATATTTGTTCCTCTAAATCCCTCCCCTATTTCTCCTGAAATGCCCTCCCCTCTCCCCTCTGATCGCTGTCCCCCTGTTCTCTATTTCAGTGTCTGGTTATATTTTGCCTGCTTCTTTGTTTTGTTCTTTAGCTTCCTGTTAAAGGTGAGATCATATAGTATTTGTCCTTCAACACCTTGTACCAGAGATTTTTGATCCATTCATTTACTGATGAGCACTTAGGTTGCTTCCAGCAATTGGCTACTGCAAATTTTGCTGCTGTGAATGTTGGGGTGCATAGGTTCTTTTCAATTGATGTTTCAGGGTTCTTAAGATATAATCCTAGCAGTGGAATTGCCAGGTCAAAAGGCACTTCCATTTTTAATTTTTTGAGAAAATTCTATACTATTTTCTACAGTGGCTGCACCATTCTACATTCCCACCAACAGTGCATTAGGGTTCTCTTTTTTCCACATCCTCTCCAACACTTGTTTGTTGGTTTACCATGTCCATTCTGACCTGTGTAAAGTGGTATCTCATGCTGGTTTTAATTGGCATCTCTCTGATGACTAGTGATAGCATGTTTTCGTATGCTGGCCCCTCTGTATGTCCTCCTTGGAGAAGTGTCTGTTCAATTCCTTTGCCCATTTTTTAATTGGGTTGCTTGTTTTAGAGTGGAGTTGTGTGAGTCCTTTATATATTTTGGAGATCAGTCCCTTGTTTGAAGTATCATTGGCAAATATATTTTCCCATATGGTTGGTTCTCTTTTCATTTTAATGCTGTTTTCTTTAGCCGTGCAGAAGCTTTTTATTTTGATGAGATCCCATTTGTTTATTCTTTCCTTTATGTCCCTTGCTCTAGGGGACATGTCAGTGAAAATATTGCTGTGTGGAATGTCTGAGATATTCCCATCTGTGTTCTCCTCTAGGACTTTTATGGTGTCACAGCTTATATTTAAGTCGTTTATCCACCTTGAATTTATTCTTGTGCATGGTGTAAGTTGGTGCTTGAGTTTCTTTTTTTTGCATGTAGCTGTCCAGTTCTCCCAACACCATTTGTTGAAGAGGCTATTTTTGCTCCCTTTTATACTGTTACCTTCTTTATTCAATATTAATTGAAGATAGAGACTTGGACTTATTTCTGGGCTCTCTATTCTGTTCCATTGGTCCATGTGCCTGTTCTTGTGCCAGCATCAGGCTGCTTTGATTACAGTGGCCTTCTAATACAGTTTGATATCAGGTATTGTGATTCCTCCTACTTTGTTCTTCTTTCTCAGAATTTCAGCTGCTATTCGGGGTTGTTCATGATTCCACATAAATTTTTGAAGTGTTTGTTCTATGTCTGGGAAATACGCCACTGGTACTTTAATAGGTATTGCATTGAATCTATAAATTGCTTTGGGTAGTATGGACATTTTGATGATGTTAATTCCTCCAATCCATGAATACAGATATGTTTCCATTTGTTTGTGTCTTCCCTAATTTCTTTCTTCAGTGTTGTGCAGTTCTCTGAGTACAGGTGTTTTACCTCATTTGTTAGATTTATTCCTAGGTATTTTATTTTTCTTGTTGCTATATCAAATGGGATTTTTTTCTTGATTTCTGTTTCTGGTATTTCATTGTTGGTATACAAAAATGCCTTTGATTTCTGGACATTCACTTTGTATCTTGCTGTTTTGCCAAATTCATTTATTAGATCAAGCAGTTTTGGGGTGGAGTCTATACACTATCATGTCATCTAGAAACAATGACAATTTTGTTTTCTCCTTTCCAATTTGGATGCCTTTATTTCCTTTTCTTGTCTGATCACTGTGGCTGAAACTTCCAATACTATATTGAATAGAAGTGGTGAAAGTGGACAACCTTGTCTTGTTCCTGATCTTAGTGGAAAAGATTTTAGTTTTTCCCATTAAGTATGATGTTGGCTATATGTCTCTTATATATGGCCCTAATTATGTTGAGAAATGCTCCTTCTATTCCTACTTTGGTGAGTGTTTTTATCATGAATGGTGCTGTACCTTATCAAAAGCTTTTTCAACATCTATTGATATGATCATGTGATTTTTGTCTTTGTTTTTGTTTGTGATGTATTACATTTACTGATGTGCAAATTTGTACCATCATTGCATCCCTGGGATGAATCCCACTTGGTCATAGTGTATGATCTTTTTAATGTATTGTTAGATGTGGTTTGCCAATACTTTGTTTAGTATTTTAGCGTCTATATTCATCAGCAATATTGGCCTGAAATTTTCTTTCTTTGTTGTGTCTTTATCTCATTTTGGGATTAGGATGATGCTGGCTTCATAAAAAGAGTTTGGGAGTTTTCCATCACTTGGGATATTTTGGAATACTCTGTGAAGGATAGGGATTAGCTCTGCCTTAAATGCCTTGTAGAATTCTCCTGTAAAACCATCTGGTCCAGGGCTTTTGTGTGATGGGAGTTTTTTTATTACTTCTTCAATTTCATCTGCTGCTATTGGTCTGTTCAGGCTTTCTGCTTCTTCTTCATTGAGTTTTGGAAGATTATTTTTCTAGAAATTTGTCCATTTCACCTAGGTTTTCAAATTTCTTGGTATACAGCTCTTCATAATAATTTCTTACAATCCTTTGTATTTCTGTGGTATCAGTTGTAATCTCTCCTCTTTCATTTCTGATTGTATTTATTTGGGTCCTCTCTCTTCTTTTCTTGATGAGCCTACTTAAAGACTTGTCTATTTTGTTTACCTTTCAAAGAACCAGCTTCTGGATTCATTGATCCTTAGAATTGTTCTTTTAGTCTCTGTGTCATTTAATTCTACTCTGATCTTGTTTATTTTTTTCCTTCTACTTGCTCTGGGCTGTCTTTGTTGTTGTTCCTCGAGTTCTTGTAAGCCTAGGGTTAGGTGGTTTGAAATGTTTCTATCATTTTTAGGTAGACCTGTATTGTTACAAACTTCCCTCTCAGGACTGCCTTCACTGTGTCCCATAACTTTTGGTGTATTGTGAGTTCATTTTCATTTGTTTCCAGAAACTTTTTTATTTCTTTCCTGATTTCATTCTTGACCCATTCATTGTTTAATAGCATGCTATTCAATCTCCATGATTTTGAGTGTTTTGGGTTTTTTCCTTGAGGTTGATTTCTAGTTTCAGTCCCTTGTGGCTGGAGAGAATGCTTGATATGATTTCAGTTTTCTTGAATTTGAGGCTTGTTTTGCGTCCTATCATGTGGTCTATCTTTGAAAATGTTCCATGTGCATTTGAAAAGAATGTTTTGGGGGGGTTTTTTTGTCTTCTTTGGGATGAAAGGCTCTATATTATCAGTTAAGTTCATTTGATCTAGGAGATTGTTCGATGCTGCAAATATCTTTGCTGATATTTTGTTTGGAAAACCTGTCCATTTTTGACAGTGGGGTATTAAAATCCTCAACTATAATTGTGTTGCTGTCAATATCTTTCGTGAAATCCTCCAAGACTTTCCATATGTATGTGGTTGTTCCTATATTGGGTGCATGTATATTTACAATGTTTATGTCTTCTTGATGGATTCTTCCCTTGAGTATAATGAAGTGACCTCTGAGTCTCTTTATATGGCCCTTTTTTGAAGCCTGTTTTGTCTGATATGAGTATTGCTATCCTGACTTCTTTTTTTCCCTGTTCCTTTGCTTGGAAAATTTGTTTCTAGCTTTTCACATACAGTCTGTATAGGTCTTTTGTTTTGAGGTGGGTCTCTAATAGGCAGCATATGTGGGAGTCATGCTTTCTTATCCAGTCAGCTATTTTGTGTCTTTCTGTTGGAGCATTTAATCCATTTACCTTTAAGGTTATTATTGATAGGTACTCATTCATTGCCATTTTTTTGTACCTGTGTTCCTTTCTCTCTCACTCTTTTCCTTCCTTTTCTTAAAGCAGCCACTTTAGCATCTCTTACAGAGCTGGTTTGGTGGTGGTGTATTCTTTAGATTTGTCCTGGAAACTCCTTATTTGGCCTTCCCTTTTAATTGAGATCCTTGCTGTGTAGAATAATCTTGGTTGCAGTCCTCTGGTTTTCATTAGTTGGAATATTTCTTGGTATTCTCTTCTGTTTTGGACCGTTTCCACTGAGAAGTCTGCTGCCAGTTTTATTGGAGTTCTATTATATGTTACTTGCTGTTTCTCTGTTGCTGCCTTCAAGAATCTCTCTTTGTCTTAGAATTTTGCCATTTTAATTATGATGTGTCTTGAAGTGGGCCTCTTTGGGTTCCTCTTGATTGGGACTCTCTGTGTTTTCTGGAGTTGTATGACTTTTTCTCTCATCAAATTAGGGAATTTTTCGATCATTCCTTTTACAAACAGGTTTTCTAATTTTTGCTCTTCTTCTTCTCCTTCTCATATCCTTATTATATGGCTATTGTTACATTTCATGTTGTCTTGCAGCTCCCTTACCACCTATTCGTTCTTTCTGAGTTTCTTTTTCTTTTCTAGCTCTATATGGGTATTTTTTTCCTACCTCATCCAACTCACCAATTTGATACTCTACTTCATCAAGCCTGCTTGTAATTTCTTATGTTTTTTATTTCCAGGATTTTATTGTTCGTTTTTTCCTGGTTTCTGTTTATAGTTTCTATGTCTTTTCATGCAGATGTAGTTCTCACTCAGTTCCTTTTAGTTGTCTGAGAGTTTCTTGAGCATCTTCATAACCATTATTTTTAATTCTGTATCTGATAGTTTAGTTACCTCCATTTCGTTTATCTGTTTTAGTGGGGAGTCTTCCTTTTAAATGCATGTTCTTTCTTTGTCTCCCCATTTTAGGTGACTCTTTTTTTTTGTTTCTGCACTTCCTGATGTTTCACTTTTCTATCTGTCTTTATAGTGTGAACTTCTATGTTAGGAATTCTACGGGGTTCAGTGCTGTGGTCTCTTTGATCTCCTTGTCTAGATGCTCTAGATTTTGCCCTTCTTTTGTTTGTGTGGGCTTTCTTGTTGTACATGGGTTTTTAACCTTTTGGTGGTTCCTTTGTTGGTGTTTTTTCTCCTCCATCGGGTATACTGATGTTCGCAGCTCCCACCCACCTCTTCTTATATGTGATCAGTGTCGGGGTAGGCAAAATGGATTAAGACATGAGAGTATTTTATGGGATTTAAAGTACTAGCAAGTAGAGAAGAGATAGGAGATTCTCTGAGTAAGTATAGCATTAACTGTGATATTTCACCCAGTTAGCCACTTTTTATGAAAGGTGAAAGAGAGATAAGACTCATGTTAGAGGGGAGAATGTTTGTGAGCTGAATCCAGAAAACAGAGCATTTATAAAAGGTTAGATGATGAGATATAGTGAGATTAAAGGATAGAAAGTAGGCATAGTGTGAGGGAGAATAGAGTTAACCACAACGTCAGTAATGCTCAGGATTAAAGTGAAGTGGACTAAGATCATAGAGGGTTGCTGTGTAGTATGTACAATTGTATGGAATAGCAATTATTTACAGTAGTACTGGAACAACAATAATATGACATGAAATATATGATTTGGATAATAAGAATAGAAAGTACCTGATTAAGAGTTGTGTGTTACTGGAAAACAGGTGAAACAAAAGAAGGAAAATTAAAGTACAATAAAGAAAGAATAAGGAAAACTAGTCAAGCAATTCAATTAAATAGAGAAATAAAATGAAGAAAACTAAACATAAGGAAGAGAAATTTTAAAAATACCAATAAATAAAAATGGTAAAAATAATGAGAAAATAATAATAATACACATAATAAAATTCCAGCTCTTTAGGGTAGCAAAGCGACATTTGTCTCATTTTCTCAGTTTTGGGAGTTACACTTGCACCCCCCCTTTCAATCTGCCTGTGGACCCTTCATAACTCCACATCTTACTGTCTCACTTGGAGGAAGAAAAAAAAGGGAAAAAAAAGAGAGAGGAACCAAAAAGAAAAATAATAATGATAAGCCTCCTGCTGATAAACCCATTCATTGAATTCTGCTCGTCTTCCTAGATGCCACAGGAAGATGGGGGCTGGGCTTCACTTTTCTCCCTTCCTATGGTTTTGAGAGGATGGGGACCAGATGTGGGTTGCAATATTGTTTCCTGGCCTCCGACCCAGTTCCTCCATGAGCTGCCAGGCTCAAATCAGCCACTTAGCTGCCCACAGCATGAGACAAGCCGGGCGGTGAGGTTCTACACTAGGCACTCACATTCTCTTGGCGTGGGCAACTGAAATCACCCTGGGGGTGGTGAGCCAGCCACTGCTGGAGAGTTCCTTATAAAGCAGCTGCTTAACAAGCCCACACCTTTTCACACAGCCCAACTTTCCAACTAGTCCAGAGACACTCCAAGTCACTGTCCCACACAGCTGAACTCCTCCCTTCTCCAAGTGTCACCCAGCACCTCAATTTCTCTGGTGCCAGCGTCCACAGTCCCAATGGATGTGTACCACCTTTGTGTGTTTCCCACTTCATCTCTGTTCCCCACAGCAACTTCCAGCATCCAGGTCCCTCCTGGTGCCGGGCTGCCCTCCCTGCTCTGGTAGGGAAGGGAGTTGGTGATCTAACCCTCCTCCCTGTATCCTGCGGTAGGTGCTGGGCTGGACTGCTGCAGCCCTGGTCCCCACACAGATTCCAGGGACCTTACCATTACAGCACAGTCTCCTCACCATCTGTTATTCAATGTCTTCTGCAATTTTGGCCCCCAAATTTCATATAAGCTGGGATTCACTCTGTTCCTCAGACAATTGCCTAGGTATTCCAGCTGAGCACAGGGAGAACTGTGCTCTGCTCCCACCTACCTCGCCAACCTCTTCTCAATCCTGATTATAGATTTTTGACAGACCCTGAGACAGAGGACCTACCTAAGCCATTCTTGGTCTTCTGCCTCACGGAAACTAAGATCATAGATCTGTTTAAGCTGTTTTAAGCTGATAAGGTTGTGGCAATCATATAGCAGTTTATAACTAATGCATGGATAAAACCAGTGAATGAACAGAAAAAAAGAATGAAATTGGTTTGTAAATTGTAGAGTTTCATTTAAAATTTTAAAAATGCTTCTCTAAATGAGACCCAACTGTACATATATGTCTAAAAACACAGGTGTATGGAGGGCTACATACTAAATATAATAATGGTTGCTTTTGGAGGGGAGGGGACTAGTGAAGGATAGAACATTTGATGAAAAGTATGCCCACTTTTTTCTAAGGTTATGAAACTTTCAAATTATACATATTAATATACAACTCACATTAAGAAGAAAACAATAAAGGAGACCTTTTCTGAAATTTTCTTGGAGGCTCAGAATTTTTCTAAACTTTAACATAGGATTTGTGTTAATCATAAAAAAGATTAGGAGAGAAAATGGAACATTCAATAAAAAATGATACAACCGCCCTGGCTGGTGTAGCTCAGTGGATTGAGCACGGGCCTGAGAATCAGAGGATCGCGGTTCGATTCCCAGTCAGGGCACATGCCTGGGTTGCAGGCCAGTTCCCTGCAGGCCAACTCCCAGCAGGGGACGCACAAAAGGCAACCATACATTGATGTTTCTCTCCCTTTCTCCTTCCCTTCCCCTCTAAAGATAAATAAATAAAATCTTAAAAAAAAATGATACAACCATGTTGGAAAAATGTCACCTTTTTAAAAATAAAGTTAAACATATATTTACTGTACAACAGTCCTGTTCTAAGGTATTTTATCCAAAAGAAATGAAAACCTATGTCTACACACAAAAAACCACTCACACAAACCTAATGAACATACTAAAAACCTGAATTAGATATTTATAGGGGTGAATTTTATGGTATGTGAATTAGTTCTCAAATTTTTTAAAAACCTGTGCACAGATATTTATAGAAGCTTTATTTTAAATGGCTAAAAACTAGAATCAGCTCATATCACTGGCAAATGAAGAAACAAACTGGTACAGACATACAATTAAATACTACTCAGCCATAAAAAAGAGTGAACTACAAATACACACAACAAAATGGATGGTTCCTGAAGGCATTTTGCAAGTGAAAGAAGGCTATTAGACTCAGAAAGACTATATGCAATGTAATGCTATTTATGTGAATTTCTGTGGAAAACACTATAAGTTTAGAAAACAAATCAGTGGTTGTGAAGTTTCAAGTAAATTTACTTCAATAAGCCTGATTTTTAAATGGTTAAAACACAGTTGTTTTTGGATTGTTTTGGTTTAGTTTTGAGATTTTCTGTAAACCTGTTGGCTTTAGATTCTAAGTTATGTAAAGGCTTATGTTTAAAAGAATATAAAAAGTTCCCTTTTTTTCGATAAGACTTAATTGTGTTAGAGACTTTATTTTGGAATTATGTAATAAAGACAGTAAGTACTGAAAATCAAAGAACAGAAAGATTCATAGCATCAAAGTTTGGTATGAGAAGATTAATACTTTTTTTTTTTTAACTCCCTAAAGGTGAGGAAGAAAATGGTTCCCGTTCCTCTGGATGGGCATCCTATCTACATAGTTGGTCTGGACTTCGATAAATTGATGGAAAGAACATTATCTATTAATCAAATAGAACCCATTTGGCAAAAAGGATTCACATATATTGCCGTTATTCTTTCATTAAAAAGTGTGTAATAATCCATATCTACATGTTTTTGTACATACATATGTCACATATACAGTAGTGGGAAAAAGTAGATTTACAGCTGTCATACAAATAAATAAGAGTTAATTCTGTGTTTAGCATACTCACAACTGTAAGCCTATTTTTGTCCACCCCTGTATTTAAAAAGTCTCAGCTTGAAGTAAAAATACGACAGCCTGCACTGTTGAGTCCAGTCCACAGACCTTGACTGATCCCCACACATGCTGCCAGGTGAAAAACCAAGAATGAGCACTTCCTTCTCTGGAACCTCAGGACCTGCCTGTTTCTGGGCAGTACTGTGAATTTTGACATTAGACTAAATTTTGGTGCTATTATCAACTGGAATTTAGGCTTTTAAAATAATGCTTCAAAAATATTTATAGCAAAGTCAGACTTGCAGATTGTTCTTAGTTGTAAATTGTTAAAAAAATTGTTAATTAGAACATAAAGGAAAATGTTTTATTGGTAAAGTTGGCATGTTTATTAAGGGACTACAAGGTAAAATATAAGGTATAATTAATTATGAGAACAAGTTAAAATATAATTTATGTAGTTATTCTTTAAAATGAACTGGTTTTTTCCCTCTAAAGTAAGTTATCTCAAAACTCATCACATTGTTAGAGTCCTGTTACTGACTGTGACACTGTGGTTCCCATGTTTCCACAGATAGTATCATTCTGTAAGTTTTTCAGTAGAAGGGATTTTAGAGAGACATCTTAGAGATGAATGCTACATTTCAACAGTTCTTGTGAATAACTCTAGATAGTGGTACGACTTGCCTTCAATGCCTCTGACTATATATAATTGACTACCCCAAAACTGTGTCTTAAATTATAGAGTTGAGAATTATGTTTTTAATATTTATTTGTTAAAGTACCACATAGTATGTTCTGTGCAGGCCTCTCTTAGGCTTTCCCATTTATATTCTAATTTTCAGTCTCAGCTGGTGAATTAACTGTACTTTGGTTACCCAGAACATCAGCTTCCAATTTAATTTAACTGACATTTGCTGCTGGCGTGTTGAGTTTATTCCTTAAAAAATATCTCATATGTCTGTCCTTCCCCCTTTTAGAAGAACAGACCTAAACTAATGAATGTATTAAAGAAAATGCATCTGTTTCAAAGTCAGAGCCTGACTTTAAATGGATAACTTTTTACTGTATAAATTGTGAATATAAGTATGCCAGCACCGTACAATGAAACTGTAATAGCATTTAAATCAATTTTACTTTCTCTTTAAGTCTAGGCCTTTTTGAAGTCTATAAACTTGTTTTGAAATATAGTTTCTATTTAATAATGTAATGACAAAAATACCCTTCTGCATGACTTTGATTACAAAAGGAATATTCTTTCATGGTTTCAGCAATGAAAGGAAATGTAATTATTTTAATATTTCCATTAAATATGTTTACTATATATTATATTTTTATGCTTACTCTTTCTTTTAGACACTGTGTCTTTGAAGTTTTAAATTAGTTCATGAATTGGAAGTATAAAGTCCTTTACTAACATCTTTAGACATTTGGGACCTAGAGTATCAGGTGTTTGAGAGAACAGAGATGGACCTTTTGGTACATGAGGTATAGATCATGGTGCCTGCCATATCTGACAAGTGCCTTCCACCTTATACTGCAAGCATTGCTTAGCTTTTCTTTGGGCACCTCAGGTTTCAGCCTCTCTATGATGTAAGGCATCTCCGGTGTACAATGAGCTTTACATTCCAAACAGTGTAAGTAAGTATAAGATAATACTTTGAAAATTACATCCTTTTAAAGCTTTGTCAGAAGTGTAACCAAACCACATACTAGCAAAGCTAAGGCTTGCTAAAGGCCCACAGTGCCTGTGTTCTTTTAAACACAATCATTAGTCAATTATGTAGCTGGAATATATTGAGTAGTGTGATGTTTTCCACAAAGACACAATTTTGGTATTGGATGACTGGCACAGCACACAAAAAGGTACTCATACTGTATAAGGAAGCTATTCTATATTGATTTGGTATCTGAATATCTGCTGTTGCTTTAAAATAAATACACAACAAGGAAACCAACCTGATACTTTATAGGTATCTTTGAGCAGATTTTTACCCATGAGTGTTAATCATTTGGTTATTTATGTATAAAAGAAAATTTTTTCTACCTGCATTCAAAATGTAGACTTCCTGGGAAAAATATCAAGTTGTGACCTTCAAATTACTACTTAAAATTAGTTTTGTGTGACTAGAACACTGAATGTGGTGAAGAAATACAATTGTTTCAATCCCTTCTACCCCTGCCTCTCTCTAGGATCTTTTGCCCTACCACCATACAAGTACAGGTAGGCCCAACTGTAATAGGGTCTGGCCAGAAATCACTGGGAGGCTGGAAAGACCCCAGTCCAGGGCCACCCCAATCTGCCAGAGCCAGCCTCTCACCCCTGAGAAGGGAATTGGCAGAACACTGGTTGCAAGAAGTGCCAGAGGTTCCCCCNCCCCCCCCCCCCCCCCCCCCCCCCGAGTTCAAATCAGGACCCACTTGACAGCCTTCTTACACTCTGGAGCCAAACTATAAACAAAGGCCCTGGGGGTGAGCAAAGGTGTGGGCAGCTGAGCCACTCATACAGCAGCCTGTGTGAGCTCTGGGGGCTGGACACCCCTTCCCAAGTAAACAGACACTATGCTGGTACAAAGCTGGAAACTTCACTCCCTTTCAAAATGATGGAGGGAGAAGGGTCAAAGACAATGGAGAACTGAATAGCGGACACTGATGCACCTTGAACAAAGCCTGACTCCCTTGCTCTGGGATTGCTGGGTCAAGTCTTTAAAACGCAGGGTGCCAAAAGGCTTTTTTCCCCTTCTTGGCTAGCCTGGTCAGACACACGGAGCCTGAGTTCCTGAGACCAGCAGGTCCCCAGGAGGTGGCGCCATCTGGGAATGTTCCCCCTGCCCCTCTTGCGCAAAAGGTGGCAGCAGAACTGACAGTGCTGTGTGGGAGATGGGAAGGGGTTGCAGAAGGTTCTGCCTGGCTAAGGACACAGATGCTGGTGAATGGGTGGCCAGAGAAAAACAGCTCTGGAAGAGAGAAACTGGCACTGCAAGAAAGACTCAGGGAGGTGCACACAGACTTGTGAGAGGTGCCTGGAGATGGACTGCAACCGGGACTCTGCATTTCTTAAAGGACCATACTTCTAAAATGTAAAAAGAACAGCAGTTTTGCTAACCAAAAGCTCAGAAGTGGAAAATACATTGAAGGGACCCGACCTGGCAGACCTGCAAGCAGAGGGCAGCACAGGGGAGAATTCAGGTTGAAACTCCTGCGAGACATCAACAGACTCCTTGTGTCTGGAAAGTAGGAGCTGAATGCCTGAGGTTTGCCTTTCCCAGACAGGCAAACCCAAGTGCCCCCCTGAGGGATTACAGGTTTAAGGTGAGACCAGGCCCAGCAGTTTTGTGCTGCGTAGATTTCCTCGGGGCAAAGAAGAAAAAAAGCTGATAGGGCTCTTCACCAGACACTACATGCTACATAGCTCCTCCGCCCAATTTACTAAGCCCAGCAGAGCAGAGCAAATAGAGACAGGTGCAATAAGATGCTATCATCTCTCCTGCAAAACTGTTTACATTCATGTCATATCCTTCAAGTCTGGTCATAATATAGCACCGGGTTTTATAATATATTTCAAACATCATATTGCTGTTCCCTTATTCCATACTACCTCTTTCCTCCACCTTCATATTTTTGTTTTAATTTCTATTTTCTTTCTTGGTACAATTTGTTTCTGTTCTGCGCCATTACTATTGCTCCCCCTCCTCCAGCGTCTCAAAGCTGAACCTATTGTGGTAATCATTTCACAATATATGTAAATCAAACCATCATGCTGTATGCCTCAAACTTTTACAGCAGTGGATCCCAATCATTTCTTATTGAAAAGATTAAAATAATATAAACAAATATATGCTACTAAGTTTGAGCTTTGGAGATGAAATAAACTAAATTTTTATATTTAAAATTTAAATTAAATCTGTAGATATCGTGTATCAACCATGATCTCGTAGAATTTAAAAGCTTGAATAGGTCTATAACTACAAAAAGTTAAGATGGTCGTTAAAATCTTCCCAACTAGAAAATACAAAGTCCAAATGGATTTAGAGTTGTGTCCCACCAAACTTTCAAGTAACAATCATGCCAATATTATACAAATTTATTCAAACAATAAAAAAGAGAGTATTCCAGGAGCCTCTCCCGGCCGTTGTGCGGCGGGCCTGCGTCGCATCCGGCAATTACAGGACCCAAGGGTATGGCCAATGCAGTGGGCGCTCAGCTTCTGCACACTTCCTCCATGGCCCTGGGCAGTGCAGTCCATTGGTGGCTGTTCCTCGTGGGAGCCTGCATGGGAGCCAGCGGCCTATAGGGAAGCCAGGGGCCGGGCGGGAGCGCCAAGCCTGGTGGGGCAGCTGAATGCCGGCCACCCAGCCAACTGAGCGTGTCAACACAAGCGCATTGTAGCTTGGAAGGTATATAATGGTCCACTTTCTAAACCGTGATGGTGAAATATTAACCAGAGGAAAAGTCGGCGACTCTCCTGCTAGATGTCTGCTTGTTCTACCTGTCATCTCATCTTTGAAAAACACATATATGTGAAATTAGATGCAATCACTGAAGAGGAGAATGACATGGTTGATCTGGCATGCGGGCTAACAAGTCCCAGTTGGGCTGGCAAGTCTATTTGACAAAGTCGTTGGACAAAATGACTGTTCAAGTGCCTGATGCCATGGCCAATGCTCGACAGCCCATGGACATGAGCAAGAACTCATAGGATAGAACAAATAGGAATATTTTACAAAATTTTACCTACTTTTATAATTATTACTTAATGTAATAAGAGCATGGATGAGGGGGGTTACTATTTTGATCAGCTTTACTACTTTAAATCACCTTGTATAACTACTAAATTTTGTAGTTCAAAAGCATGCAGTCTTTATTTTGGTTGAATTATGAAAAGGGAATCAAATAATGAGAAAATAGTTTGTGTGATAAAATGTTACCTATTTTATTTCATGTTTGCTTAGCAACTTTGGCAAAATATTTTCACATAAATCCTATGCTTACTTGCCTATAAAGTAGGTTTGAAAAGGTATTATCCCTGTTAGATGTGGGTGAAGGCAGAGATCTAAAATGGCTTGTTTAGGGCCTTACATTGAATCAGAAAATATGTACTAGAACCCACATCTTGTTACTACAAATTAGATATTCAGATTAAAACTGGAGAAATTATGAATATCTTATTTATAGTAGTATTGTAATTAAGTGTGAATGTGTATGGGAAAACTTGCTTCATTAACTGATTAATTTCAAAGATGACTGTAATCTTATATATAAACATTTCAGAATTTTGATTCAGTGAAAAGTATGTCTGAGCACAAGCAACATAAAAAATGGAGGAATAAACAAAAAATAGATGTCTTTATTCTTTTCTATCAAAGTAGAATGGCCTCTCTTTTTAATATTTTTAAAAGAATTCTGATCCATAAATCTCTGCCTGTAATAGAATAAAGAACTTTTGGATTAGGTTTTCTCCGTCTTGAGTTGCACAAGGAAACGAGCAAGCTTCCACACTGCACAGCCCAAATAGTGCTGCCCAGTGTGCAGTGAGCTCAGCAGCATTCACAGTCCCAAGGAAGAGGGGGAATGGTTTGATCACCACAGATGACCAATTATGGTCATGTTTGCATGGCAAACATTTGTAACTTTATCTTTACTATGAGTAAACTGGTAAATGATAATAAAGCAGTATTCAGTGTGCTCTTGGAAATACAATATAACAATTAGTCCAGCTAGCTTGGACTAATCATGGGGAAGGGCAGAACAAATAGATGAAAGAAAAAAGTAAACTATAAGACCCTTGAGTTACCTTCAGGTCCATCCATGCAGTTTGCTCATTTGCACAAATATTTGAGAACAGTATTTGACCTACAACATTGTATTATGTCAATTGAGGAATTCAGAGATGAACAAGATAAGGATACCCTCAGGGAGCTCACCTTTAATTAAGAAATGATAAAATATTTGCATGCACAAATAATTTGCTTGAACTAAGTTGACTAATTTGCCAAACAGAATATTTTAAGACTAATTAATGTGTAAAAAGTGGTTAGGGAAAATTTAAGGTTTTGATGTTTGTTTGAGATTTTGTAACTACCAAGTGCCTTCAATGTGGAGAGCACTATAATTTTTTTTAAGATTTTTTATTTATTTATAGAGGGGAAGGGAAGGAGAGAAGGAGAGAAATATCAATGTATGGTTGCCTCTGGTGTGTCCCTTGCTGGGAACTGGCCTGCAACCCAGGCATGTGCCCTGACTGGGAATCGAACCGCGATCATGTGGTTCGCAGGCCCGCGCTCAATCCACTGAGCTACACCAGCCAGGGTGAGAGCACTATACTTTAAAGCACTTATTGTAGTTCTCTTTATTAGCTTCCGTATTCTCCAGGTATTCTTCCATGAATTACCTAAACTGTCCTTTCCGGAACTTTAATGATAGCATTCAGCCTAAGCATTCTAAAATTTAGATACTAATTTCCTCATTTGTTCAAATTAAAAAAGTTTATATTAAGGAAGTTTAATTCTATTATTTAAATAAAATCTACCAAACATTAAATATCTTTAAAAAAAAGAAAAAATATTCTTCAACTTATTCTATAAGGCCAGCAGGAAACTGGCCACTAATACCACCATCCGATAAGATTTAATGTAATAGGAACATCGCAAACCATTTCATCATGATTTTAGCTGCAAAAATTTCAAACAAAGTTTGATTAACAAATCAAATCCAGATGTATATAAAAGAAGATAATACATCATGAGCCAGTTTGTTCTGTCGCATGCAAGGATGGTTTAATATTAGAGTATCCATAAAAATGTATTACATTAACAAATAGAAAAAGGCTTTTGGTAAAATTTAGCACACATTAGTATAAACTCAGTAAATTAAAAATGGGAGAAAAGTATATTTATTTATGTTAGAAAGGAGGGATGGAGAGACAGACAGAGAAAAACATCAATTTGTTGTTCCACCTAGTTACACATTCATTGGTTGATTCTTCCTCCAACCCTGGTGTATTTGGACAGTACTCTAACCAACTGAGCTACCTGGCCAGAGCCAGGAGAAAAAAACAATGTACACAGGGAAAGTGTATATATTAAAGATGAAGAGCAAACATCATCCTAACTGGGAACTGTTATAATCATTCATTTTAAAATAAGGAATAATACCATAGTGCTTGCTATATGTCTGTTTAATGTAGCATTGAAAGTCCCAGATAGTGCAAAAACTAAGAGAAAGAAATTAAAAACAAGAGGGCTAGAAAAAATAAGTGGTACTTATTATTCTCAGCTGATATGATCTTTGCTGAAAACAAAAATATCTACAGATAAATTATAAAAGTAGGATGGCTTGACTAGCTTATTGGTTATAAGATTAACATATTTAAAATTCAGTTGTGTTTTCTTTATACTGTTAGCAAACAACTAGAAAATTTAAAAAGAAAATATTTTAAACCAGAGAATTCCATGTAATTAAACATAAATAAAAATATGCAACATACTTAGAATGCCACAAAACTTTAATATATTTGTGGATGCTTAAACAAAGAAATATACCATATTCATGACCAAAACCCTTCAATATGAAATTAATTTATAGATTCCCAAATTACTATAGATTTACAGCAATTTCAACCAAAATAAAATAGGATTTTATTTTGCAAATAAAATTGCAAAATTTATATGGGAGAGGAAACAATAGACAGGATACTTCTAAAGGAGAACATCAAGGATAAGGGATTTTCTTTATCAAATGTAAATAATTAAACCAAACCATAATAAAGACTATGCATGGATATCATATGGGTGCAGGGATAGACAAATTGCTAATGGATGAAAGTAATGAGCCCAGAATCAGAAAATCATTTACATATAACTTAGGTAATTCACAATATATATAAAATCAACTGTATGTGATATAGAATATTCAATATAGCATTATTCAGCCTTAAAAATGAAGTAAATTCTAACACATGCAACAACATGGATGAAGTTTAGAGATGTTTTACTAAGTAAAATAACAGTAAAAAATGATAAATATTGTATGATTCTAATATATGAGGTACTTAGGGTAACCAAATTCAGAGACAGAAAGCAGAATGGTAATTCCTAGTGGCTTGGGGAGGATAAAATGGCTAGTTTTTGTTTTTTGGGTATGGTTTCAGTTTAGAAAGATGAATGTAGTTCTGGAAATAAATGATGGTGATGATTGCACAGCAATGTAAATGTGTTTAATACTAACGAATACAAAAATATAGATGGTAAATTTTATATTGTGTGCATTTACCACAGATAAAAATTTGAAAACAGTGTTATCATAAAACAGTCAGTCCTAATACCAGGGGAGTCTCCGCCCATTGGCCAAGATGGCAGCAGGGAGAGTTCTTACACTGAGCACACCAAAAGCTAGAGATAAGAAAGGATAGGACCTGAGAACTTGCAGAAAGCTAAAAGATAAGTGGGTAGGGCCCAAGAGTGCCAACAGCTAGAACGATGAATGAGTAGAGCCCAAGCACAATGAAAAGCTAGAAAGATTAATAGATAGGACCTGAGCACAGTGAAAGCTACATTTATGAATGGATAGGGCCCTGAACATGGTGAAAGCTGTAGAAAATAATGAATAGGGCCCCACCCATACCCAAAGCTAAAAAGATACTTAGATTAGAAAAAATTCCCACTTTCCCCTATTATATGAACTTTGGGCTTGATCAGGAGCATGAAAATCGCCTTTGAGATGGGAGTCCACCATTCTCCTAGGTTGTGTGGCACCTGAATAAATCTTTTTTCTTTTTGTATCAACACCTGCCTCATGAATTTGTTTTTTTTGTTGCAGTAGGCATCCAAACCTCTGTTTTTTGTTGGGTAAGAGTTTCAGTGCCTCAGATGGGATTGTGTGGACCTCAGTAAGTCCCAGAGATCTTGGGGTCAGGTCCCACCTGCCTATGACAGGCCAACCCCAAGATCAGGACTGGGGATTTCCCAGACTGGGACTTCTCTGCACTCCTGCTCAAAGCGTCAGCCACTTGAAGTGAATGGCTGGTGGAAGAAAAGGGATCTGAAAAGAATATGGACTCTTAAGTGAGTAGATCCAGCATACACACTGGGGATTCTCTATCCTTACCATTTGGGCCTTTGTGTTACTGGGGTGTGGTTAGGATTATTTAGGCCTTCACACTTTGGGGGTCCAGTTAGCACCACCTGCAGTATCAGTTGGCAGGAAATAATACCCTAAGATGTTTGTGAGCACTCGTTTGGAATAATAGAACCATGGATTCAATTTTGTTTATATGTTGCTACACTGTCTGGGGTCTTGTCATGATTATGGTTTTGGGTTTGTTCTTTTGTGCCACAGGGGTTTTTCAGTTTCAACTCCTGAAGCAAGCTAACTGGGCCAAGTTTTAGCAGATTGGTCCATCCACAGCTATTAACCAATGTCTAAGAAGGAATTGGTTTTCTATTGTAACACTGCTTGGCCTATGTACACTTTAGACAATGAAGGATAATGGCCCCTAAGTGGTTCGCTAAATTTCTACACCATCATGCAATTACAATTATTTTTTCCAGTGGTCAGGGAAATGGGACAAAATTCCCTATGTGCAGGCAGTTATGTCTTTACACAATAAGAATTTAGCAAGGAAAGGTAACTACTTAATGATGCAGAGAAGGGAAGTTGCTTAAAAACACTTCTCTGATAATACGATACAAGAAGAAAAGAAAAATGAGGAAGTGTCTTTAATTTCCTGAACCCAGGAGACAAAGAATTAACAGCAGAAAGACTTCCTCCATCACCACTCTGCTACTAAATATCTCTGAAATAGGGCCCAATGGGACAACAGGCCCACTCCATATGATGAAGTAATGGTCTCCCCCTCAAAGACCTAGAAGGGTACCAAATTTGAACAGGGATAAACCCTATCTAGAGCAGGACAATTCCCTTTCAGGCAATACCCTATAGGTGGAATAAACCAGTGGGCTACTATTGGGCCCACACTCCACTTTCCACTTCAGATTTGCAGAATTGGAAGAATTCCAACCCCACATATAGGGAGAATCCTCAGGAAATGGAAGATCTTATCACCTCTATATTTTCGACTCACAATCCAAACTGGGCAGATACACAAGCTCTCTTTAACATCTTGCTAACAACGATGAAAGGTGCCTTGTTATAAATAAGGCTAATAAAGAAGCTCATTTCTTCCATCAAGAGAATCCCAGTGGGACCCTCAACCCAGGCAGGGCAATTCCCTTGAAAGAGCCTAAATACCACCCAACTAGTAGCAACCTAGCCTTCCTAGAACATTAAAAAAGGTGCATATTGGAAGGACTTAACAAAGAGATGCCTAAACAAAAGAGCCTGAATATGATAAAGGCCATGCAAGAAAAACCAAATGAAGATTCTTCTAAATTTTTAGAAAGGATCTATCAGGCTTATCAAAAGTGATGCTGACTCATAGGCACCAGAAAATTTCTGGATTGTAAACCTGATTTTTATTGGGCAAAGTGTTCCAAATATCAGAAGGAAGCTCCAACATTTACAGGGTATTGGGAATGGATCCCTCTGCACTGGTGGATATTGCATTTAAAGTTAAGCATGCCAAGAAAAACAGGAAATTAAAACAGGCCACAATTTTCTTAGAAAAATGCGGGGAAACCAGGAGAGTCATGACCCTAAAGGAAAAGGAAAAGATCCACTAAGAGCCAATCAATGTGCCTATTGCAAACAGAAAGGCCACTGGATAAAGGACTGCTGAGAACTCAAGAAGGAAAAAAAAGAGAAAAGAAGGAAGGAATGAAGGGAGGGAGGGAGGGAAGGAGGGAGGGAGGAAGGAAGGAAGGAAAGGAAGGAAGGAAGGAAGGAAGGAAGGAAGGAAGGAAGGAAGGAAGGAAGGAAGGAAGGGGGAGAGAGGAGAGAGAAAGAAAGAAAGGAAAAGAAAGAAAGAAAAAGAAAGAAAGAAAGAAACAAGAAAGAAGAAAAGGAAGAAAGGAAGGAAGAAAGAAAATAAAAACCCTTGCTGAGAAATTCTATAAAGGAAAGATGAAGTCTGATGATGAGGCCCAGGGGATGCCCTAGACATCTCCCACCTATGGTTATTTTCCCACAGGAGCCACAGGTACAGTTGACAGTGGGGAACAAGCTAATTGATTTCTTCATAGATATGGGAGCTCCATACTCAGTGCTAAATTCAAAACCAAACAAGAAAAGTTCAGCTGCAGTGATGGTTACTGGAGTAAGCAGGCAATTACAAAAGTAGGCCTTCCTTCAACCTCTAGAATGCCAGTTTGGGGGTCATTATGCGTAGTTTTCTCTATACTACAGACTACTCCATACCATTGGTAGGCTGAGATTTATTTTGTAAATTACATGTACAAAGAACTTATTCTACTGAGAAGCAGCAGTTATGTATAGAAGTCATGATGGAACATGCTCTCCAGCTCCAGGCACTTCCAGCCTGCCTAGAATGACTGGGAGGTGGACCCTTCCCACCCAGGATCAGGTTGATCAAGTTGTTTGGGCCAGTGGAACACCAGGTAGAGTGGTTAACATCCAGCCTGTAAAATTAACCCACAAAAGGGGTGTGGATCCCACAGGAGAAACAATACCCCCTCAAAAGGAAGATTTAGAAGGAATTCAAGCAGTATTAAAAGGTTCTTAAAATCAAGAATAATCCAGCAGGCCAAGATGGAGCCGTGGGTGGAAATACTGTAACTCCTCGCAAAACCAAATTTAAGGACAACAAAGATTTAGAAACAAAAACACAACCAAAACAGACAGAAAATTGAACTGTACCAAAGTCCAACAACAATGAACCATTCATCCAGACCAGAAAGAGGGACAGAGTCAGGGGCCGAAAGAGAGGGGTCAGCAAGAAAAAGAGGTGGCTGCAGGACGAACCCAAGCAGCAGGTGGCGGTTTGCCGATCCCAGGCATGGGATGGCAATGGCTAGACCCAGTGAGGGCACAAGGCAGCTGGCTGACCACAGTCAAACATTCATGCACAGATAAACCAGCAGTGAGACAGACCACCCAACCTAGGGCCCCAGCAATGGGAAATAATGCCTAAAAGCACAGGTTGGAAAACTTGCAGGGTTGGGGTACCAGAATAGGCTCCCAGCCTCACAGGAGAGTTTGTTGGAGAGACCCACAGAGTCCTAGAATGTACACAAGTCCACCCACCTGGGAATCAGCACCAGATGGGCCCAATTTGCTTGTGGGAAGCAGCAGAATGGACTGAAATCCAAGAGGGAGTGGAACAAACGTCATTGTTTCCTCTTTAACCCCGCCCCGCACATACAGTGCCACAAACCAGCTATTGGGTTGCCCCACCCTGGTGAACATCTAAGGCTCGGCCCCTCATACCTAATAGGTGAGAACAGATCAAAACATTATGGCTCAAGCAGAACAGCTCAAAGCCCCAGAATCAATACTTTGAAGTGACCAAGAGATAGCCACCCTATCATATGCACAGTTCAAAATACTGGTGATCGGGATGCTCACAGAACTGGTTGATTATAGTCACAAATTAGATGAAAAATGAAGGCTACACTAAGTGAAATGAAGCAAAATGCACAGGGAACCAACAGTGATGGAAACAAATCTGGGACTAAAATCAATGGAGTGGACCTGAAGGAAGAAAGAAACAACCAAACAGAAAAAAATGAAAAAAATAAGAATTAAGACTTCCTCCAAGATGGAGGCATAGGTGGAAACACTGTGCCTTCTCCCACAACCAAGTTTGGATACAACAAAAGTTTTGGAGAACTAACACACACCCAGAGACCAGAAAACGGAATTATACGGAAGTCTGACAGCTATGAACCGTTCAACGAGGACGGTAAGAGGTGGAGCCAGCAGCGGAGCTGGGTCGGGCAGGACAGACCTAGGAGCGCAGGCAGCCCAGAACTAGTCGGGGTGCGGAACAGACTGACCAAGGTCGCACATTCGCCCGCAGTGAGACGGACCACGCAGGCCCCAGGGGGTGAACCCAGTGGTGGAGGGCTGACAGCGGTGGCGCACTCGCATGCCGTGGAGCGAGGCACGTGGGCCTGGTGACGGTGGTGGCTGCGGTGCTGGTGGGGGTCGCGGCAGCAGGCGGCAGAGGGAAGCCATTTTCCCTCTTTGACCCCGCCCCCACATACAACGTCACAAGCCAGCAACTGAGTTGCCCTGCTCTGGTGAAAACCTAGGGCTCCGATCCGGCTACTTAACAGGCACGAACAGCCCAAAAGATGGCACAAGTAGAACTCAAAGTCCCAGAGCCAATAACTATAAGCGACCAACAGATTACCAGGCTCTCAGAAGCCCAATTTAAGACACTATTTATCAGGATGCTCACAGAATTGGTAGAGTACAGTCACAAATTGGAGGAACATATGAAGGCTAAACTAATTCAAATGAAGGGAGATGTCCAGGAAACAAATAGCGATGGAAAGGAAACTGGGACTCAAATCAATGGAATGGACCAGAAGGAAGAACGAAACATCCGACCAGAAAGGAATGAAGAAATGAGAATTCAAAAAAAAAAAAATGAGGAGAGGCTTAGGAACCTCCAGGACATCTTTAAACGTTCCAACATCCGGATTATAGGGGTACCAGAAGGGGGAAGGAAACAGCCATGAGTGGAAAACTTATTTGAACAAATAATAAAGGAGAACTTCCCCAGTCTGGCAAAGGAAATAGACTTCCAGGAAATCCAGGAAGCTCAGAGAGTCCCAAAGAAGTTGGACCCAAGAAGGAACACACCAAGGCACATCATCATTACATTAGCCAAAACTAAAATGAAGGAGAGAATCCTAGAAGCAGCAAGAGATAAGGGGACAGTCACCTACAAAGGAGTACCCATCAGACTGTCAGTGGGTTTCTCAGAAGAGACCTTCCAGGCAAGAAGGGGCTGGAAAGAAGTATTTCAACTTATGAAATGCAAGGACCTGCATCCAAGATTGCTCTATCCAGCAAAGCTATCATTTAGAATGGAAGGGCAGATAAAGCACTTCTTAGATAAGGTCAAGTTCAAGGAGTTCATCATCACCAAGCCCTTACTATATGAAATGTTAAAGGGGCTTATCTAAGAAAAAGAAGACAAAAGTATGAATAGTGAAAGGACAGCAAACTCACAGTTATTAACAACCACACCTAAAACAAAAGCAGTATAAGAGGACAGCTAGATCAGGAGTGGAACCACAGAAATAGAAATCACATGGAGGGTTAGCAACAGGGGAGTGGGAGGAGGAGAAGGGGGGAGAAGGTACAGAGAATAAGTAGTATAGATGGTAAGGTAGAAAATAGATGGGGGGAGGGCAAGAATAGTATGGGAAATATAGAATCTAAAGAACTTGGGACATATGGACATGAACTAAAGGAGGGGAATGGGGGGAGGGGATGTGCAGAGTGGAGGGGAATGAATGGGGGGAAATGGGACAACTGTAATGACATAATCAATAAAATATATTTTAATGAAAATAAAATAAATGAATTTAAAATAAAAAAAGAATAATCCAGCCATCCCAGTTTCCCTATAACACTTTCATTCTGCCAGTGAAAAATTCTCACTCTGACAAATATCAATTTGTATAGGAGCTTAGGGCCATAAATGAGATTGCCTAGGATATTTATCCTACACTGCCCACCCGTATACTTTGTTTACCATGGTACCTGTGGAGAGCAAATGGTTTTCCTCCTAGACTAGGAGGATGTCTTTTTCTGCATCCCAATAGTTGAACAGCCTCCACTATTATTTGCCTTTGCATGACAGGACCCAGAAACTAAAGCCATGCTCCAATACTACAGGGCTGTGTTGCCACAAAGATTTAAGAATCCCCTGACTATATTTAGGGAAATATTAGCAAAAGACTTAAGGGATTTTCCATTGAAATTGGGAGTTCTTCTACACTATGTAGATGACTTACTGGTAATTAACAATACTTATGAGGACAGTTAGCTCAACACCATCACAGTCCTGAAACATTTGGCAAAAAGAGGATACAAAATATCACCTCAAAAGACACAATTTTGCAAACATGAAGTGGCATACCTGGGTTTCACCTGAAATATGGCACTAGGAGCTGAAGTACTGCTTGAAAATAAGCCATTGCTACAATAAAAATCTAAGAGAATTGCAGGCAGTTTTTTGCAAGTTCTTAGAGATTTCAGGGTTCTGCCAAATTTGTATTCCAAACTTTGGACTTATAGCAGAACAATTGTATAATTCTTTGAAAGGACTAGACTCTGAATATTTTGAGTGGACAAGACACTGTCAGGTGACACTTTCAGATTCAATGCAAGCCACATGCATCTTGGAGACCTCAGTCTACAGAAAAGAGTGAAAAGATGAACCACACAACAAAGAAGACCCTGGTGAAAATACGCCAGGAAAAACATTTGAAATGGAACCAGACACTCTCTATTACCTTGCTCTGAATTAGAGTAACACCCCCAAATCGGCTTAAATTAAGCATATTTAAAATAATTTATGGGAGACCCTTCCAAGTTTCTGTATTAGGAATACCCCTTTTATATTTAGAGCATGAATCAAAAATTAAACAATATGTACAACATCCAGGGCATAACAATTTAGCAAAAGTTTGCTCATTGCAGGCCCATCTACCTATGTGACAATTCCCACCAGGAGACTGAATCTTACTAAACATCTGAAACACTCAAGGCCCTAAATAGCAGGTAAGTGAGCAATGGACTCATTCCTATGATGCCCTTCTGACAACATACTCTTCCTTTAAAGGTCACAGAAATCAAGCCTTGTATCTACCACACACGGAAACAACCTGAGGAGGACCCAGATCTTGCTGCTTCTGTTGATACTACAAGGGAAATTTGGACCTGCACTCCTAAAGAAGATGGGAAATTCTTCTTTCAAAAGGGACAGGAGCTCCCAAAGCTGAGTAATAATGTTTCATTTGTTTTATTATTTTATTTTATTGTTTTCTTATCCTTTTCCTTTTTAATTTTTTATTTTCTAGTTATAGTTTATTGATTATGCTATTACAGTTTTTCCAATTTTTCCCCTTTATCTCTCTTTCACCCTGTACCCCCCAACCCTCCAGCATCACTCCCTTAATTCATGTCCATGGATGGTAGATATAAGTCTTTGACTCTTCTGTTTCCTATACCATTTTGACCTCTCCCTGCCTATTTTATGCCTACCAATTATGCTTCTTATTCCCTGTACCATCCCCCAATTCCTCCCCTCACCCTCCCCTCTGAAAACCTTCCGTGTGACATACATTTCTCTGATTCTGTTCCTGTTCTAGTTATTTATTTAGTTTTTGTTTTTTTTCTTTATTTTTTCTTTTTTTTATTTAATTCTTGTTCAAGTACAGTTTTCTGTCCTGTATTCCCAGCCCTGCCCGCCAGTGCTCCCAAAGGCCCTCCCATTTCCACCCCCCACCTTAGTTATTGTCCATGTGTCCTTTATACTTGTTCATGTGTCCCTCCCCTTTTCCCCTGTGATTCTCTCCCCTCTGGACCCTGTCAGCACATTCTGTATTTCAGTGTCTTTGGTTACATTTTGCTTGCTTGTTAGCTTTGTTGTTTAGATTCCTGTTAACGGTGATATCATATGCTATTTGTCTTTCACTGTGTGGCTTATTTCGCTCAGCATAATGCTTTCCAGTTCCATCCATGATGTTGCAAAGGGTAGGACCTCCTTCTTCCTTTCTGCAGGATAGAATTCCATTGTGTAAATGTACCATAGTTTTTTGATCCAGTCATTGATGATGGGCATCTAGGTTGCTTCCAACCCTTGGCTATTGTAAATTGTGCTGCTATGAACATCGGGATGCATAGGTTCTTTTGGATTGGTGCTTCAGGGTTATTAGGATATAATCCTAGCAGTGGAATTCCTGGGTCAAAAGGCACGTCCATTTTTAGTTTCTTAGAAAATTCCATACTGTTTTCCATAGTGGTTGTACCAGTCTGCAATCCCACCAACAGTGAACTAGAGTTCCCTTTTCCCCACAACCTCTCCAACACTTGTTCTTTGTTTCTTTGTTTATGGTAGCCATTCTGACTGGTGTTAAGTGGTAACTCATTGTGGTTTTAATTTGCATCTCTCTGATAACAAGCGATATTGAGCATCTTTTCTTGTGTCTCTGGATCCTCTGTATGTCCTCCTTGGTGAAGTGTCTGTTCAAGTCCTTTGCCCATTTTTTAATTGGGTTGCTTGTCTTCTTTGAGTGGAGACGTGTGAGTTCTTTCTATATTTTGGAGATTAAAACTTTGTCTGAGGAATCATTGCCAAATATGTTTTCCCAAACAGTTGCTTCTCCTTTTATCTTCATACTGTTTTCCTTAGCCATGCAGAAGCTTTTAAGTTTGATGAGATCCCATTTATTTATTCTTTCCTTTATGTCCCTTGCTCTAGGGGACGTGTCAGTAAAAATATTGCTGCCTGGAATATCTGAGATTTTCCTGCCAATGCTCTCCTGTAGGGCTTTAATGGTTTCCCGGCTTATATTTAAGTCTTCTATCCACCTTGAATTAATTTTGGTGTATAGTGTAAGTTGGTGCTCAAGTTTCATTTTTTTGCATGTAGCTGTCCAGTTCTCCCAACACCATTTGTTGAAAAGGCTATCTTTACTCCATTTTATGTTATTGCCCCCTTTGTCAAATATTAATTCACTGTAGAGAGTTAGGCTTATTTCTGGGCTCTCTGTTCTATTCCATTGGTCTGTGTGCCTGTTTTTGTGCCAGTACCAGGCTGTTTTGATTACAGTGGCCCTGTAATATAGTTTGATATCAGGTATTGTAATCCCTCCTACTTTGTTCTTCTTTCTCAAAATTGCAGCTGCTACTCGGGGTCATTTATGGTTCCATATAAATTTTTTAAGTGTTTGTTCTATGTCTATGAAATATGCCATTGGCACTCTAATAGGTATTGCATTAAATGTGTAAATTGCTTTGGGTAGTATGGACATTTTCATGATGTTAATTCTTTCGATCCATGAACACCGTATATGTTTCCATTTGTTTGTGTCTTCCTTGATATCTTTCTTCAGTGTTGTGTAGTTTTCTGTGTACAGGTCTTTAACCTCCTTGGTTAGGTTTATTCCCAGATATTTTATTTTTGTTTTTGCTATATCGAATGGGATTTTTCTTGATTTCTACTTCTTCTGTTTCATTGTTGGTATACAAAAATGCCTTTGATCTGGATATTGACTTTGCATCCCGCTGTTTTGCCAAATTCATTTCTTAGTTTGAGCAGTTTTTTGGTAGAGGCTATAGGATTTTCCATGTACACTATCATGGCATCTGCAAACAATGACAGTTTTGTTTCCTCCTTTCCAATTTGGATGCCTTTTACTTCCTTTTCTTGTCTGATTGCTGTGGCTAGAACTTCCAATACTATATTAAATAGAAGTGATGAAAGTGGAGAATCTTGTCTTGTTCCTGATCTTAGTGAAAAATATTTTAGTTTTTGTCCATTGAGCATGATGTTGGCTGTAGGTCTCTCATATATGGCCTTTATTATATTGAGGAATGCTCCCTCTATTCCCACTTTGCTGAGTACCTTTATCATAAATGAGTGTTGTACCTTATCAAGAGATTTTTCCACATCTATTGATATGACCGTGTGGTTTTTGTCTTTCCTTTTGTTTATGTGGTGTATTACATTTACTGATTTACAAATATTGAACCATCCTTGCATTCCTGGGATGAATCCCCCTTGGTCATGGTGTATGATCTTTTTGAAGTATTGTTGCATGCGACTTTCCAATATTTTACTGAGGACTTTAGCATCTATGTTCATCAGAGATATTGGCCTGAAGTTTTCTTTCTTTGTTGTGTCTCTATCTGGCTTAGGAATTAGGATGATGCTGGCTTCATAAAAAGAGTTTGGGAGTTTCCCATCATTTTCGATTTTTTGGAATAGTCTGTGAAGAATGGGGGTTAGTTCTTCATTAAAACCTATGTAGAGGACTTCCGCCAAGATGGAGGCATAGGTGGAAACACTGTGCCTTCTTCCACAAAAAAAGATTGAATACAACAAAGGTTTGGGAAACAAAGACACAGCCAAAGAACATAAATTGAATTATACGGAAGTCCGACAACAACGAACCGTTCGACCGGCACGATAAGATGGCCGGAGCCAGTAGTAGAGCAGGGTTGGGCAGGACAGATCACCAGACTTAGACGCGCAAGTGGCTTGGACCCAGTCAGGGTGTGGGGCAGCCTGACCATGGTTGCATATGTGTGCACAGTGAGACGGACCACGCAGGCCCCAGGGTCGAGGGCTGAGGGTGATGGCACACTCATGTGCAGGTGGACGAAATGTGTGGGCCCTGGTGAAGGTGGGAGTTGCCGCACTTGTGGGGGCGGAGGCGGGAGGGGGCAGATGAAACACCATAGCCATTCGTTGACCCCGCCCCCACATACAGCGTCACAACCCAGCAACTGAGTTGCCCTTCTCTGGTGAACACATAGGGCTCCGATCCTGATACATAACAGGCATGAAAGGCTGAAAAGCGGGCACAAGAAAAACTCAAAGTCCCTGAGCCGATAACTCTAAGCGACCGAGAAATTGCCAGCCTCTCAGAAGGACAATTCAAGACACTTTATCAGGATGCTAACACAACTGGTTGATTATAGTCACAAATTAGACGAACATATGAAGGCTAAACTAATTCAAATGAAGGGAGATGTCCAGGAAACAAATAGTGATGGAAAGGAAAGTGGGACTCAAATCAATGGAGTGGACCAGAAGGAAGAATGAAACATCCAACCAGAAAAGAATGAAGAAATGAGAATTCAAAAAAAAAATGAGGAGAGGCTTAGGAACCTCCAGGACATCTTTAAACGTTCCAACATCCGGATTATAGAGGTACCAGAAGGGGGAAAGAAACAGCCATGAGTGGAAAACTTATTTGAACAAATAATAAAGGAGAACTTCCCCAGTCTGGCAAAGGAAATAGACTTCCAGGAAATCCAGGAAGCTCAGAGAGTCCCAAAGAAGTTGGACCCAAGAAGGAACACACCAAGGCACATCATCATTACATTAGCCAAAACTAAAATGAAGGAGAGAATCCTAGAAGCAGCAAGAGATAAGGGGACAGTCACCTACAAAGGAGTACCCATCAGACTGTCAGTGGGTTTCTCAGAAGAGACCTTCCAGGCAAGAAGGGGCTGGAAAGAAGTATTCCAAGTCATGAAATCCAAAGACCTACAGCCAAGATTGCTTTATCCAGCAAAACTTTCATCTAGAATGGAAGGACAGATAAAGTGCTTCTCAGATAAGGTCAAGTTCAAGGAGTTCATCATCACCAAGCCCTTAGTATATGAAATGCTAAAGAGACTTATATAAGAAAAAGAAGATGAAAAATATGAACAGTGAAAGGACAGCAAACTCACAGTTATCAACAATCAGAACTAAAACAAAAGCAAACCAAGAGGACAGCTAGATCAGGAGTGGAACCATAGAAATGAAGAACACATGGAGGGTTAGAAACAGGGGGGTGGGAGGAGGAGAAGGGGGGAGAAGGTACAGAAAATAGCATAGACAGTAGGTCGAAAATAGATATGGGGGAGGGCAAGAATAGTGGAGGAAATATAGAATCTAAAGAACTTGAGACACGTGGTTATAAACTAAGGGGGGTAGAATGGTGGGGGAGGGAGTGTGCGGGTGGAGGGGAATGAAGGGGGGAATAGAATAACTGAAAGGGTATAATCAATAAAATATATTTTTTAAAATAATCTTTGTAGAATTCTTGTGTGAAACCATCTGGTCCAGGGCTTTTGTGTGGTGGGAGTTTTTTTATTACTTCTTCAATTTCATCTGCTGTTATTGGCCTGTTCAGGTTTTCTGCTTCTTTTTCATTGAGTTTTGGAAGATTATATTTTTCTAAAAATTTGTCCATTTCACCTAGGTTTTCAAATTTCTTGGCATACAGTTCTTCATAGTAATTCCTTACAATCCCTTCTATTTCTGTGGTATCAGTTGTAATCTCTCCTCTTTCATTTCTGATTGTGTTTATTTGGGTCCTCTCTCTTCTTTTCTTGATGAGCCTACTTAGAGGTGTGTCTATTTTGTTTATCTTTTCAAAAAACCAACTCCTGGATTCATTGATCCTTAGAATTGTGCTTTTAGTTTCTATGTCATTTAATTCTGCTCTGATCTTGGTTATTTCCTTCCTTCTACTTGCTCTGGGCTGTCTTTGTTGTTGTTCCTCAAGTTCTTGGAGGCATTGGGTTAGGTTGTTTCTTTGAAATGTTTCTATTTTGTTTGGGTAAGCCTTTATTGCTATGAACTTCCCTTTCAGGAATGCCTTGGCCATGTCCCATAAATTTTGGGCTGTTGTGAGTTCATTTTCATTTTTTTCCAAGAACTTTTTGATTTCTTCCTTAATTTCTATCTTGACCCATTCGTTGTTTAATAGCATACCATTCAGTCTCCAAGATTTTGGATGTTTTGGTTTTTTTCCTGTGGGGTTAGTTTCCAATTTCAGTCCCTTGTGATCAGAGAAAATGCTTGGTATATTTTCTATTTTCCTGAATTTGTTGAGACACGTTTTGTGTCTTATCATGTGATCTATCTTTGAGAATGTTCCATGTGCATTTGAAAAGAATGTGTATTTAGGTTCTTTGGGATGATGGGCTCTATATAGATCAATTAGGTCCATTCCATCTAGAGTGTCGTTTAATGCGGAAATATCTTTGTTGATATTTTGTTTGGAAGATCTGTCCATTTTTGACAGTAGGGTGTTAAAATCCCCTACTATAATTGTGTTGCTGTCAATATCTTTCTTGAGGTCCTCTAGGATTTTCTTTATATATTTGGTTGCTCCTGTGTTGGGTGCATACATATTTATGATGTTAATGTCTTCTTGGTGGATTCTTCCCTTAAGTAATATGAAGTGACCTTCTGGGTCTCTCTTTATGGCCCTGTTTTTCAAGTCTATTTTGTCTGATACGAGAATTGCTACCCCGGCTTTACTTCTTTCTTGTCCATTTGCTTGGAAAATTTGTTCCATCCCCTCACTTTTAGTCTGTGGTGGTCTTTTGACCTGAGGTGGGTCTCTTGTAGGCCGTATATGTGTGGGTCTTGCTTTCTTATCTGTTCAGCTATTCTATGTCTTTTAATTGGTGCATTTAATCCATTTACGTTTAAGGTTATTATTGAAAGGTTATTATTGAAAGGTTATTAAGGTTATTATTGAAAGGTTATTATTCATTGCCATGTATGTTCCACAGTTCCTCTGTCTCTCTCTTTTACTTCCTTTCCTTAGAGCAGCACTTTTAGTAATTCTTGTAGAGCTGGTTTGGTGGAGGCATATTCCTTTAGGCTTCTTTTGTCTTGGAAGCTCTTTATTTGGCCTTCTATCTTGATTAAGAGCCTTCCAGGGTACAATAGCCTTGGTTGTAGGCCTCTGTTTCTCATTACTGGAAATATTTCTTGCCATTCTCTTCTTGCCTGGAGTGTTTCCATTGAGAAATCAGTAGCCAACCTTATTGGGACCCCCTTGTATGTTATTTACTTTTTCTCCCTTGCTGCCTTTAGGATTTTCTCTTTGCCTTGGAGTTTTGCCATTTTAATGATGATGTGTCTTGCAGTAGGCCTCTTTGGGTTCCACCTTCTTGGGACTGTCTGCAATTCCTGGTTCCGTGTGACTTTATCTCTCCTCAACTTAGGAAAATTTTCCGTTATTACTCTTTCAAGTAGGTTTTCTATCCCTTGTTCTTCTTCTCCTTCTGGTATTCCTATTATTTGGATATCATTACGTTTCATATGGTCTTGCATTTCTCTTAAATTCTCCTCATTTTTTTAAATATAATTTTTATTTAATTCTTGTTCACGTACAGGTTTCTGTCTTATATTCCCAACCCTGCCCGCCCCCCACCCCATGCTCCCCGCCTCCCTCCCCTTTCCACCCCCCACCCCTAGTTATTGTCCATGTGTCCTTTATACTTGTTCATGTGAGTCCATTCCCTTTTGCCCTATGATTCTCTCCCCTCTCCCCTCTGGACCCTGTCAGCCTGTTCCATATTTGAGTGTCATTGATCGTATTTTGCTTGCTTGTTTGGTTTGTTTAGAATCCTGTTAACGGTGAGATCATATGATATTTGTCTTTCACCGCCTGGCTTATTTCGCTCAGCATAATGCTTTCCAGTTCCATCCATGATGTTGCAAAGGGTAGTAGTTCCTTCTTCCTTTCTGCGGCATAGAATTCCATTGTGTAAATGTACCATAGTTTTGTGATCCAGTCATTGACCAATGGGCATCTAGGTTGCTTCCAACTCTTGGCTATCGTGAATTGTGCTGCTATGAACATTGGGGTGCATAGGTTCTTTTGGATTGGTGTTTCAGGGTTCTTAGGATATACTCCTAAGAGTGGAATTGCTGGGTCAAAAGGCACGTTCATTTTTAGTTTTCTTAGAAAATTCCATACTGTTTTCCATAGTGGTTGTACCAGTCTGCAATCCCACCAACAGTGAACTAGGGTCCCCTTTTCCCCACAACCTCTCCAGCACTTGTTGTTTGTTTCTTTGTTTATGATAGCCATTCTGACTGGTGTTAAGTGGTATCTCATTGTGGTTTTAATTTGCATCTCTCTGATAGCTAGCGATATCGAGCATCTTTTCATGTGTCTCTGGATCCTCTGTATGTCCTCCTTGGAGAAATGTCTGTTCAAGTCCTCTGCCCATTTTTTAATCGGGTTGCTTGTCTTCTTTGAGTGGAGTCGAGTGAGTTCTTTGTATATTTTGGAGATTAAACCTTTGTCTGAGGTATCATTGGCAAATATGTTTTCCCAAACAGTTGCTTCTCTTTTTATCTTGATACTGTTTTCCTTAGCCATGCAGAAGCTTTTAATTTTGATGAGATCCCATTTGTTTATTCTTTCCTTTATATCCCTTGCTCTAGGGGACGTATCAGTAAAAATATTGCTGCGTGGAATATCTGAGATTTTCTTGCCAATGCTCTCCTCTAGGGCTTTAATGGTTTCACGGCTTATATTTAAGTCTTTTATCCACCTTGAATTTATTTTGGTGTATGGTGTAAGTTGGTGCTCAAGTTTCATTTTTTTGCATGTAGCTGTCCAGTTCTCCCAACACCATTTGTTGAAAAGGCTGTCTTTACTCCATTTTATGTTATTGCCCCCTTTGTCGAATATTAATTGACTGTAGAGAGTTGGGTTTATTTCTGGGCTCTCTGTTCTATTCCATTGGTCTATGTGCCTGTTTTTGTGCCAGTACCAGGCTGTTTTGATTACAGTGGCCTTGTAATACAGTTTGATATCAGGTATTGTGATCCCTCCTACTTTGTTCTTCTTTCTCAAAATTGCAGCAGCTATTCGGGGTCTTTTCTGGTTCCATATAAATTTTTGAAGTGTTTGTTCTATGTCTGTGAAATACGCCATTGGTACTTTAATAGGTATTGCATTGAATCTGTAAATTGCTTTGGGTAGTATGGACATTTTGATGATGTTAATTCTTCCAATCCATGAACACGGTATATGTTTCCATTTATTTGTGTCTTCCTTGATTTCTTTCTTCAGTGTTGTGTAGTTTTCTGCATACAGGTCTTTTACCTCCTTGGTTAGGTTTATTCCCAGATATTTTATTTTTCTTTTTGCTATATCGAATGGGATTTTTTTCCTGATTTCTGCTTCTGCTGCTTCATTGTTGGTATACAAAAATGCCTTTGATTTCTGGATATTAACTTTGTATCCCGCTGTTATGCCAAATTCATTTATTAGTTCCAGCAGTTTTTTGGTAGAGGCTATAGGGTTTTCCATGTACACTATCATGTCATCTGCAAACAATGCCAGTTTTGTTTCCTCCTTTCCGATTTGGATGCCTTTTATTTCCTTTTCTTGTCTGATCGCTGCAGCTAGAACTTCTAATACTATATTGAATAGAAGTGGTGAAAGTGGGCAACCTTGTCTTGTACCTGATCTTAGTGGAAAAGCTTTTAGTTTTTGCCCATTGAGTATGATGTTGGCTGTAGGTCTTTCATATATGGCCTTTATTATATTGAGGAATGTTCCCTCTATTCCCACCTTGCTGAGTACCTTTATCATAAATGGGTGTTGTACCTTATCAAAAGCTTTTTCCGCATCTATTGATATGACCATGTGGTTTTTGTCTTTGCTTTTGTTTATTTCGTGTATTACATTTATTGATTTGCGTATATTGAACCATCCTTGCATCCCCGGGATGAATCCCACTTGGTCGTGGTGTATGATCTTTTTGATATATTGTTGGATGCGATTTGCCAATATTTTGTTGAGGATTTTAGCATCTATGTTCATCAGTGATATTGGTCTGTAATTTTCTTTCTTTGTTGTGTCTCTATCTGGCTTTGGGATTAGGGTGATGCTGGCTTCATAGAAAGAGTTGGGGAGTTTTCCCTCCTTTTGGATTTTTTGGAATAGTCTGTGAAGAATAGGGGTTAGCTCTTCCTTAAAAGCTTTGTAGAATTCTCCTGTGAAACCATCTGGCCCAGGGCTTTTGTGTGATGGGAGTTTTTTGATTACTTCTTCAATTTCATTTGCTGTTATTGGCCTGTTCAGGTTTTCTGCTTCTTTTTCATTGAGTTTTGGAAGATTATATTTTTCTAGAAATTTGTCCATTTCACCCAGGTTTTCAAATTTCTTGGCATACAGTTCCGCATAGTAATTTCTTACAATCCTTTCTATTTCTGTGGTATCAGTTGTAATCTCTCCTCTTTCATTTCTGATTGTGTTTATTTGTGTCCTCTCTCTTCTTTTCTTAATGAGCCTACTTAAAGGTTTGTCTATTTTGTTTATCTTTTCAAAAAACCAACTCCTGGATTCATTGATCTTTAGAATTGTGCTTTTAGTCTCTATGTCATTTAATTCTGCTTTGATCTTGGTTATTTCCTTCCTTCTACTTGCTCTGGGCTGTCTTTGTTGTTGTTCCTCGAGTTCTTGCAGGCGTTGGGTTAGGTTGTTTGTTTGAAATGTTTCTATCCTCTTTAGGTGAGCCTGTATCGCTATGAACTTCCCTCTCAGGACTGCCTTCACTGTGTCCCATAAATTTTGGGTTGTGGTGAGTTCATTTTCATTTGTTTCAAGGAGTTTTTTGATTTCCTCCCTAATTTCAATCTTGACCCATTCATTGTTCAATAGCCTACCATTCAGTCTCCATGATTTTGGGTGTTTTGGGTTTTTTCCTGTGGGGTTGGTTTCCAATTTCAGTCCCTTGTGATCAGAGAAGATGCTTGGTATGATTTCTATTTTCCTGAAGTTGTTGAGACTGGTTTTGTGTCCTATCATGTGATCTATCTTTGAAAATGTTCCATGTGCGTTTGAAAAGAAAGTGTATTTAGTTTCTTTGGGATGGATGGCTCTATATATATCAATTAGGTCCATTTCTTCTAGAGTGTCGTTTAATGCTGCTATATCTTTGTTGATATTTTGTTTGGAAGATCTGTCCATTTTTGACAGTGGGGTGTTAAAATCCCCTACTATAATTGTGTTGCTGTCAATATCTTTCTTGAGGTCCTCTAGGATTTTCTTTATATATTTGGGTGCTCCTGTGTTGGGTGCATATATATTTATGATGTTAATGTCTTCTTGGTGGATTCTTCCCTTGAGTATTATGAAGTGACCTTCTGGGTCTCTCTTTATAGCCTTTTTTTTGAAGTCTATTTTGTCTGATATGAGGATTGCTACCCCGGCTTTTTTTTCATGTCCATTTGCTTGGAAAATTTGTTTCCATCCTTTCACTTTCAGTCTGTGGTGGTCTTTTGTCCTCAGGTGAGTCTCTTGTAGGCAGCATATGTGTGGGTCATGCTTTCTTATCCATTCAGCTATTCTATGTCTCTTAATTGGTGCATTTAATCCATTTACGTTTAAAGTTATTATCGAAAGGTACTTATTCATTGCCATTTATGTACCTGTGTTCCTCTCTGTCTCTCTCTTTTCCTTCCTTTCCTTAAAGCAGCCCTTTTAGTAATTCTTGTAGAGCAGGTTTTGTGGAGGCGTATTCTTTTAGACTTCTTTTGTCTTGGAAGCTCTTTATTTGGCCTTCTATCTTGATTGAGAGCCTTGCTGGGTACAATAGCCTTGGTTGTAGGCCTCTGTTTCTCATTACTTGGAATATTTCCTGCCATTCTCTTCTTGCTTGGAATGTTTCTGTTGAGAAGTCAGTAGCCAACCTTATTGGGACCCCCTTGTATGTTATTTCCTTTTTCTCCCTTGCTGCCTTTAGGATTTTCTCTTTGTCTTGGAGGTTTGCCATTTTAATGATGATGTGTCTTGCAGTAGGCCTCTTTGGGTTCCACCTTCTTGGGACTGTCTGCAATTCCTGGTTCCGTGTGACTTTATCTCTCCTCAACTTAGGAAAATTTTCCGTTATTACTCTTTCAAGTAGGTTTTCTATCCCTTGTTCTTCTTCTCCTTCTGGTATTCCTATTATTTGGATATCATTACGTTTCATATGGTCTTGCATTTCTCTTAAATTCTCCTCATTTTTTCTGAGTCTCTTTTCCATTACTTCGTCCGTCTGGGAGATTCTTTCTATCCTGTCTTCAATCTCACCTATGTGATCTTCCACCTCATCGATTCTACCCTTCATACCTTCTGCTGTGTTCTTCAATTCAGAAATTGTATTCTTCATTTCCTCTTGGCCTTTTCTAATGGTTTCTATTTCCTTTTTCATGTTGGTGTAGTTTGCAGAGAGCTCATTGTATCTCCCTTGTAGTTTCTGGTAGCTTGTTGTAAGCTCTTTGAATTTCCTGATAACCAGTGCTTTGAATTCTATATCTGACAGTTGACTTGCCTCTATTTCATCTAACATTCTTTCTGAGGCTTCCTCTTTTTCTTTCATTTGGGGATCATCCATTTCTTTCATTTGGGGATCATCCATTTCTTCCATTGTTTGGGATGCTCTTCTTGTTGGCCTCAGCTTCTTAAATTGATGTGTTCTGGTTCCCTGGGTTTATGGTGTGAACTTCTGTGGTAGGATACCTGTGAATTTCAGTGGTGCAGTCTCCTGCAGGTATCTTGGTGTTCTCTGCTTCCACCTACTCCTTTCGCTGGCGGTCACCTGCCTTGGGAGCACCGCAGACGCAGCCTGCAGCCTAGGAGGCCACGGGCGCCGCAGCTTTTGTCCTCACTTGCCCTCTGGAGTCCTCACCCTGCCGCTGCCCGCAGCAGCAAGGGTGGTCGCGAGGTGAGGCGAGGGACTTAAAAGAATGGAGAGGACCATAAGCTCTGCTGGCAAATGGCAACTTTATTCAAGGAACTGCTGGCTTATATGCAGAACTGTAGTGGCCTGAAGCAAGGCCGCAAGGAAATGAGAACAATGTTGTTTTACAAAAGTTTGTACACTCCCGAAAGCTATCAAGAGGGCAAGATGTTCTCATATCCTGAGAACATTAGCCCGAAGATAACAATGTCCTCATGACTATCACTTCCTTGGAACATGACGCATATGCCAAGATCTTGTTCTTTCCTTCAAGGCTGAGAAGGAGAAGGTCCGGAAGATGTCAAGATACCTGCCGGCTCCAGGGACCAGAAACCAAGTCCCTCCACCATTTTCACAGTGGGGGACTCTGTCCTTGGTCCCCTACGGCCTGGCGGGCTCCCACATCACCCCCCTGCAGATGTCTGATTCCTCTGTCACACTCTCTGGTCTCTCGTTTTCATAAATGTTCAGGAATTGTTGGTTGATTATGGTGTTCTTCGGTAGATCTGCCTGGATTTTCTACCAGATGCACGGGAGCTGGGTTCCCTCCATGCTACTCTGTCCGCATCTTACTCTGTCCACTGTTTTTCTTTATTTTTTTTAGGTTCATTTGTTGATAGTAGTTTGTTGTCATTTTACTGTTCATATTTATTATCTTCCTTTTCTTAGATAAGTCCCTTTAATATTTCATATAATAATGCCTTGGTGATGACGAACTCCTTTCACTTGACCTTATCTGAGAAGCACTTTATCTTCCCTTCCATTCTAAATAATAGCTTTACTGGATAGCGTAATCTTGGAAATAGGTCTTTGCCTTTCATGACTTCAAATACTTCTTTGCGGACCCTTCTTGCCTACAAGGCTTCTTTGAGAAATCAGCTGATAGCCTTATGGGCTCCTCTTTTGTAGGTACTTGTCTGCTTTTCTCTTGCTGCTTCTAGGATTCTCTCTTTATGTTCAATCTTGGGTAACTTAATGACAATGTGCCTTGGTGAATTCCTTCTGGGGTGTAACTTCTCTGGGACTCTCTGGGCTTCCTGGACTTCCTGAAAGTCTATTTCCTTCGCCAGATTAGGGAAGTTTTCCTGCATTGTTTTTTCAAATAAGTTTTCCATTTCTTGCTGTTGTTCTTTTGGCACCCCTATAATTCAGATATTGGAATGTTTCAGGTTGTCCCGGAGGTTTGTAAGACTCTCTTCACTTTTTTGAATTCTTGTTTCTTCATTCTGTTCCAGTTGGATCTTTATATCCTCCTTTTGATCAAAATCATTGATTTGGGTCCTGGTTTCCTTCCTATCATTGTTGATTCCCTGAATATTTTGCTTTCTTTCATTTTGGGTCTTTCATTTGTGCTTTCATTTTTTGACCAAGTTCAATCAGTTCTGTGAGCATTTTGATTACCAGGGCTTTAACCTCTCCATCACATGGGTTGGCTATATCCTCATCACTTAGATCTCTTTCTGAGGTTTTGCTCTGTTCTTTCTTTTTTTTTTAAGATTTTATTTATTTATCTTTAGAGGGGATGGGAAGGAGAGAGGGAGAGAAATATCAATATATGGTTGCCTCTCATTCGTCCCCTGCTGGGAACTGCCCTGCATCCCAGGCATGTGCCCTGACTGGGAATTGAACTGTGATTCTTTGGTTTGCAGGCCTGCACTCAATCCACTGAGCTACACCAGCCAGGGCTGTTCTTTCATTTTGATCCTATTTGGGGGGGGGGGGGCAGAAGGGGCCTGTTAAGTTGGAAAGAGTGTGGCCTTGGGTATTCATCCAGGCAGGGCAAACCTCCTTGCTGAATTGTTGCCCTGCCTGTTGGGCAGGGGCCAGAGCGGGAACAATGCAGCTCACCTGCTCGTCTCTAGCACACTTTTCAATGAACTCTTATGTGAGACTGGGAGATTCTCCCACCGCAGCAACCACCATAGTCCACAGCCACCTATGAGTCTCAGTTTCTCCTTAAGTCAGCCCCTCCTTCATAGCCTGCCACCTCACCGAAGCCAGTCTTGCCCCCACAGTCCACCACCTCGTACCGGTTTTTCTCTGTCTGTGGCCTTACCATTCTGGTTGTCTGTTAGACTGTTTCTTTAATTCTGTGGTTGTTGGAGTTTCATGCAGTTTGATTTTCTCACACTTCTGGTTGTTTATTGATTTTAGATTGGTTGTTTTCCTCCTTTTAGTTGTGTGAGGAAGGAAAAAGTTTCTACCTATGCTTCCATCTTGGCCAGAATTCTCTTTTTTCCTTTTTACCGCATTTCCCAAGCAGTGGTTTCCACATCAAATTTATTCTGTTGTAGCGAGTTGCAACCCAAGCCCTGTTCAGTGTTAGATCATGGGAATCATTTAGTCTCTCTAGTTTCTGACCCCTCAGTAAATACTTGATTGTTTCTCTGCATAATAGGTCTTACTTTGGAAGCCCATCTACAACACCATCTCCTAAAAGTTGAAGCAGTCAACCAGCTTTGCTTGTTCAACAGTGCCATCCTCAATACACCACATTTGCTGCCTTCTGAAGATAACATATGGTGCCTTCAGAAGATAGCAAAATTTCTTTCTCACATAAATGTTTCCCTCCATTCCTGACCCCTTTCCTTTGTTAGATAGTAAGAACCTCTGGAACTAGAAATAGGCAACACTGCATCTTTGGCCAGCAGGAGGTAACTACAGAAGAATAAAACCTTCATCCATTTACTCTTTTAAGATTACAAGGGTCCATAATTTTGAAGGGGGAAATTGTTACCACAGAACAGTGCCAGGGGAGACTCTGCCCATTGGCCAAGATGGAGGAAGGGGTATGTTCTTACACTGAGCATTCTAAAAGCTAGAGATGTGAATAGATAGGGCCATAAGTGTACTAAAAGTCAGAAAGATTAATAGATAGAGAGGCCTGAAAGCTAGAAAGATAACTGGACTAGAAAAAGACCTTTTCCTCCCTATCTCTGTAAGAACTGTGGGCTTGAGCAGATGGATAGAGATGGTCTCTGAGATGAGAGTCCACAATTCTCACAGGCAGTGTGTCACCAAACTATACCTTTTCCTTTTTTGCACAAACACCTGCCTCACAAGTTTGACTTTTTTTGGCAAAAGGCAGTAAGACTTCCATTTTTTTATTGTTCTATTATACTCTATCACAGTTGTTCCAATTTTACCCTGTTGCTCAATCCTACCCTGCCCAACCCTGCATTCCCACAGGAAATTGTTGCTCAATACCCATCCTGTTGTCCATGCCAATGGATCATTTATATTTGTTCTTTAATGAGACACTTACTCTTCTTTCCTCCCTTATCCTCCTGCCTCTTACACCCAGGTCCCTATCCATTTGTTTCTTATTTCCATGCCTTTGGTTCTATTTTTCTCATTTGTTTATTAGGTTCCTGTTATAGGTGAGATCACATGGTATTTGTCTGTTGTAATCTGGCTTATGTCACTTAACATAATACTCTCCAGGTCCACTCATGTTCTTGCAAAAGGTAGGAGCTCCTTCTTTCTTTATGCTGCATAGTATTCCATTGTGTGAATGTACCACAGTTTTTTGATCCACTTGTTTACTGATGGTCACTTAGGCTGTTACCAGCACTTGGCTATTGTAAATAATACTGCTATGATCATTGGGTGCATAGGTTCTTTTGAATTGGTGTCTCAGGATTCTAAGGGTATAATCTCAGCAGTAGAATCACCAGGTCAAAGACACTTCCATTTTTAGTTTTTTGAGGAAATTCCATGCTGTTTTCCACAGTGGCTGCACCAATCTGCACGCCCACCAACAGCGCATAAGGGTTCCCCTTTCTCCACATCCTCATCAGCACTTGTTGTTTGTTGATTTGTTAATGATGGCCAATCTTTTAAAAAAGATTTAATTTACTTATTTTTAGAGACATGGGAAAGGAAAGTGTTGGGAACCACCCTGCCTGGTTTCAGAAGCAGTAACTCTCACATGGCTAAGGCTGAGTGAGAGTCCTTGGGACCATAAGCCACTAAAGAGACAAAGCTTATCTCCCTGGCAGAAGCACTGCCTCTGCTCCTTTTACTTTATCCATAACTGGCCACCAATGCTTGATCGGTTAGCCAATGATACGTAAGATTCCCCAAGGGGGGAATGACCTAAGACAGGCATGATCATGGGGAGGCTCCAGGGAAGGACTTGGGGGGCTGCAGCAAAAGGTGGTGATGGACCCTTGCCCCTTGGCTTTGACATAGCCTCAGTCTGTGAGAAGTCTCCTAATCTCTTGGCAGCCTTACTTCCCCTGCCTGACTTAAGCCTGAAACAATGACAGAGGACTTGTAGCCCTGTGCTGGAAAGGGCGGGTTCCCTGGGTGATCAGGCCTAAAAAAGAATATGTAAAATTCTGTGAAATCTGCTTTGCTAAAAACGCTCACTTAAATGATAAGGGTTTGAGCAAGAAATGAGTTTGTTTCCCAAAGTTTTGTAGCCCTTTAGCTAACAGACCCTGACTCAGAATAGGCCCTTGTAGTTCTTTGTATGCTATCTATTGTTTGATCCTTACTGACTGACAATAATTAATGAACTTTATCTGTATTCCTGTGCTAACTGAACCAAATAAAAGCCTGTCCGGGCAAGGGTCGGTGCACTCTCCTCTTGAGAGAGTACCCAGATGGCTCTGAGGTGCTCTCTCCTTGAGAGAGTACCTTTCCTTTTCCTCCACAGGACTCAATAGTCTGTGTAAATTTGCCTCATATCTCATCCATAATGCCACGGACACTGGGGGCCAGTGTCCACATCAGGAAAGAGAAAGAGGAGAGAAACATCAATGTGTGGTTGCCTCTCATGCACCCCACACCAGAGACCTGGTCTGCAACTTGATCATGTGCCCTGACTGAGAATCAAACTAATGACCCTATGGTTCATGGGCCAGCGTTCAATCCACTGAGCCACACCAGCCAGGGCATGATGGCCATTCTGACTGGTGTGAGGTGTTATTTCATCATGGTTTTAATTTCAATCCCTCTGATGGCTAGTGATGTTGAGCAACCTTTTATATGCTTATGGGCCCTCTGTAGGTCCTCCTTGGAGCAGTGTCTTTTCAGGTCCTTTGCCCATTTTTTAACTGGTTTGTTTGTCTTCCTGGTGTGGAGACGTGTGTGTTCTTTTTATATTTTGAAGATCAAACCTTTGTCCAAGGTATGATTGGCAAGTATGTTCTTCCATACGGTTGGTTCCCTTTTCATTTTGCTGATGTTTTCTTTAGCCATGCAGAAGCTTTTTATTTTATTGTAGTCCCATTTGCTTGTTCTATCCTTTGCACTAGAGCATATGTCCCTTGCACTAGAGGATATGGCAAACATGTTTCTGTGTTGGGTAGCTGAAATTTTACTGCCCATGTTTTCTTCTAGGGCTGATTTACTGTTGCAGCTTATGTTTAAGTCTTTTATACATTTTGAGTTTATTCTGGTGTATGGTGAAAGGTGGTGGTCTAGTTTCTTTTTTTTTTTTTGCGCATACAATCTCCAATCTTCCAGCACCATTTGTTGAAGAGGCTATTTTTACTCCATGTTATGCTTCTGCCCCCTTTGCCAAATAGTAATTGGTGATAGATACTTGGGTTTATTTCTGGACTCTCTATTCTATTCCATTGTGTCTGTTCTTATGCCATTACCAGAATGTTTTGATTACAGTGACCTTTTAATTTAGTTATATGTCAGGTATTGCGATCCCTCCTACTTTGTTCATCTTTATCAAGATTGCTGAGGCTATCTGGGGCATTTTGGTTCCAAACAAATTTCTGAAATATTTGCTCTAAATCTGTAAAATATGTCATTGGTATTTTAATAGGGATGTGTTGATTCTACAAATAGCTTTGAGTAGTATGGACATTTTAATGATGCTGATTCTTCTAATCCATGAACATGATGTATGTTTCCATTTATTTGTGTCTTCCTCAGTTTCATTCTTCAGTGTTATATAGTTTTCTGAGTACAGGTCTTTTACCTCCTTGGTTAATTTATTCCTAGGTACTATTTTCCTTGTTGCTACAGGAGCATTTTCATAATTTCTGTTTCTGGTATTTTACTGTCAGTGTACAAAAATGCCTTCAATATCTGAATGTTGACTTTGTATCCTGCTGTTTTGCCAAATTCACTGATTAGGGTGAGTAGTTTTTTTGGTGGAGCTTATAGGGTTTTTTATGTACACTATCATGTTGTCTATAAAAAATGACAGTTTTACGTCCACCTTCACAATTTGGATGCCTTTTTTCTTGTCTTATCTTTGTGGCTAGAACTTCCAGTGCTATGTTGAATAAAAGTGGTGAAAAAGACATTCTTATCTTGTTCCTGATCTTAAGGAGAAAGCCTTTAGTTTTTCCCATCGAGTATGATATTGGCAGTAGGTTTCTCATCTATGGCCTTTATTATGTTGAGGTATACTCCCTCTATTCCCACTCTGCTGACCATTTTTATCATAAATGGGTGTTGTTTTTTATTAACTTCTTTTTCTTCATCTATTGATAGGATCATGTGATTTCTGTCTTTTGTTTTGTTTATATTGTGCATTGTGTTCTTCGATTTGCCATTATTATTTCATCTTTGCATTCCTGGGATGAATCCCACTTGATCATGATGTATGATCTTTTTAATGTGTTGCTAGATCTGGTTTGCCAATATTTTGTTGAGGATTTTAGCATCTGTGTTCATCAGTGATATCGGCCTGTAGATTTCTTCCTTTGAGTTAGCTCTTCTCTATGTTTGGTACAATTCAACTGTGAAACCATCCTGTCCAGAGCTTTTGTGTGCTGGGAGTTTTTTGATTACTGCTTCAATTTCATCAGCTCTTATCAGTCTGTTCATGCTTTCTGCTTCTTTTTCATTCAGCTTTGGAAGATTCTATTTTTCTAGAAATTTGTCCATGTCACCCAGGTTGTCAAATTTCTTTGTATATGGTTGCTCATAGTAATTTCTTACAATCCATTGTATCTTTGTGGTATCAGTTGTAATTTTTCCACTTTTATTTCTCATTGTATTTATTTAGGTCCTCTCACTTTTTTCTTCATTCTTTTTTCTTGATGAACCTGGTTAAAGGTTTGTCAATTTTATTTATCTTTTCAAAGAACCAGCTCCTGGATGTGTTGATCCTTTGAATTGTTCTTTTAGTCTCTAAGTCATTTAATTCTGCTGTGATCTTCATTATTTCCTTCCTTCTAGCTGCTCTGGGCTTTGTTTGCTGTTGTTCCTATAGTTCTTATACATGTAGGGTTAGGTTGTTTACTTGAAATTTTTCTACCTTTTTTAGGTGGACCTTTATTGCTATGAACTTCCCTCTCGGGGCTACCTTTGCTAGGTCTCAGAGGTTTGGGGCTATTGTGTTTTCATTTTCATTTGTTTCAGGAACTTTTAAAATTTTCTTTCTTGATCTCATTGTTAATGTATTCATTACTTAACAGTTATTCAGTCTTCATGAATTTGAATGTTTTTGAGTTTTTTCTTTTAGGCATGTTTCCATTCAAGCTATTGTGAGCTGAGTAGATGTTTGATAGAATTTCGATTTTCTTGAGTTTGTTGTGGTTTGTTTTGTGATCAACCATGTGGTTTAGGTTGGAAAATGTTCCATGTGCATTTGAAAAAAATGTTTATTTTGCTTCTTTGGGGTGAAAGTTTGTGTATAGTCAATTAAGTCCATTTTATCTAGAATGTTGTTCAATGCCACAATATCCTTGTTGATTCTTTGTTTGAAGCATCTCCATTGTTGACAGCGAGATGTTAAAATCTCCTGCAATGAGTGTGTTGCTGTCAATGCTTTCTTGATGTCCTTTAAAATTTTCCTTATATGTTTAGGTGCTCCTGTGTTGAGTGCATACATGTTTATAAGGGTTATATTTCTTCATGGATGACTTACATATTATGAAGTATTCTTCTTTATTTCTTTTTTTGGCCTTTGTTTTGAATGCAATTTTGTCTGACATAAGTATTGTTTCTCCAGCTTTTTTTCCATGTCAATTTGCTTGGAGTATTTTTTTCCTTCCCTTAACTTCCAGTCTGTATAGATCTTTTCTTCTAAGGTTGGTCTTTTGTAGACAGCACATATTCAGGTCAGGTTTTCTTATCCATTCAGCTACCCTATGTCTTTCAATTGGAACATTTAATCCATTCATATTTAAGGCATTATTAATAAATACTTATTCATTGTCATTTTTTTCCTTTGTACCTGTGTTTCTCTCTCACTCTTTTTCTTCTTAAACCAGTCCCTTTAGCATCACTTGCAATGCTGGTTTGGTGGGGATGTGTTCTTTTAGCTTTTTTTGGTTGTTTGGGAAGCTACTTATCTCACCTTGCATTTAAATGAGGGCTTTGCTGGGTAGAGTAGTCTTGGTTGCAAGCCTTTGCTTTTCATTATTCAGAATACCCATTGCCATTCCCTTCTGGATTGTAGTGTTTCTGTTGAGTAATCAGCTGACAGCCTTATTGGGGTTCCCTTTTATGTTACTAGCTGTTTCTCCCTTGATGCCTTTAATAGTCTCTCTTTGTCTATAAATTTGGCCATTTTTATTATATGTTGTAGTGGGCCTCTTTAAATTTACCTTGATTGAAACACTCTGTACTTCCTGGAGTTGCATGACATTTTCTCTCATCAAATGAGAAAATTTTTCTGTCAATGCATTTCTTTTTTAAGAATTCATTTTATTTTTAGACAGTGAGGAAGGAAGGGAGGGAAGAAGAAAGGGAGAAAAACATCAATGTGTGGTTGCCTCTCATACGCTTCCTATTGGTGACCTGGCCCACAACCTAGGCAATGTGTGCTGACTGGGAATCAAACCAGTGATCCGGTGGTTCTCAGTCTGGTGCTCTATCCACTGAGCCACATGAACCAGGGATGTCACTGCTTTAGAAATAGGTTTTCAATTCCTTGCTCATCTTCTTCTCCTTCTGGTATTCCAATATGAGGATATTATTACATTTCATGTTGTCTTTTTTTTAAAATACAGAAGTCTTATTATATATCTTAAGACTCTTTTTGTACATGTTTTATAAGAAGCATTTTCATTACAAAATCAAAATATTTATCAGATGCTTTTCTCTCTAGCCACCAAATTCAGTCTTCTTTCTTTTTATTTTTTTTAATTTTGAAATATATTTTATTGATTATATCATTGCAGTTGTTCTATTCCCCCCTTCATTCCCCTCCACTCTGCACACCCCTTCCCCCACCATTCCCCCCCTTTAGTTTATGACCATGTGTCTCAAGTTCTTTAGATTCTATATTTTCCCTACTATTTTTGCCCTCCCCCTATCAATTTTCTACCAATTGTCTATGCTACTTTCTGTACCTTCTCCCCCCTTCTCCTCCTCCCACACCCCTGTTGCTAACCCTCTATGTGTTCTTCATTTCTATGGTTCCACTCCTGATCTAGCTGTCCTCTTGGCTTGCTTTTGTTTTAGGCGTGATTGTTGATAACTGTGAGTTTGCTGTCCTTTCACTGTTCATATTTTTCATCTTCTTTTTCTTATATAAACTCCTTTAACATTTCACATAATAAGGGCTTGGTGATGATGAACTCCTTGAATTTGATCTTATCTAAGAAGCACTTTATCTGTCCTTCCATTCTGAATGAAAGCTTTGCTGGATAAAGCAATCTTGGCTGTAGGTCTTTGGATTTCATGACTTGGAATACTTCTTTCCAGCCTCGTCTTGCCTGTAAGGTCTCTCTCGAGAAATCAGCTGATAGTCTAATGGGCACTCCTTTGTAGGTGACTGTCCCCTTATCTCTTGCTGCTTCAAGAATGTTCTCCTTCATTTAAATCTTGGCTAATGTAATTATGATGTGCCTTGGTGTGTTCCTTCTTGGGTCCAACTTCTTTGGCACTCTCTGAGCTTCCTGGATTTCCTGGAAGTCTATTTCCTTTGCCAGACTGGGGAAGTTCTCCTTTATTATTTGTTCAAATAAGTTTTCCACTCGTGACTATTTCTTTTCCCCTTCTGGTACCCCTATAATTCGGATATTGGAATGTTTAAAGATATCCTGGAGGTTCCTAAGCCTCTCCTCATTTTTTTGAATTCTCGTTTCTTCATTCTTTTCTGGTTGGATGTTTCATTCTTCCTTCTGGTCCACTCCATTGATTTGAGTCCCAGTTTCCTTTCCATCACTATTTGTTTCCTGGACATCTCCCTTCATTTGAATTAGTTTAGCCTTCATATGTTCCTCTAATCTGTGACTATAATCAAGCCTCAGGATGTTCTGTGAGCATCCTGATCACCAGTGTTTTGAATTGTGCATCTGAGAGGTTTGCTATTTCTTTTTTGCTTAGAGTTATCGGCTCTGGGGCTTTGAGTTCTTCTTGAGCCACATTTTGGACTGTTCGTTCCTGTTACGTATGAGGAGCGGAGCCCTAGGTGTTCACCAGGGCGAGGCAACTCAGTCACTGGGTTGTGATACTGTATGTGGGGGCGGGGTCAAAGGAAAGCAATGGCGGCCCCCTCTTCCTCCTCCCACCGCTGGGGCCACGAGGTCCGGCGCGAATGTCTGACAGCAGTCAGCCCACCACCTTGCACACTCACTGGGTTCGCCCTCTGGGGCCTGTGCAGTTTGTCTCACTGCTCACTCCTCTGCTGGTTTATCTGCGGGCGAATGTGTGACCATCGTCAGCCTGCCCTGCACCCTCACTGGGTCCACGCTGCTACCCCAGATGCCTGCGCACCTGGGTCAGGGGATCTTTCCTGCCCAGCTCGTGGGATCTTTCCTGCCCGACCTTGCTCCGCTGCTGGCTCCACCCGTCTTACCGGTCCTGATTGAATGGTTCTTTGTTGTTGGACTCCCGTATAGTTCAATTTTCTATTCTTTGGCTGCGTTTTTGTTTAGTAAACCTTCGTTGTATTCAAACTTGGTTGTGAGAGAAGGCACAGTGTTTCCACCTACGCCTCCATCATGGCGGAATTCCCATTGTCCTATTCCATGTTGTCTTGCAGCTTCCTTAAACCCTCTTCATTTTTTTTTTAGTCTTTTTTTGTTTTGTTGCTCTCTCTGGAAATTTTTTCTATATTGTCTTCCATCTCACTCATTCAATTCTCTGCTTCATCTAGGCTGCTTTTAAATTCTTCTAATCTGTTCTTCAACTCAAAAATTGTATTCTTTTTCTCCTGGCTGTTACCGATATTTTCTATGTTCTTTTTCATGCTAATGTAGCTTGCAGAAAGTTCCTTATAGCTTTCCTATAGTACTTTGTAGTTCTCACTGAGCTTCCTTATAACCATTATTTTGAACTCAATGTCTGATAGTTTATTTGCCTCTATATCATTTAGCAATCTTTCTTGGGATTCTTCCTTTCTTTTTGATTGGGAATTGTTTCCTTGTCTCCCCATTTTAAGAACACTTCTTGTTTGTTTCTGCTTCTTAGATTGATCTTCTTTGATTCCCTGTCTTCATGCTGTGAACTTCTATGGCAGGAGACCTGTGGGATTCAGTTGTTCAGTCTTCTTGAGCACCCCATGTTCTTGGGATGCTCTTTATGCCATTTATATTGGCTCTCTGGTTGTAATTGGGTTTTGATTTTTGTTGGGTGGTTCTTAGGTGGGTACCTCCCTCCATATGGCTGACTGAGCATCACTCTGCCCACCAAGTCTTGTATACTATTATGCAGGTGCTGCTAGAACAAAACCACAAAGCCCAGGAAACAAACACATACCTGCAAAAATGACCCCCACCTACAATCACACTATCAACAGCAAATGAGCCAAAAGGAAGTGAAGTGATTAAGACTATTCTTAGAAAAGAGAAATAAATATGAATTGACTAAATGAAATAAAAGTGATTTTGAGAGGTGGAGGGAGGAGCAATAATAAGAGTAGGGAATCAGGGCAATATGAACAGAGAAAGTAAAATTTACATCATAAATACAAAGGGGGTGAGAAAGATGAAATGGAGCAAGAGAATGGAAGCATATAGTATTAGGTATAGACAAAATGTATAAAAGAATATAGTGAGAGATAGAAAGAAAAAAAAATTTAATAAATAAATAAATAAGGACCAAATTGGAGAATAAGGTCCAACACAGCAATGTCAACAACAAATGAGCTAAGATTAATATAAGTGGGATGGGATTAAGAGAGTGAAAAGAAAGAAAGAAAGAAAAGCTTAAGAGATGGGTAAAGGAAAGAGTAGTTATTTTGAGATGATAGAAGGACAAGGAATACTAAAAGTAAAGAACAAAAACCATGCTAAGATTGGGAAAAATTAAAAGGTGAGATGAGATCTGAGGCAGCAGAGGAGCTGAAGTACAGGTGGCACAGAAACCCCAGTGGCAGGCCCAGAGAGCTGGCGACTAGGGAGGGCTCAGTGTGGGTGCACCCACCAGGCCACTGGATGGGATGGCTGTGATCTACACCTCGCTGGAAGCCCCAAGAGGCTTGATTTTTCTTGTCTTCTAAAGAAGATGGCAAAAACATCATCAGAGCCATCTGTTCACCTTGTTGTACACTCAGATACTCACAGTAATGCTGTCCTGGCCAGTTTCAAGGGCCAGGGTAAGAAAGATTTCCTCTGTGACATTAATTTAATCATGGAGAATGTGCATTTCTGGCCCACAAAGTCTTACTGGATGCTAGTAGTGAATACTTATCAATGATGTTTGCCGAAGAGGGGGAGATCAACCAGTTCACTTATATGCTGGAAGGCATGGTAGGCGATACATTTGGTACATCTTGCTGGAGTTCATCTACACAGGTTATCTTCAGGCCAGTAAGAAAAGTACAGAACAAATCCTGGCTAGCGCTCAGTTCTTAAAAGTATATGACCTAGTAAAGGCATATACAGACTTTCAAAATAATCATAGTTCCCCAAAGTGTGACTTTGAACATGCCTGGTGCTCCAGTGGTTGTTATTTCTCATATGAAAAATGATCCACTGAAGTGGAAATGAGGAAGACCAAGAAAAGTCAACAGTTTGCAGGAGGGGAAGTGAGAACTGGCTGCAGAGGAAGAAACACAGCTGAGAGTAAACAATTCAGTTTAGAACAGACAGAAGTTCACGTAGACAATGGAATGCTGAATGAACAGACAGCAGCAAAAGAAATGGAAGAACCTGAGCCTGCTTGTGAGCTAAGTAGAAGGGAACCCTTGATAAAAAAGATAAGAACTATGATCCTAAGACCTGGGCTGGACAGGACCACCAGATTCAATACAGCAAGCAGAGGATTCAGAGATCCAACAAACTTGAAGATTACAAACTTGTTGGGGATAAAGAAGGCCAGGGTTCAGCCAAGAGTGTCTGTGGTAGGAGAAAGCATCCAGTTGGCCCTGAGGCCCGTTGTATAGACTGTGGAAAGTCTTCAAGTACAATCACTTTTTAGCAATCCATCAGAGGAGCTACACAGATAATAATGTTTTCACAGCTTATTGCAATGTTTTAATAGACTGATAATGACAGGTAATGAGTAGTAATGATAATAATAGATTTCATTTATTGTGTAACATCTAGGTCATGGGTATTACAATAAAGCCTTTATAATCATTATTGCATTTAGTTCTCACAAGAGCCCCCTGTGAGATAGGATATATTATCCCTATTATACAGATGAAGAGACCAAGTCCTAGAAAGCTAAAATTTGAACCCAGGTAGCCTAATTCCAGAACCTCTCCTATTTGTAGTTGGTTCAAGGATATAATGTCCAGGTATTGAGCTCAAATTTATCTGTTTTCTGACTCTTGAACGCTCCTCATCTTGACCATAGCTATGCCTTTGGTCTGTGTGGACAGCTTTCTCACTCAGTCATCCAGCTGTAATCTATCTGTAAATGTCTCCTTTTTGGTCTCTCTAGCCAAGTACTGGCTGACAGACCCTTCTCTGATGATGGTAATATCAACATTGGATAAAGGGTTGTTTAATGTGGTGGCCACTAGCTACATGTGGATTTTGATCCCTTGACATGTGACAAGTGTGACTGAGGAACTGAATTTTTATTTTATTTTAAGTTAATATAAATGGCCACCATATTGGACACTGCAGCCCTAGCCAGAAATTCCTTCTTCCTTTGAGCCTTCTCTTGTACATACACTAACTCACTCTGCTTTGGGTTCAATTGTAGTCACCACTTAAATACCCCTCAACTTAACTGTAAGCTTATGTATAGGGACTAGTGCTTAAGTCTTCTGTCATCCCGCAGCTTGCTGTTCTCTGACCAAGCAACACCAATGTGATTTTGAAACTGACTGCACCTTAGAACCACCTAGAGAACTTGTAAAATTACAAGTGCCTGGGTCCCCACCCCAGATATTCTGATTTGTCTGGAGCCTTGGTGTTTTTAAGATAGGTGAGAGAACCCTGAATTCTGGTTCTTTAAACAAGGCAGACACTTGAGAAATATTTGTTGAGCTGTAATACAGTATAGTGTAAAGAGTTAAATATTTAGTCTACAAGATTGTTTAAGGAAAAATAGCACGCAGGAGCTTCCCTTTTTTCCTGGTACTCTGAAAGTTTCCAGTGAATCATGTTAGAGTGTGTTGCTGTGGAAACTCCTATCTTTCAGATCCAGAAAGTTTCCTGGAATTATTTCATAGAAGATTTCTCTTCTGTGTTTTCTCTACTGTCCTTCTGGAACTCCTGTTACTTCATTGTTGAACTTCTTGGACCCATTCTCTAACTTCCTTACCTTTTCTCTCCTATTTTCCACATGGGAGATTTCCACTAATCCTTTCAGCCTTATAATTTTACTATTTCTATTTTTAAAAATTGTTTTATTGCTGTTCAATTACACTTGTCTGTATTTACACCTCAAATCTCCACCCCCTCAGCCAAAACCACCTCCCTCCCTTCCTTCCACAACACCCCTTGGTTTTGTCCATGTGCCCTTTATAGTTGTTCCTGAACACCCTTCCCCCTATTACTCACTTCCACTTCCCCACTGGTTACTGTCACATTATTCTTAATTCCAAGGTCTCTGGTTATATTTTGTTTGCTTGTTTGTTTTGTTGATTAGGTTCCACTTATAAGTGGAGATCATATGGTATTTGTCTTTCACTGCCTGGCTTATTTCACTTACCATAATGCTCCCAGTTTCATCCATGCCATACCAAAAGGTAGGAGCTTTTTCTTTTTGCTGTGTAGTATTCCATTGTGTAAATGTACCATACTTTTTGACCCACTCATTTACTGATAGGCACTTAGTTTGCTTCAAGTACTTTGCTACTGTAAATTGTGCAACTATGAACACCAGAGTGCATAGCCTCTTGCATTGGTGTTTCAGGGTTCTTAGGATGTAATCCCAGAAGTGGAATTTCTGGGCCAAAAGGCAGTTCCATTTTTAGTTTTCTGAGAAAATTCCATACTATTTTCCACAGTGGCTACACCAGTCTCCATTTCCACCATCAGTATGCTAAGGTTCACTTTTCTCCACAACCTCTCCAACATTTGTTTGTTGATTTGTTTATGTTGGCCATTCTGAGCAGTGTGAGGTGGTATCTCATTGTGGTTTTAATTTGCATCTCTCTGATGGTTAGTGATGCTGAGCATCTTTTCATATGCCTCTGGCCTTCTGTATGTCCTCCTTGGAGATATGTCTGTTCAAATCTTTTGCCCATTTTTTAATTCGGTTGTTTGTCTTCCTGGAGTGAAGTCATGTGAGTTCTTCATACATTTTGGAGATCAAACCCTTGGCTGAGGTATCATAGGCAAATATATTTTCCCATGTGGGTGGTTTTCATTTTAATGCTGTTTTCTTTAGCCATGCAGAAGCTTTTTATTTTGGTGAGATCCCATTTGTTTATTCTTTCCTTTATGTGCCTTGCTGTAGAAGACATGTCAGTAAAAACATTTCTGTCTCAAATGTCTGAGATTTTCCTTCAGATGTTTTCCTCTAGGACTTTTATGGTGTCACTACTTATATTTAAGTTTTATCCACCTTGAATTTATTTTTGTATATGGTGTAAGTTGGTGATTGAGTTTCATGTTTTTGCATGTAGCTGTCCAGATCTACCAATACCATTTTTCAAGAGACTATTTTTGCTCCATTTTATCCTGCTTCCCCCTTTGTCAATTATTAATGGACCGTAGAAACTTGGGTCTATTTCTGGGCTCTCTAATCTGTTCCATTGGTCTTTGTATCTGTTCTTATGCCAGTACCAGGCTGTTTGGATTACAGTGGCCTTGTAATACAGTTTGATATCGGGTATCGTGATTCATCTTACTTTGTTCTTTCTCAAAAATGCTGCACCTATTCAGTGTTAATTATACTTCCATATAAAGTTCTGAGATGTTTCTTTTATATCTCTAAACTATGTCATTGATATTTTACTAGGAATTGCACTGAGTCTATAAATTGCTTTGGGTAGTATAGAAATTTTAATGATGTTAATTTTCCCAATCCATGAGCATGGTACATGCTATCATTTGTTTGTGTATTCCTTAGTTTGTTCCTTCAGTGTTGTGTAGTTTTCTGAGTACAGGTCTTTTACCTCCTTGGTTAGGTTTATTACTAGGTATTTTAGTTTTCTTGTTGCTATATCAAATGGGGTTTTTTTTCTGATTTCTGTTTCTGATTTTTCATTGTTGGTGTACAAAAATGCCTTTGATTTCTGAATATTGACTTTGTATCTCCTGTTTTGCCAAATGCACTTATTAGATTGAGTAGTTTTTTGGTGGAGTCTATAAGAGTCTATGTACACTATCACGTCATCTGCAAACAATGATAGTTTTACTTCTTTTTTCCAACTTGGATGCCTTTTATTTGTTTTTCCTGTCTGATTGCTCTGGCTAGGACTTCCAATATTATGTTGAATAAGAGTGGTGAAAGTGGGCATCCTTGTCTTGTTCCTGATCTGAGTGGGAAAGTTTTTAGTTTTTGCCCATTGACTATGATGTTGGCTGTAGGTCTCTCCTATATGGCCTTCATTATGTTGAGGAATGCTCCCTCTACTCCCAATTTGCTGAGTGGTTTTTTTTCATCATAAATGGGTGCTGTACCTTTCAGATGCTTTTTAAAATAGCTATTCATAAGATCACGTGGTTTTTGCCTTTCCTTTTCTTTATGTGATGTATTACATTTGTTGATTTGTGAATATTGTACTATCCTTGCATCTTTGGGTTGAGTCCCACTTGATCGTGGTGTATGATCTTTTTAATGTATTGCTGGATATAGTTTGCCAATATTTTGTTGAGGATTTTAGCATCTATGTTCATCAGTGATATTGGCCTGAAGTTTTCTTTCTTTATTGTGTCTTTATCTGGTTTTGGGATTAGGATGATGCTGATTTCATAAAAAAGAGTTTGGGAGTATTTCTTCTTTTTGAATTTCTTTGGATAACCTGTGAAGGATAGGGGTTAACTTATCCTTAAATGCTCCATAAATTTCTTCTGTGAAACTGTCTGGTCCAGTGCTTTTGTGTGATGGGAGTTTTTTGATTACTGCTTCAATTTCATTTGCTGTTATTGGTATGTTCAGTCTTTCTGCTTCTTCTTGATTCAGTTTTGGAAGAATATATTTTTCTGGAAATTTCTCGATTTCATGTAAGGTTTTGAAATTTCTTCGCATATACCTCTTCATAGTAATGTCTTACAATCCTTTGTATTTCTGTGATATCAGTTGTAATCTCTCCTCTTTCATTTCCAATTGTGTTTATTTGGGTCCTCTCCTTTTTTTCTTGATGAATCTGTTTAAAGGCATGTCATTTTTGTTTATCTTTTCAAAGAACCAGCTGCTGGATTTATTGATCCTTAGAATTGTGCTTTACTCTCTATGTCATTTAATTGTGCTCTGATGTTGGTTATTTCCTTCCTTCTACCTGCTCTGGGCTGTCTTTGTTTTGTTTTGTTTTTTCCTCCAGTTCTTGTAGGTGTAGAGTTAGGTTCTTTACTTGAAATGTTTCTTTTTTTTTTTTTTAGGTAGGCCTGTATTGCTATGAACTTCCCTCTCAGGACTGCCTTGGCCATGTCCCATAAGTTTGGGGTTGTTGTGAATTCATTTTCATTTGTTTTCAGGAACTTTTTGATTTCTTCTTTAATCTCACTCTTGACCCATTCATTGTTTAATAACATGCTATTCAATCTCCACGATTTTGAGTGGTTTGTTTTGTTTTTCTTTTGGGGTTGGTTTCTAGTTTTAGTCCTTTATGGTCAGAGAAAATGCTTGGTGTAATTTCAATTTTCTTGAATTTGTTGAGGCTTGTTTTGTGTCCTATCATATGGTCTATATTTGAAATTGTTTCATGTGCATTTAAAAGAATGTGTATTTAGCTTCTTTGGGATGAAGGACTCTATATATATCAGTTAAGTCCATTTGATCTAGGGCATTGTTCATAGTCACAGTATCTTTGTTAATATTTTGTTTGGAAGATCTATTCATTTTTGACAGTGAGGTGTTAAAATTCCCCTACTCTAATTTTGTTGGTGTCAATATCTTTCTTGAAGTCCTCCAAGATTTTCTTTATGTATTTGGGTGCTCCTACGTTAGGTGCATATATATTTACAATGTTTATATCTTCTTGATAGATTCTTCCTTTGAGTATTATGAAGGGACCTTCTTGGTCTTTTTAGTGGATCTTTTTTTTTTTAAGTCAATTTAGTCTGATATGAGTATTGCTAACCCGTCTTTTCTTTGTTTTTGTTGTTCATTTGCTTGGAATATTTGTTTCCAGTGCTTCACTTTCACTTTGTATAGGACTTTTGTTCGGAGGTGGGTCTCTTATAGGCAGCATATATGTGGGTGTTGATTTCTTATCCAATCCACTATTCTATGTCTTTCCATTGGAGCATTTAATCCATTTACATTTAAAGTTATTATTTTTTTCCAATTTTTTATTTAATTATTTTTCAAGTACAGTTTTCTGTCTATTACTACCATCCCATCCCACCCTCATCCTCCCCCCTCCCTCCCATTTCCTCCCTTCTCAGTTGTCCATGTATCCTTTAAATAGGTTCCTCTAAATCCCTCCCTTATTTCCCCTGAAATTCCCTCCCCTCTCCCCTCTGGTCACTGTCAGCCTGTTCTCTATTTCAGTGTCTTTGGTTATATTTTGCTTGCTTGTTTGCTTTGTTGTTTAGCTTCCTGTTAGAGGTGAGATCATATGGTATTTGTCCTTCAACACCTGGCTTATTTCACTCAGCATAATGCTTTCCAGTTCCATCCATGTTGTTGCAAAAGGTAGGAGCTCCTTCTTTCTTTCTGCAGCATAAAATTCCATTGTGTATATGTACCATAGTTTTTTGATCCATTCATTTACTGACGGGCACCTAGGTTGCTTCCAACTCTTGGCTATTGTAAATTGTGCTGCTATGAACATTGGGGTGCATAGGTTCTTTGGGATTGGTGTTTTAGGGTTCTTAGGATACAATCCCAGCAGTGGAATTGCTGGGTCAAAAGGCAAGTCCAATTTTAGTTTTCTGAGAAAATTCCATACTGTTTTCCATAATGGTTGTACCAGTCTGCAATCCCACCAACAGTGGACCAGAGTCCCCTTTTCCCCACACCCTCTCCAACATTTGTTGTTTATTGCTTTGTTTATGATAGCCATTCTCACCGGTGTAAAGTGGTATCTCATTGTAGTTTTAATTTGCATCTCTCTGATAGCTAGTGATATTGAGCATCTTTTCATGTGTCTCTGGATCCTCTGTATGTCCTCCTTGCAGAAGTGTCTGTTCAAGTCCTTTCCCCATTTTTTAATTGGGTTAGTTGTCTTCTTAGAGTGAAGTCGTGTGAGTTCTTTGTATATTTTGGAGATTAAACCTTTGTCTGAGGTATCATTGGCAAATATGTTTTCCCATACAGTTGGTTGTCTTTTTATTTTAATGCTGTTTTCTTTAGCTGCGCAGAAGCTTTTTATTTTGATGAGATCCCATTTGTTTATTCTTTCCTTTATAGTCCTTGCTCTAGGGGACATATCAGTAAAAATGTTGCTGCGTGAAATATCTGAGATTTTCCTGCCAATGTTCTCCTCTAGGACTTTAATGGTGTCATGGCTTATATTTAAGTCTTTTATCCACCTTGAATTTATTTTGGTGTATGATGTAAGTTGGTGCTCGAGTTTCATTTTTTTGCATGTAGCTGTCCAGTTCTCCCAACACCATTTGTTGAAGAGGCTATCTTTACCCCATTTTATGATACTGCCCCCTTTGTCGAATATTAATTGACTGTAGAGATTTGGGTTTATTTCTGGGCTCTCTATTCTGTTCCATTGGTCTATGTGCCTGTTTTTATGCCAGTACCAGGCTGTTTTGATTACAGTGGCCTTGTAATACAGTTTGATATCAGGTATTGTGATCCCTCCTACTTTGTTCTTCTTTCTTAACATTGCAGCTGCTATTCGGGGTCTTTTATGGTTCCAGATAAATTTTTGAAGTGTTTGTTCTATGTCTGTGAAATATGCCATTGGTACTTTAATAGGTATTGCATTGAATCTGTAAATTGCTTTGGGTAGTATGGACATTTTGATGATGTTAATTCTTCCAATCCATGAACACGGTATACGTCTCCATTTGTTTGTGTCTTCCTTGATTTCTGTCTTCAGTGTTGTGTAATTTTCTGCATACAGGTCTTTAACCTCCTTGGTTAGATTTATTCCCAGATATTTTATTTTTCTTTTTGCTATATCAAATGGGATTTTTTTCTTGATTTCTGCTTCTGCTGATTCATTGTTAGTATACAGAAATGCCTTTGATTTCTGGATATTGACTTTGTATCCCGCTGTTTTGCCAAATTCATTTATTAGTTCCAGCAATTTTTTGGTAGAGTCTATAGGATTTTCCATGTACACTATCATGTCATCTGCAAACAGTGACAGTTTTGTTTCCTCCTTTCCGATTTGGATGCCTTTTATTTCCTTTTCTTGTCTGATCGCTGTGGCTAGAACTTCCAATACTATATTAAATAGAAGTGGTGAAAGTGGACAACCTTGTCTTGTTCCTGATCTTAGTGGAAAAGCTTTCAGTTTTTGCCCATTCAGTATGATGTTGGCTGTAGGTCTTTCATATATGGCCTTTATTATATTGAGGAATGCTCCCTCTATTCCCACTTTGCTGAGTACCTTTATCATAAATGGGTGTTGTACCTTATCAAAAGCTTTTTCCGCGTCTATTGATATGACCATGTGGTTTTTGTCCTTGCTTTTGTTTATGTGGTGTATTACATTTACTGATTTGCGGATATTGAACCATCCTTGCATCCCTGGGATGAATCCCACTTGGTCATGGTGTATGATCTTTTTGATGTATTGTTGGATGCGATTTGCCAATATTTTGTTGAGGATTTTAGCATCTATGTTCATCAGTGATATTGGCCTAAAATTTTCTTTCTTTGTTGTGTCTCTATCTGGTTTTGGAATTAGGATAATGCTCGCTTCATAAAAAGAGTTTGGGAGTTTCCCATCATTTTGGATTTTTTGGAATAGTCTGTGAAGAATAGGGGTTAGCTCTTCCTTAAACGCTTTGTAGAATTCTCCTGTGAAACCATCTGGTCCGGGGCTTTTGTGTGATGGGAGTTTTTTGATTACTGCTTCAATTTCATTTGCTGTTATTGGTCTGTTCAGGCTTTCTACTTCTTCTTCATTGAGTTTTGGAAGATTATATTTTTCTAGAAATTTGTCCATTTCACCTAGGTTTTCAAATTTCTTGGCATACAGTTCTTCATAGTAATTCCTTACAATCCCTTCTATTTCTGTGGTATCAGTTGTAATCTCTCCTCTTTCATTTCTGATTGTGTTTATTTGTGTCCTCTCTCTTCTTTTCTTAATGAGCCTACTTAAAGGCTTGTCTATTTTGTTTATCTTTTCAAAAAACCAACTCTTGGATTCATTGATCCTTATAATTGTGCTTTTGGTCTCTATGTCATTTAATTCTGCTCTGATCTTGGTTATTTCCTTCCTTGTACTTGCTCTGGGCTGTCTTTGTTGTTGTTCTTCGAGTTCTTGCAGGCGTCGGGTTAGGTTGTTTGTTTGAAATGTTTCTATTTTCTTTAGGTAAGCCTGTATTGCTATGAACTTCCCTCTCAGGACTGCCTTGGCCGTGTCCCATAAGTTTTGGGTTGTTGTGAGTTCATTTTCATTTGTTTCCAGAAACTTTTTGATTTCTTCCCTAATTTCAATCTTGACCCATTCGTTGTTTAATAGCATACCATTCAGTCTCCATGATTTTGGATGTTTGGGGTTTTTTCCTGTGGGGTTGGTTTCTAATTTCAGTCCCTTGTGGTCAGAGAAAATGCTTGGTATGATTTCAATTTTCTTGAATTTGTTGAGGTTCATTTTGTGTCCTACCATGTGGTCTATCTTTGAAAATGTTCCATGTGCATTTGAAAAGAATGTGTATTTAGCTTCTTTGGGATGAAGCGCTCTATATATATCAGTCAAGTCCATTTCTTCTAGAGTGTCGTTTAATGCTGCTATATCTTTGTTGATATTTTGTTTGGAAGATCTGTCCATTTTTGACAGTGGGGTGTTAAAATCCCCTACTATAATTGTGTTGCTGTCAATATCTTTCTTGAAGTCTTCTAGGATTTTTCTTATATATTTGGGTGCTCCTATGTTGGGTGCATATATATTTATGATGTTAATGTCTTCGTGCTGGATTCTTCCCTTGAGCAATATGAAGTGACCTTCTGGGTCTCTCTTTATGGCCCTTTTTTTGAAGTCTATTTTGTCTGATATTAGAATTGCTACCCCGGCTTTTTTTTCTTGTCCATTTGCTTGGAAAATTTGTTTCCAGCCTTTCACTTTTAGTCTGTGATGGTCTTTTGTCCTGAGGTGGGTCTCCTGTAGGCAGCATATGTGTGGGTCATGCTTTCTTATCCATTCAGCTATTCTATGTCTTTTGATTGGAGCATTTAATCCATTTACATTTAAGGTTATTATTGATAGGGACTTATTCATTGCCATTTTTGTACCACAGTTCCTCTCTGTCTCTCTCTTTTCCTTCCTTTCCTTAAAGCAGCCCTTTTAGTATTTCTTGTAGAGCTGGTTTGGTGGAGGCATATTCTTTTAGACTTCTTTTGTCTTGGAAGCTCTTTATTTGGCCTTCTATCTTGATTGAGAGCCTTGCTGGGTAAAGTAGCCTTGGTTGTAGGCCTCTGGTTCTCATTACTTGAAATATTTCTTGCCATTCTCTTCTTGCTTGGAGTGTTTCCATTGAGAAGTCAGTAGCTAACCTTATTGGGGCTCCCTTGTATGTTACTTCCTTTTTCTCCCTTGCTGCCTTTAGGATTCTCTCTTTGTCTTGAAATTTTGCCATTTTAATGATGATGTGTCTTGAAGTGGGCCTCTTTGGGTTCCTCTTGAATGGGACTCTCTGTGATTCCTGGATTCGTGTAACTTTTTCTCTCATCAAATTAGGAAAATTTTCCATCATTACTCTTTCAAATAGGTTTTCTATCCCTTGTTCTTCTTCTTCTCCTTCTGGTATTCCTATTATTCGGATATTATTACGTTTCATATTATCTTGCATTTCTCTTAGTCCATCTTCATTCTTTTTGAGCCTCTTTTCCCTTTCTTGCTCTTTCTGGGAGATTCTTTCTACTGTGTCCTCCAACTCACTGATCCGATCTTCTGCCTCATCGATCCTGCTTTTCATTCCTTCTACTGTGTTCTTCAGTTCCGAAATTGTATTCTTCATTTCCTCTTGTCCTTTGGTGATAGTTTCTATTTCCTTTTTCATGTTGATATAGTTTGCGGAGAGCTCATGGTAGCTCCCCTCTAGTTTCTGGTAGCTCCCCTCTAGTTTCTGGTAGCTCATTGTGAGCTCTTTGAATTTCCTGATAACTAGTGCTTTGAATTCAATATCTGATAGCTGACTTGCCTCTCTTTCATCTAACATTATTTCTGAGACTTCCACCTTTTCTTTCATTTGGGCATTGTTTCTTTGTCTTCCCATTGCTTATGAGACTCTTCCTGTTAGCTTCAGCTTCTTAAATTGATCTGTTCTGACTCCCTAGGTTTATGGTGTGAACTTCTGTGGTAGAATTCCTGTGAAATTCAGTGGTGCAGTCTCCTGCAGGTATCTTGATGTTCTCTGCTTCCACCTACTCCTTTCTTTGTGTGTCTGATCAGCTGGAGGGGGAGGCAAAATGACTTATGACAGCAGGAGAGTACTTTGTGATACTTACAGTCACGGCTGGTAGAGAAGAGATAGAAGATCTTTAGGCTCTATATAGTGTCAACTGTAATCTTCAACCCAATTTGCCACCTCTAGGAAAGGATACCAAAGATAAGTCTCTTGTTGGGGAGGGAAAGCTTGTGAGTTTTATCTAGAAAGCAGTGAGGTTGCGGGTGGTCAGATTTTGAGGTAAGGTGAGAGTAAAGAATAGTAAATAGACGTAGCATGTGAGCAAGTAGAGTTAATCACTACAGTAATAGAATTCAGGAACCTGTAAAATTGGGCTAAGACCCGAGAGATATGTTGTGAAGTATTTAGAGTGGTATAGAAAGCAACAAACAAACAAACAAACACACAAGAAAAGGGCAAGAGAAGTGAGGAAAAAGCAATAAGTTCGGGGTGAAATGAAGAAGGACTAAAACATAAAAAAAGAAAGGAGAGGAACAGAGTACTGAAGGATACAGCAACAATAAAATTTAAAAATATATATGATTACTGAAAAAAGTTTAAAAATAAAAGTAAAAAAAAAAATAAACCAACAACAAAAACTTCTTCCTTGTTGGTTTCAAACTGTCCAATCCGGTTTTTCTGGTTTCGGTGGGACTCCTCTGTGGGCTGGGTTGTAGGCCTACCCGCACACCCGCCCACCAGCCAGGCTACCAGACTGGGGTGCGGGCGCCCGCCCACCTGACAGGCTGCCTTGGTCCCACGGGATCTGGTACTGTCCTGTGGCTGGGTGAGAAGCAAGTCAAGCTGCCTTCACAGGAGAACACCTCAGTCCACTTTCCAGTAAAAACTTCTCCAGAAAGCATGCCTCTCAGCCCAGCCCAATCCCCAACCTGACTGGTTAGGACAATGCTCCTCTCAAATTTCCTGGGCTGGCAGGCTGGTGGGCTGGCGACCACAGAGATCGCAACTGAACATGGCCCCCTGACCTTGCCACCCTCCCTGCACACCTAGGGAGGTGCACCCCAGGTCTCTGACACCCAGCCCCGCCTAGATGGTGAGGGAGGGAGCCAGCTCTTCCAGGGACCCTGCAGCCGGCCCAATCCTCCACTGGGTGCTGGGCTCCCTATGAGTCCTCCGTGGCACTGGCCACAGATGGAAGCCTCTACACCCCTAACACAGAGGCAGTGGCGGCTCTGACGCATTTTGGGCTGGCCCAGGGCAGCTGGTCCTGCCACTGCCGCTTTTGTCTTTACTCAGGTTGCTGGGCTCCCGCTGAGTCCTCTGTGGCAGACGCCCCGACGCTGGCCATAGACAGAAGTCCCTGGGCCCTGGAAGCTTTGGCAGCAGCAGCTCCGAGGTCTTTACACGCCGGCCAATGGCTGCTGGTCCCGCCGCTGCTGCTTTTGACTTTACTCTGGGGAGCCTGGCTCCCGAGGGCAGCCGGCCCTGCCACTGCCGCTTTTGTCTTTACTCACAGGTGCCGGGGTCCCAATGAGTCCTCTGTGTCAGACGCCCCTGTCGCTGGGCGCGGGCAGAAGCCTCTGGGCCCCGACTGCTGAGGCAGCCAAGGCTCCAAGGTCTTTATGCGCCGGCCAATGGCTGCTGTCCCGCCGCCGCCGTCCTTGACTTTTCTCTGGGTTGCTGGGCTCCCGATGAGTTCTCCGTGGCAGACACCCTGTCGCTGGGCACAGACGGAAGGAAGCCTCTGGGCTCCAACCACTGCGGCAGCCGCAGCTCCGAGATCTTTACACGCCAGCTAATGGCTGCCACAGGTCTGGCCGCCTCCGTCCTTACTCACGTCCCTGAGACCCCAACAACCTCTAGCTGTCTGGTTTCTCACTATCTCTGGTCTCTTATTTTCATAAATGCTGGGGAATTGTTGGTTGGGGAATTGATTGCGCTGTTCTTCTGTGAATCTGCCAGTATTTTCTCCCTGGTGTAGGAGAACTACAGTCGCTCCGTCCTACTCCACCGCCATTTTTTTCCAAATTTCTAAAGTTATTATTGATAGGTACTTATTCATTGCCATTTGTTTGTACCTGTATTCCTCTCTCTCTCACTCTTTTTCTTTCTGTTCTTAAAGCAGTTTTTTATCATCTCTTGCAGAGCTGGTTTGGAGGAGATGTATTCTTTGAGGATTCCTTTATCTGGGAAACACCTTAATTGGCCTTCCATTTTACCTGAGAGCCTTGCTGAGTAGAGTAATTTTGGTTACACTCCTTTGGTTTTCATAACTTGAAATATTCCTTGCCAATCTCTTCTGGCTTGGGGTGTTTCTATTGAGAAGTTAGCTGCTAGCCTTATTGGAGCTCCCTTGTGTGTTACTTCCTGTTTTTCTCTTTCTGCCTTTAAGACTGTATCTTTGTCTTAGAATTTTGCCATGTTACTCATGATGTGTCTTGAAGTGGGCCTCTTTGGGTTCCTCTTAATTGGAACCCTCTGCACTTCCTGCAGGAAAGTGTGACTTTTTCTCTCATCAAATTAGGGAAATTTTCCATCATTACTTTTTTAACAGGTTTTCTATCCCTTCCACTTCTTCTCCTTCTGGTATCCCTATTATATGGATATTATTACATTTTGTGTTGTTCTGCAGTTTTATTATCCCCTCTTTATTCTTTCCAAGTCTCTTTTCCTTTTCTTGCTCTTTCTGGGTGTTTTTTTTCCTACCTTGTCCTCCAGCTTATTGATCCAATCCTCTGCTTCACTGAGCCTGCTTTTGATTCCTTTCACTCTGTTGTTCAATTCAGAAATTGTATTCTTCATTTCCTCTTGGCCTTTGTTGATATTTTGTATTTTCTTTTTCATGCTGATATAGAGTGAAGTGAATTCATTGTAGTTCTCCTGTAGTTTCTGGTAATTCTCTGTGAACTCATTGACCTTCCTGATAACCATTGCTTTGAGCTCAATATCTGATATTTGAGTTGCCTCTATTTCATTTAACATTCTTTCTGAGGCTTCCTCCTTCCCTTTCATTTCGTGATTGTTTCTTTGCCTCCCCAGTGTTTCTGAAACTCTCCTTGTTAGCCTCTGCTTCTTAAATTGACGTGTTCTGACTCCCTGGGTTTGTGGTGTGAACTTCTGTGGTAGGAGACTGTGAGATTCAGTAGTACAGTCTCCTTGATCTCCTGAGCTTGCTGGTCTTGGGCTGTTGTTTATGTTGGCTGTCTGTATGTTTTTTGGTTTTGATTGTTGTTGGGACCTTCTTTGGTGGGTCTTCCCTACAGCTGGTTAAGTGAGGGTCAGTCTGTTCAGCACTTCTTGTATTCTGCTGTGCCAGTGTGGACAGGTTGTGTTGAAGCTGTTTCTTCTGTCTGTATGAGGTTTTGAGGCTTCTCTCTTGCCATTGTTCACTTATTTATTCTGGGCAATTTCTCGACTGCTTAGTTGTATTTCCAGATTTGTCCTGGGTGGAAGTTAGTGTGGTTTCCATTCACTACTTCACCTTCTTCTGTTGTCATCTGTTGTCCATTCCTTTTTTGGTGGATTTCCTCTTCCAGCAGGTATACTGATGTTCACAGCTCCCGCCTACTCTTTTATGTGATCAGTTGGAAGGGGCAGCCAAAATAGACTAAGAGAGTGGGAGTGTATTCTATACTATTTAAGGTACCAACCCGTAGAGAAGAGATAGGAGATTCTTTGGATATGTATAGTGTTAAGCATTATATTTCATCCATCTGGCCACTTTTCGGAAAGGGTGGAAAAAGATAAGACTCTTGTTAGGAAGTGAAGGATTGTGAGTTGGATCTAGAAAGCAGTTAGCTTGCAGGAGGTCAGATTATGAGATAAAGTGAGAGTAAAGGATACAAAATAGGTGTAGTGTGTGAGAGAATAGAGTTAACCACAACAGTAATAAAGTTCTGGAAACAGTGAAGTGAACTAAGACCTGGGAGGGGTGCTGTGTAGTATTTACAATGGTATGGAACAGCAATTACTTACAATAGTAATGGAGCAACAATCATATGACAGCACCTATGTGATCGGAATAACAAGAATGGAAAGTACATGGCCTAGAGTACTGTAGTATTGGAACACAAGTGAAGTGAAAGCAGGAAACTAAGAAATACTCTATGAAAGAGAAAAAAAACAGTCAAACAATGCAGCTTAACAAACCATGTGAAGAAGACTAAACAGAAAGAAGAGAAATAAAATAAAATGAATAAAATAAAAGATGTAAAATGATGAAAAAATACAAATATACAATAACATGCAAGTTCTCTGGAATAGCAAAGTGAAATCTGTCTCACTGTCTTAGTTGTTGGGATGATCCCTCTTTGGGTCTAACTCTGGTCCTTTCACAGCTCCAGGTTTTATTGTCTCACTTGTGGGAATAAAAAAATATATTTTAAATTATTTTTAAAAAAGAAAGAAGAAATGAAGGAAGAAAGAATGAAGAAAAAGAAGGAAAGGAAGGAAGGAGAGAAGAGAGAAAGAGAAAGAAAGAATTTTTCTTTAAAAGCCTCCTGCTGGCTCTAAACCACTCAAGCCAGTTCTGCTGGTCTTCCTGGCTGCAGTGGGTTGAGAGTGAATTGGTTTCACTTTTCTTTTTTTAAAAAATATATTTTATTTATTATACCATTACAGTTGTTCTATTCCCCCCCTTCATTCCCCTCCACCCTGCACACCCCCTCCCCCACCATTTCCCCCTTTAGTTTATGACCACATGTCTGAAGTTCATTAGATTCTATATTTCCCCTACTATTCTTGCCCTCCCCCCATCTATTTTCTACCTACTGTCTATGCTATTTTCTGTGCCTTCTCCTCCCTTCTCCTCCTCCCACCCCCCTGTTTCTAACCCTCCATGTGTTCTTCATTTCTATGGTTCCATTCCTGATCTAGCTGTCCTCTTGGTTTGCTTTTGTTTTAGGTGTGGTTGTTAATAACTGTGTGTTTGCTGTCCTTTCACTGTTCATATTTTTCATCTTCTTTTTCTTATATAAGTCCCTTTAGCATTTCATATAATAAGGGCTTGGTGATGATGAACTCCTTGAACTTGACCTTATCTGAGAAGCACTTTATCTGTCCTTCCATCCTAAATGAAAGTTTTGCTGGATAAAGCAATCTTGGCTTTGCTTTATCTTTGGATTTCATGACTTGGAATACTTCTTTCCAGCCCCTTCTTGCCTGGAAGGTCTCTTTTGAGAAATCCACTGACAGTCTGATGGGTACTCCTTTGTAGGTGACTGTCCCCTTATCCCTCGATGCTTCTAGGATTCTCTCCTTCATTTTGGTCTTGGCTAATGTAATGATGATGTGCCTTGGTGTGTTCCTTCTTGGGTCCAACTTCTTTGGGGCTCTCTGAGCTTCCTGGATTTCTTGGAAGTCTATTTCCTTTGCCAGACTGGGAAAGTTCTCCTTTATTATTTGTTCAAATAAGTTTTCCACTCATGGCTGCTTCTTTCCCCCTTCTGGTACCCCTATAATTCGGATGTTGGAATGTTTAAAGATGTCCTGGAGGTTCCTAAGCCTCTCCTCATTTTTTTTGAATTCTCATTTCTTCATTCCTTTCTGGTGGGATGTTTTGTTCTTCCTTCTGGTCCATTCCATTGATTTGAGTCCCAGTTTCCTTTCCATCACTATTGGTTTCCTGTGCATCTCCCTTCATTTCAATTAGTTTAGCCTTCATATGTTCCTCTAATTTGTGACTTTGTTCCTCTAATTTGTGACTATAATCTACCAGTTCTGTGAGCATCCTGATAAATAGTGTCTTGAATTGTGCTTCTGAGAGGCTGGCAATTTCTTGGTCGCTTAGAGTTACTGGCTCCGGGACTTTGAGTTCTTCTTGCACCATCTTTTGGGCTGTTTGTGCCTGTTCCGTAGCAGGATTGGAGCCCTAAAGTGTTCACTAGAACAGGGCAACTAAGTCACTGGGTTGTGACGTTGTATGTGGGGGCGGGGTCAAAGAGGGACTACGGCGTCCTGCCTGCTGCCGCAGCCCTCACCGGGTGCCGCAGTTGCTGCCGTCACCGGGCCCACGAGTTTCGTCCCACTGCACGCTAGTGTGCCACTGCCGTCAGCCCTCGCCCCCTGGGGCCTGCATGGTCTGTCTCACTGTGCGCGAATGTGAGACCGCGGTCAGTCTGCCCCAGACCCTAATTGGTTCCGGGCTGCCTGCGTGCCTGAGTTGGGGGACCTGTCCTGCCCGACCCTGCTCGCTGCTGGCTCCGCCCCTCTTACCATCCCTGTTGAACGCTTAGATGTAGTCGGACTTCTGTATAATTCAATTTTCTGTTCTTTGGTTGTGTCTTTGTTTCTCCAAACCTTTGTTGTGTTCAAACTTGGTTGTGGGAGAAGGCACAGTGTTTCCACCTATGCCTCCATCTTGGCGGAAGTCTCACTTTTCTCCCTTCCTGTAGTTTTGTGGGTATGGGGGTCAGATCTGAGCATACTGGGCACACTCAGTTGCCCAGTCTCCAGCCCAGTTCCTCAGTTCACTGCTGGGCCTAAACCTTCAGTCCACCAGTTGTGCTGTCCTTGAGGTGCACCAGGTAGGGGCAAGTCACACACCATCTTTTTGCTCTTTCCTGTCCTAGATGCTAGGGACTCTAACAGTCTCTTCAGGGTAGTTTGGCTCCCCCATTGAGTTAAGTCTTTCTGGGCATTGCTGACTCCCTGAGCCCTGCTGCTCTCCTCTTCAGAGGTGTCTCTGCCTTCATCTTAGCCAGCCAGACATCCCTACAGGGTGGGTGTGCCACCCTGGCTGCTGCAGCAGCCACAGGCACATGCATTCTCTGCTAGTGTGCACAGGGTGGTGCCACTTTTCACAACTGGGTATTATCTTGGTTCCTTTCTGGCTCTAGTGCTATATGCTGGGGTTCCCAGCTTGGGGGTTTAGACCACCACACTTCTCAGTGGGAATTCCTCCAGCCTCTGAAATATTTCTCTGGCACTTTAGCTGCTACCTGTGGTAGCCCTCTCATGTCTCTTCTGTGCTCTGTACCAGTCAGATTATATGTAGTGAAGCTATTTTTCCTGATTGTCCATGGTTCTAAGGCTTGATTGTTCAGTTGTTTATTCTGGATGACTTCTCTAGAATTTAGTTGTAATTCCTAATTGATCCTGGGAGAAGGTTAGTGTAATTTCCACTTATTCCTCCACCATCTTGGATCTTCTCCAGATTCTCCATTTTGGTTCAGTAAAAACAGCCTTAGACATATTAAGGATTAAATGTCAACAACAAAATTTTAAAGCTCTTAAAATATAGAGAGGATTCCTACTAGTATGGCTCCATTGGTTGGACATCATCTCATAAACTGAAGGGTCATGGGTTTGATTCCCAGTCAGGACACATGCATAAGTTGTGGGTTCAATCTCCATTTGGGACATGTACAAGACAACTGATTGATGTTTCCCTTTTTCTCCCTCTTCCTAGAACTGTGTTCTTGAGAAGAGTCCCCTTGTAGCCCAGGCTTCCCCCATTATGTAAGTGTTCTAGGAGCCCATCTGTATCATTGTACCAGCTGGCATTGTTGTGAGGCTGTGTTCAGCTTTGTTGGTTTTTTTGAAGACTCTTTCTACACTTTTGCCCATTTTATGATGGGTGATTTACAAGAGCACCTGACCATTCTGCACTGAGTGTTCATCAGTTTTTGACCAAAAATGACATGACCTCCATGCCCCACCGTCCCTGTTCATCTGTTCTCACTGTGAGTGACTTCTTTTTTTGTTTCTCAGGATGAAAAGCTCCTCAAAGGGAAAAGTTTTGTCAATGTGGAAGAAGTGAAACAAAAAAACAGCAGCAGCACTAAAATACATCACAATTGATGAGATCAAAAACTGTTTTGAGCAGTGGAAAAGAAATCTCAATAGGTGGATTGCATTAAACAAAAAATACTTTGAATATGACTAAAGTTTAAACATGTAAGAATAAATACATATTTTTTAAAATAAATAAATTCCATTTTGGGAGTTGTGTTGCAGCCTTTCAATGCACAGGACTTCAGCAGATGGGAGAAAATTTGCAGAGTCATGGGGATGCCTAACCGGCTTTTATTCATGGGTGGGGTGATCCATGCATACCACAAGCCACATGCCATGCTGGTAGGGAATCCCAAGTCCCTTATATACTAAATGCTCAAGAAGCCAGCAGGATGCCAAGATACTATGTAACAAAGCATGATTCTGCACATGTGGCCCACTCAAGGTTATGAGAATGCTGCTTTTCTTAGTTGCCCAGACATCAGGGTGAGAGAACCTGACTGACCCCATTTCCCATCTATCACCCCCATAGGTGATAGATGATGATGATAGATAAATGATAGATAGATAGATAGATAGATAGATAGATACAGGGAGAGAGACAGGGAAAGAACAGGAGAAAGGAATATGATTTAAAGCTTGGTGTAAAAGCTGTCTTTGAAAAGATGCCTAATTAACTATTAATGAGAAAACTGATAAATTTGTACTAATATTGGCTTTGTTTGCAAAAAAATACTTTCAAGAAAGTAAAAAGACAAGTTACAAACTAGAAGAAGATGTTCACAATTAACAACTGAAAAAAGTATAATATCACAAGTGAAAAGATCTCTTTCAAATCAACAAGAAAAGCACAAACAAAACTGTAAAAATAGGCAAATGATGTGCAAACTCATCATAGAAGATGAAACACAAATGACATGAGGAAACATATATTCTTTTTTAAAAGATTTTATTTATTTATCTTTAGAGAGGAAGGGAAGGACAGAAGGAGAGAAATATCAATGTATGGTTGCCTCTTGTGAGTCCCCTGCTGGGGTGAGTCCCCTACTGGGAACTGGCCTGCAACCCAGGCATGTGCCCTGACTGGGAATCAAACCGTGATCGTGTGGTTCGCAGGCCGGCACTCAATCCACTGAGCTACACCAGCCAGAGCGGAAACATATATTCTTATGATTACTGATCAGGGAATTGAAATACCACATTATTGGCAAAATAAAAAAGTGAGCTTACTGCCGGGTGATGGAGAGGACGTGCATCTTCAAGATCTCTTAGACTTTGCTGGTGGGAGTGTAAATATTTTGGTCATATCATCTATCCACTCAAGATGTTTATACTCAAGAGGGATTCATATGTATAAACAATAGTAAACATGTTCAAAATATTCATAGGAGAACTATTTACAATTATTAAAACCTGGAAAACAACTCAAGTATCCCCAGACAGGAGAATAAATTAATAAATTGTGATATATTCACACAGTAGTCAAAAAATTAAGTACAGAAACACGTAATAATATTAATGAATCTTAGAAATGTAACATTAAGTGGCAGATTCTAATAGATTTTGTAAATACATTTTAATAAAGTTATACTGAAGTAACAAAATTTTAATTGCTTGCTTGCAGATATGTGTGTTCAAAAATTTATATAAATGCAATAAAGTTATAAAAATAAAAGCTGAAAAATGATAAATAAGGAATTTAGCATAATGGATTTCTTTGATGGAGAAAGGCAGGAAAATGATTCTAGTTCATAATCATAAATTTATGTGAATTTTTATGAAGGATGTCGTTTTTATTTTAAGTGATGTTTTCATGGGTTCTTTCTACACTATTAAAATAATCAATGACCTAACAAGATAACTAAAAGCAAGCCATGAGTGAACCAATGATGAAAGTATGTCAGAAGTTATGAATTATGATTAAGCAATTCATGTAACTGAAGTTAAAAAAATTGTAATATATAAACAAGTGCAAAGATGACTCAGAAGAACTCATTAGTATTTTTATACATTCTTTCCAGTGTTTTTCTATATGTGTGTAAAATATGTGCATACATATCATTCATTACTGGTATAACTGGCCACTTCCCAGTGGTGAGACAGTGGGATGTAAGTCCCCAGGGTATATAGTTAAGTCTGACTATATTCTCAGGAGACTTTCTCACTTCACGGTGAGTGGATAATGGGATGGTTAGTCTACAGCTCAAAAGAGTAAAGTTTTAGAGATATTTATAAAAGCTAAGCCGTCCCTCACCCTGCCATATCTTGTACAATATCCTCTGGCCCAGGCCTGTTTCTTGGTTTTTAAATTCTTACCAAAGATATGGTTTTTTTTAAATTGATTTCAGAGAGAGAGAGTAAGGGAGTGAGAGAGAGAGAAACATCAATCTGTTGCCTTCTGTATCTGCCCCAACCCAGGGTCAACCTACAACCTAGGTTGGGCCCTGACCTAGGATTGAACCACAACTTTTGGTATATGAAATGAGGCTCCAACCAACTAAGCCACCTGGCCAGGGCTTACCTCTTTCTTATCAACACAAAAAGCAGGGAGTAAGCATAAGTCTTAAAAACTTTTATGTTTCTGCCTTGGACACATGACTTGGATGTATGAGGCAGTGACCCACCAGCATTTTAAAGCCTCTCAGCATTCTGAGAATTCCTTGTTTTGACTCCAAGAATGATGCTAAGGGTCACACTATAGATATACCAGCATCATAGATTAAATGAATCAATATCGCAGGAATCCCATGGGGCAAACAGGAAAGCTAGAGAATGGCAATGGCACAAGTGCTTTAAGGAGACAATAATAATTTTTAAGGATGAGAATGAATGTGGAATATCAACCAAAAGCATATATTGGTCCCATAATTGGGGCTGTGAGTTGGAAAGAAATGCAGGAAAGCTTGCAGGCTGAAGCAGTGAGTGCTGCTTGGGATATTCATATGCTACTTATTTATGAAGCTAGATGCCTAACACAGCAATTCATTTTGAATATTCTACTTTTTAAAGGCACCACAAAATCTTTTTTTAATTGGGATCAAATGTAGAACATAGACATCCTAGAGAGCAATCAGCAGAATTTAGGGAAATGAAAACTTATAACTATGGCCCAATAATCCCATTTCTGGGTCTATATTTCAGAGAAACATGCACACAGGATAAGAATGTTCATCTAAGCATTAGTTGTGGTAGCAGGGTTGGAAGTAACTTAGGTGTCCACCTCCATGGCAATGTGGAGGCAGTATTCTACTATACAATACTCTGCAAAAGTAAAATAGTAAGTGAAATAAACATATAGCGATGGTTGCTTAAGCATAGTATTGAGTGAAAGAGCAAGAGACAGAGTGAGATCTATGGCTTGATACCACTTATAAATGTGTACCCCAAATGAATACGAGTTCATCCCTCCCAGCCTACAGAAGAGCCAAACACTGAACACTGAGATTGCCATGGAGAAATTAGTCTATTTAGAGGATGCTGAGCAAGGAGAACAGTGAGCTGCATGCTTAAAACCAAAACTCCCTGATGGCATACAGTGGAAGGGTTTTAAGGAGTTCGGGGGACCAGGTATGCAGATGTGTGCTGGTAGGGCAAGTTATAGTTGAAGGACCTTAAAACTTGGTTATTTATGATAAGAGATTTCAGCACCAGTTCTTCTTGGACAACAGACCCTTTGTTTCTGAAAAGGGATTGGAGAAACTTTGGTTGCACATTTAGCTAGAAAATGGGGGTAGTACATGCACAATGGTGTCTCTGTAAAATAATGGGCTGTATTAATCACTGGTCTGCTTTAAGGGAGCAGACCCAGTTTTAAGCTGGTCAATGTGATTTATATGGTGTTTCAATTGCAAAATATGTACATTTACAAAAAATAGCAAATATTTTCCAACAATATGGATAAAGTCAAGGACTGATACTAAAATTGAAGAAAATTGGTTTCTCTGTGTGGGTATGGAACTTAAATATTTAATAAATTATAGTATTCCATTAAGAAAAGATAGATTGTGTGCATGGCACCCCCACTCTTAACACCTAGTACCTCTACAGATTCAATTTTTGTTAGTACTTTCTTGTATATCTTACCTTTCCAGATATTTCTACATATACAAGCAGGTGAATGTAAATGTGCCTGTGTATGAGTGTGTGTGTCTATGTGATGTCTCCCTTTTATCTTCCACCAAAAGGTAGCATACTAAAATAAACATTACTTCCTTGTTTCATTTCCTTACTTAAAATATATCATGGAGGTCATTCTTTGTTATTACTGCCTATTGTTACATATTTATTTATTTATTTAAAAACATGTTTATTATTTTAGAGAAAAGATAAAGGAGGGAGAGAAAAAGGAAGAGAAACATTGATATGAGAAAGAAGCATCAATCTGTTTCCTCTCATAGGCTCCTTGACCAGGGGTAAAACCTGCAGCCTTTTGGTGTATATGACAATGCTTCAATCAACTGAGCTACATTGGCCAGGTCTTGTTATTTTTTAAATTTTAGTAAAACACATACATAAAATATATTACATTAATCATTTTAAACTATGCAAACATTCATCTAGATTGGTAGGAGGGGTGGAGATGGGTAGCCAGGGTGGAAAGGACTTGTGGCAAGGCAGCACCTAGAGTTCTAGGCCAGGTCAGATAGCACCTGGTGGATTGGGTAGTTCCATATTTGCGTGCGGAAAAACAGAAAGGAACAAGTGGGGAGTGGGACAGACCAAGCAACCTAGGACTATAAAAACCTGTGGGGATTGCGGTGGCGGGACAAACTCCTAGCCTCACAGGAGAGTTCACTGGAGAGAACCACAGGGTTCCAGAACATATAAAAAAACACACATCTTGAATCAGCACAAGAAGGGCCCAATTTGCTTGTGGGCAGTGGGGGAAGTGACCGAAAGCCAGCTGGGAGCCCAGCCAGTTGGTATTGTTCCCTTCTGGACCCCTCTCCCACGTACAGCACTACAGCGCTGCAGCACAGTGAGATGGGTTGTACCGCCCATGGAGCCTTAGGCAAATACCTAAGGCTCCACCCCTTAGAATGAAACAGGCATGCTGAGACAAAAAAAAAGTGGCTTAAATGAAAGAACAGATCAAAACTCCAAAAATAGAACTAAGAGATGAAGAGATAGCCAACCTATCAGATGCAGAGTTCAAAACACTTGTAATGAGGATGCTCACAGAAATGGTTGAGTATGGTCACAAAATAGAGGAAGAAGTGAAGGCTATGCAAAGTGAAATAAAGGAAAATGTACAGGAAACCAATAGTGACAGGAAGAAAACTGAGACTCATATCAATGATTTGGACCAGAAGGAAAAAATAAATATTCAGCCAAAAACAGAATGAAGGAACAAGAATTCAAAAAAAATGAGGAGAGGCTTAGGAACCTCCAGGACATCTTTAAACGTTCCAACATCCAAATCATAGGGGTGCCAGAAGGAGAAGAGAAAGAGCAAAATATTGAAAACTTATTTGAAAAAATAATGAAGAAGAACTTCCCTAGTCTGGCAAAGGAATTAGACTTCCAGGAAGACCAGAATGCTCAGAGTCTGAAAGAAGTTAGACCTAAGGAAGCACATACCAAGGCACATCATAATTATATCACCCAACATTGAAGAGAAAAGGAGAGAGTTACTTACAAAGGAGTTCCTGTAATACTATCAGCTCATTTCTCAAAAGAAACCTTACAGGTAAGAAGGGACTGGAAAGAAGTATTCAAATCACAAAAGGCAAGGACCTACATACAAGATTGATCTATCCAGCAAAGCTGTCATTCAGAATGGAAGGGCAGATAAAGTGCTTCCCAGATAAGGTCAAGTTAAAGGAGTTCATCACCACCAAGTCCTTATTATATGAAATGTTAAAGGGACTTACATAAGGAGAAGATGATAAAAATATGAATACTAAAACAACCACAAACTCACAACTATTAACAACTGAACCTAAAACAAAAACAAAAACAAAACAAAACAAACTAAGCAAACAACAAAACAGGAACAGAACCCCAGAAATGGAGATCACATGGAGGGTTATCAGCAGGGAGGGGGGGGTGAAGAATGGGGGAAAAGGTACAGGGAATAAGGAGCATAAATGGTAGGTACAAAATAGATAGGAGGTTAAGAATAGTATAGGAAATGTAGAAGCAAAAAAACTTACATGTATGACCCATGGACATGAACTAAGGTGGGAGAGTGCTAGTGAGAGCAGGGTGCAGGGTGAAGGGGAATAAAGGGGAGGAAAAATGGGACAGCTGTAATAACATAATCAATAAAATGTATTTTAAAAGTAAAGTGTGCAATTCACTGGTGTTAGGTTTATTCACATTGTTGTAATACCAAACTCCAGAACTTTTCATTTTGCAAAACTAAAACACTATACCCATTAATCAATAAATTTTTATTCCTTTCTTTCTTTTCCCTACTCCTGGCAACCCTTATTCTATTTTCTTTCTCTCTGAATTTGAATAACTTAGGTACCCCATATGTGTGGAACAATACATTATTTGTATTTTGGGGACTGGCTTTTTTTGCTTAAAATAAAATTCATGTTATATTATATGTCAGAATTTCCAAAAGAAAAAATAAAATTAAAAAAGAAAAAAAATGTCCTTCCTAGCTGAATAAGAGTTCATTATGAGTTTATATAGGGTTTCCCCAGTGTCTGAAAGTACATTGTTTCTATGAAAACTTCTCTAAGCTAAAATATCATAATGTCACAGGTGGGCACAGATAACCAGGTTCTTGGTGATCATGGACAAAGAATTGAACCAAACACACAGAGTTTATAGTAGAGAACATGGAAACAGTCCAACTCCAAGCAGAGATTGACCTCATAAGCTGGAGGGATTCTATTCTTAGGGTGGATCCCTCCTGGCTAGTTTAGGTGGGCTTTTACTGTGTATGTATAAGTAGTTGTATTACTTTAAAGCTACTGTACATGTATGGCAACTGAAGAAGGGGTTGAACAATGTTATTGAATGGACCCCCCTTTGCCCTTCTCCTGGGGTCCCCCTGTATTGCTTTGCCTTGTCTACCACCAGGGAATTACAGCTCCCCATGTCAGAGATTGGTGAAAAGGAAAGGAATTATTTATTCAAAAGTTATACAGACTTAAGAGTAATGACTTAATGTCTTTATTAAAATCCCAAAGTTCCTTAAAATACCCACAAACACACAATCAATCCTTCCCCCCTTTGCCTGGCCTGGGGTACCATATCTCGGGAAAAGAAATAGAGGCCCGTGGCCCAGGTAGCCCCTGGATCTCCCCAGTAATCTATGCTTGGCTGGCAAGCCTCTCTTGGTTCCCAGCCCTATCAGCTGTGTCACTGGGATTTCCAGTTCTTGATCCAAAAGCACATGGCACCTTCTCATGGCCCACCACCAAGAGTCCTTTCACCCTTTTCCTTCCTGCAGCATTTCTCCTGCATTCTTCCAAACTGCTAAGAGAGAGCTCTGCATGTATCACGGCTACAACTTGCTTTCCAGCTTCCTAAGCTGTGTGGCAAAGTGAGGCACAAAGCCATGTTGTTCTTCTTGCCATGGCTGATGTGCCTGGGTTTAAATCCCAGTGCCAGTCTTCCTCTGCAGCCCCATTTGTGAACCCTCCTACAATTAGATACACCTGCCAGCATTCCTGTATTTTTCCAGCTTTTCTGGGCTGCCATAGTAAATCTGGGCAGGCATGGCCCAGTGTAGCCAATCATCTCCAAGCTCTTACGCGGGCTCTCTAACCAGGGGGAGTTGCCTCTCAGTTACATCCTGGGTGGAAGTCACTCCTATATCCCACTCAAAGCACAGCCACAGCTTTTCAACATATCCGTGAAACCAGTTAAAACTTATAGATATGTTAAATGACCATTCTAGAGGTTATTTACAAAAGTTGCTATGCAAAACAACTCTCAATTGCCCTGTTCCCTGCATCCCATCCCTCAGTTCAGACTTGTGGGGGTTAGGATATCCCATATTTTTAATATTTCCTGGATCCCCTGAGTTGTGGACCCCATTACAAATCCCTCTTTGGGGGGCCCCCTTGCTCCACCCTCTTATGATAAAGTGAAGAAAAAGTTACCATTAATTTATATGGATAAAATTTTTTAGTATACCTAGTCCCCCCCAAAAACCTGCCAAATCATACAAATACACTAATTACATCCAATTTTACACTAAGCATAATACCCTTATATGCTTTTCTGATACCTTATGACACATCTTGCTAATGGATCTACAAAATAAATGGAGATAAAACACTGATGCTCACAGATAACAGTTCGAAGCTATGGGGCTGGATCCTGAGATGTAGAGTGTAGTTCCTGAGGAAGAGCTTGTCAGGCCCATTCTCACTGCTCAGAGTGAATGCTACCTCTATAAATACCATATGATCTTACCTATAAGTGGAACCTGGTCAACAAAACAAGGAAGCAAAATATAAACAGAGACACTGGAATAAAGAACAGACTGATGGTAATCAGAGGGGAGAGGCGAGGGGGATAACAAGCCAAAGAATGGAAAGAGTCTTCAAGGAACATGTATAAAGGCCCCAAGGAACGTGGGTAAAAGCCCAAAGGGGGTAGGATTGAGGGTGAGAAGTGGGGATTGGTTGGGTGGGGGTGAGGGTAAAACAGAGATGACTGTACCTGAAAAATAATAAAAAGTAAGTACATTTAAAAATTAAAACAATATTGGGGCGGGGGCGGGCAGGGTTGGGAATATAAGACAGAAACCTGTACTTGAACAAGAATTAAATAAAAATTATATAAATTAAAAAAAATTAAAACAATAAAGCTTGCTACAAAACAAAAGCTGAACTCTATGTTGCTGAACACTTTTTACCTTTTTTGCAAAAACAGAAACCATCTTCAGATTTCTTTTGGTGAAAACAGGTACTAATGTAGGTCTTTCATAAAAGTAAAGTGGCCTAACACAAACTTTTGAAAAGTGGAGATAGATACCTGTATCAGATTGTATTTCTTCGTTCATCCTTCAATGGGCATTTGGGTTGTCTCCACTTTTGGCTATTGTAAATAATAATACTATAAAGATAGTTGTGCGAATATCTCTTCAAGATCCTGCTCCCAATTCTTTTGGAGTCTCAGAAATTGCTGGGAAATCTCTCAGCTGAATCATATGATAATTTAGTTTTTAATCTTTTGAGGAACTGCCATATTTTTCTCCACAGTGGCTGCACCATTTTACATTCACACTAATAGTGCACTAGTGTTCCAGTTTCCCCACATCTCTGCCAGAACTTGTTAATAGCAGCCATTCTAATGGATGTGAGGTGGTATCTTATTGTGGTTTTGATTTACAGTTTCTTGATGATTACTGAGTGATGCAAGCATCTTTTCATATGGTTTCTGGCTAGTTTTATCGTTTAATAGTCATATGGTATTATATGTAGATACCATAATTTACTTAATTAAGGCGTGGTTAAATAAATTTTTGCAGTTGCTTTTAAAAACAAAATTACAATGACCCTCCTGTTCATTCTTCTTTTTTACATTTAAAAAACAATTTAATTATGGAATTTCAATATGCACGAAAGTAGACAAAGTAATATAAAAACTTCATTTACCTGTAAGTCAGCTTCAGCAGTTATCAAGTATGGCCAATTTTGTTTCACTGGTACTGTTACCACAGGTGGTCAGTTGGAGCACCAGGGAGTTTTCCCCATTGGTCATGATGCTACAGGAGGGTGTATTCTTACACTAAGCCCAGGGAAATGAGAGGTGAATGGACAGGACCCCAGTGTGACAAAAGCTAGAAAGATAATTGAATAGAAATAAAGCTCTACCCTCCTTATCCCTATAAGAACTGGGGTCTTGAGCAGGATGGAGGGAAGGGGTTTGAGACAGAAGTCCACCATTCTCCTGGGTTAAGACAGCTGAATAAACCTCTTTTTTTTTTTTGCATTAGCAGCTGTTTCATGAGTTTGGTTTCATTGTGGCAGACAGCCAAAGCTGTGTTTCAGGTACAATACTCCTACCCAGTCCCCCACCCCAACATTTTACTTTAAAGAAAATCCAAGTCATTATGTTGTGGGTAGAAATTAGGTCCTTCCACAGGATCATGAGAAAAGCATTTCAAGGACTGCATGGAAGACTGTGGTATGGCATAGTTTATTTGAGTGGAGATAGAAGATGCCCCCTGGGTTTTCAATGTCCCATCTCCTCTGTCTCACCTTGGAAAAAGTCCAACCATGTCCTCAGCAAAGCCAAGATGAAAGGCAATGTCCAGAGTTTTTGCTTCATATTAAAGTACAGCCCTTTGGAACCTGCAGGTGACTGCTAAGTGGTCTCAATCCCTATCCAGGTTGCTCTGATGGTAGAGTCCATCAGTCCACAAGGTTGCCAGAGAACTTAGTCCTTTTGGAGTCCACACCATCTGCTGTGGGTCTAGCTACTAGACCCACATAGTATGTGTTCCCAGGTAAGAGAGCACATGAAGAACAGGCAAGTGTATCATCAAGTCGGGGGCGGGGGGGGGCGGAGAGAGAGAACTAGAACGAGCTTCTTTATTCCCCTGGAGTTATATTAGCTTGGATTTGGGATGGGTCAGGTGCCTTTTCAAAATGACCAATGAACTTCCCAAGCTTTGGTGAGCTTCAGATGGGCCCACCTCCCAATCAATCCCTTCTCTCCACAAGCTAGACTAACAGGCCTCTTTGGTCAAGCACCACCCGGCCCCCAGCTGAACCATTTAGACTTCTATTGCATATGCCTGCCTGCCCCCCACTTCCCACATGGCAATCTGGTACCTGAGGTAGAAAATTAGGAGTGTTAATTCCTTTTGGCAAAGAAATGTTGGAATTTCCTCGGCTGTGAAGCTGTAGCTTCCTCGCTAGCAAACAGGCTATGCTTTCCAATTTATTAAGTTCAATATTTAAATCCCTTTTGCTTTCCTTTCTCAATATCTAGCTAAATACCAACAGGAACAATTACATTATTTAGTTTATAAATAGTTCCCTAGGTAGCTTTAAAACTTATGCATGCTGTTTGTGTATCAATAAGAATACATCTGTAAGATAAATTACAAAATGTGTATTTCCTGGATTAATGTGGAGCTGAATTACACATTATGATGTTGCCCACTTGTCCTTTATAAAAATAACGTGATTTTATTCTCCCATCAACAGTAAATCCAAGCACTTATTTCCCTGTATCCTCATCAAAACAGTATATTGCTTAACTGTTAATCTTTGTATGTGAAAAATGGTATTTCAAATTTTGATTGGATACTTTCTTGTACTTTCACAAATTATTTGTATTTCTTTTGGTGGACAAAAAAGGGGCCATACACTAAACCTGAGAAGCTCAGGGTTGGCCTGCATGGCAGCCTTATAAACTCAGAGACCTAAAGTAATCACATAGGATAGTCAAAAATAAAAACTTCCTGACTTAAATAAGTTCAAGGCAGGTAGTCATGTCTTAAGCCAGCATTTTCCCTAACAAAGGTCAATCTTCATTTTAAACAAGCCTGTTGTCTTTTTGCATGTAAGATAACACACCTTTAGAATATCAACCTCATTTCTTTTTTTCCTGAACCCTGAAAGCACAACCACCACCAGAGCAGAGACTACAAATCCCCTCATTGTTACTATTATGTTAACTATCCTATACTCACCTCTCTAGAAGTATGTGTCTATCATTTCACTTTTTAATCAAGTCCTAGAGAGTCCCCTCCTCCCTTTGCTTTCTTCCACCCCCCCTTTCATTCTGATGTGTAAATAAGTGGTAAAACTGTCATTTTCCGGAGCATTTTCTCAAACCCTTGAGATTTTGTTTCCTGGCAATTTTTGTCAGTTGGCTCAAATAAACTTGCAAAAATTCTTTCAGGTTTGGATATTTCTTACATTAACTCCCTTCCACCCAATCCCTGTGGAAACCTGTGTACCGACCTTGTCTTTTTTCTGAGTTGTTAGATTTTTGTTATTAATTGTTTTTGTCATAAGGAAATTAGATATTTTTTGGTCATCACATTTATTGATTTCAAATTTTATGACTTCAGGCATTCATATCTTGTTTGGAAAGTTTCTCTTTGCTCGAACCTTAGTTTGTTCTTGATTTTTCTCCCATGTTTTTTGTTCTAATATTTTGTCCTTTTTTTCACATGTAAATGTTTGCTCTTTTTATAATTTATTTTGATATAAAGATGTCAAAGGCATCCAGTGTTTTCCCATCACATACCTAGACTAGTAGCAGACAAGAGTTTTCATTCTGTGATTAGAAATTAGGTATAGTTACAAAATCAAAATCAGGTATCATAGAAGAGATCTTTTATGCCTAGAGTATATAACATATATTACAAAGGTGGACATGTTGCATCCACCACCCGAGAGAACAAATGTCGGAGACTTTCAGGGTTTATGATCTTACTTTATTGGCCAAGTTTAACCTGCGCAGGGGCGAACTCTCAAGATGTCGGAGGACATAATACCCACAAGGGCTGCAAACGAGAGTCTCGCCTAGCGCTTACAGCTAAGTCCTTATATAGGGGCGAGCAAGCAAGCATTACATAGAAGCAGACGTGGCAGTTAGCTGTTTGCTTACAGAGCCCGCGCGCGGGAACAGGGTGGGGTCTGAATGGAAAATTATAAAATAAGTCCTTATATAGATTATAATCGACCTAGTTTGCCCAAGGGAGAACATTTGCACTATGCCGGATGGTTGCTCAACTCCATCCTGTTCAGTGTTCTTTTCTAGTTCCCCCTGGCCTCAGCACACTACTAGTTCTAAATTTCCTTGTTCCCAACAGAAACACAAGGCCGGGGGGCCAAATCCAGCCCTCCACCTTGTTTTATCTGGCCCTGCACCTTATTTCTACTCACTGGCAGTGCCGAGCTCTTGCTTAACTGTTAAGGAGTAGTTACATTTATACAGTCCTAAAAGTACATTCAGCCCTTTGAAGGCAACTGCCAGGCTGATGTGCTCCCTATGTGGTGAAAGTGAGTTTGACATCCCTGCTTTAAAACTAGATGCTTTGCAGATTTCAGGTTTCGGTAGAGGAAATGGGTGAAAGAAAGTGAGGGAAAGGAGGAAAGAAAACAATACACAAAGAAGACTGGAGTGTCTCAAAGAAAGATTAGATTTCCTAATTCACAATTCATAAGCACAGTGAAAGTCCTAGTGAGCCGCCCAGAATGTGCCAGGCTTTCTGCACAGACAGGGATGCAGTGGTGGCCAATCCAAATGAGGTCACCACCTTCTTATGGAGTCTCCTCAGCATCCCTGAACAGCACAGGGTGAACTTCGCAGACCATCACAGCTTGCACCCAAGGCCTGGGCCAAGGTTCAACAAAAAGCCTCGGCGGTTCAACACAACAGAAATAGGGATGTCCTGGGGAATGAGAACTCGGCCAGCTCTTTCCGCTTCCGGTGTGCGACGCCCTCACGCAAGAGCTTGGACAGAGGCCAGTCCTAGGAACCTCCGGCCACGGTCCGATGAGGGCTCACCTCTAGCGTGCCTCGCCAGGCTGGCGAGGTCTCTCCGCTTCGCGCTGCTTGCCTTGCCGCACTCCGACACTTCTCCTTGTCCTGCGCAGCGCGCCCCCGCGTGGCGGGCACAGCTATTTACCGGCTCCTGACCGGAGGCGGAGGCAAGGGCGAAGGCGGTGGCCTTCCGGCCCTTGGTCCGCCTCTCCTTCCTGCTGTAGGCCCGCGCCCCTCCCCACGCTCTGCCCCACCGGCGAGGAAAGAAGGCGAGGTTGGAGCGGCGGGGGGACCCGAGGTGCTGAGAGGACTGCGGCCCTTTGCGGAGAGATGCTGGGCGTGGCGGCAGGAATGACCAACAGGTAAGGGCCGTTCCCCTGTGTCTGTCTCGGCCGCCCGGCGCAGAGCACCCGACAGATCGGCGGCGGGCCGCTGCCGGGGTTTCTGGCTGCCTGGGCATCGGCCTTTGTCCCCGAGTCCCTTGCGGCTTGGCCGCGTCCCGTCCCTCGCGGGAGTGTCCGGGCCCAGCCTCCCTCCGAGCCGCTATTCCGCCCTCCCCGGCGCGCCCTACGGCACAGGGCCTGCTTGCGGTTCAACCCTACGAGATATTTTAATAGTGAGTGTGTCCGATATATTATGAGCGCTTGAGGGCGAATACTGTCTCAGTGCTTAGCAAAGTACTCAACAACAAATATTTGTTGAAAAATTTATAGTCTAGCGGTTGTACTGTAATCTAGACCAGCAGTCTTAGCACCCATTTTAAAAATAAGAAGTTTTACTTAGAATGGTTATGTCTGTAGGTCTTTAATGTATTAGAAATGAAAGTGGAGACATTTTAAAATATTTTAATTATTTAAAAAACAACTTCACATAATGTTAACATATATAACACGTTTATATGAAAATAGTACTTTTAAAACAAAAATATTTGTGGGGAGGGTGGCATTCCTGTACATTTTGCAACTCTTAAATGTCTGACATAGTAGCAGACAACTGGATTTTCCCATCTCCTATGTCTTCAGTTTATTGTGATATATTTTGATTGAACTATATGAAGAAAATCTGGTCTTACACTGACTGATAAGTAGTTGGGAAAAGGAGCAATACCTTTTTTTACTAGACCCAAACGAGAGAGGTGGTAGTTTCCTAAAGATTAGTTGGGATGTGGAATCTGAAGCCTTACCAATGAACTTTCCCATATGTTACATTAAAATTCATTGGTCTATCCTGCAGTTTGAATGGGCTTTTTAACCCATTTTAACTTCTTTTGTTTGTCATTTGGAAAGTATTGACTCATTGAGTTAAGGCAGCTCTTCCAAATGCTGACACATTTCATTAAACAATGTCACTAAATCACATTTGTTAATATCACCACTGATTTCCCCTAAGTATTGAGAAACTGTCAAACTCAGGGTGGTGGGTACTAGTTTTCCAGCATTCTAATTTTCCGTTAAAAGCTTGATTTTTATTTTTGGCAGCTATTACCAACTGTTTTCCTCAAAGTGACAGGTTAATTTTGTTCAGTTTCAAGAAATGTTTGCCAAATATTGTACAAGTCTAAAAACCAGGGTGTGTATGGTTTGTGTATCTGTTTTTGTTTCCAGTAAAAATGGTGTCATGAAAAAAAAAGCCTCTAATTCATCTTGTCATTGAAGCACACACACATGCTTTTCCTCAAAACAACTGGCTTTCTTTGGTATGCAGCAGAAATGCTTTATGCATACCTCTTTTTCATCACGGGTAACAAAAATGAAGTCCAAGGGTCATGATTAAATAACATTCATGATTTGTGCAGTTTCATCAAGGACACTTTTTCTTTTTAAAAATAGTGAATATTAAATTGACACAAAATTTAAAACATATGTGAAATATAAAGAACAATGCCCTGGCTGGTGTGGCTCAGTGGATTGAGTGCCAGCTTGCAAACTGAAAGGTCATCAGTTCAATTTCTGGTCAAGGCACATGCCTGGGTTGCAGGCCAGTCCCCAGTTGAACCACATGTGAGACAACCAATCAGTGTTTCCCTCTCTTTTTCCCTTCCTTCCCCTCTCTAAGAATAAATAAATTAAATCTCTAAAAAAAGAATAATGATACAATGGGTATAACAGTTTCCTTTTAAGGCCCTTGAACCGCTTTGTGATCCAGTGTCTCTCCTTGATCCCATCCCCTTCCATCCTGAACTTTCTGTTAGCAATCCCTTACTACTTTTTGGTTTTGTATTAAGTATGCTTACACTGTTGTACAACCATCACCATTGTCCATCTTCAGAACTCTTTATCTTGCAGAATGGGAACCTTTGCACATTATTCCCGAAGTCCCTGGTTATCCCTATTCCATTTTGTGTCTCTGATTTTTGACTGTTCCAGTACTTAATATGAGTAGAATCATACAGCATTTTTTTGACTGGCTTATTTCACTTAGCATAATGTCTCAAGGTTCATCCATGTTTTAGCATGTGTCAGAATTTCTTTCCTTTTTGAGGCTGAATAATATTCCATTGTGTGTAATACTATTCATTTGTTTATCCTCTCATCCTTTGATGAGCACTTCAGTCACTTTCAAGTTTTAGTTATTGCAAATAATGCTGCAGTGAACATGGGTGTACATGCTTTAATTGAAATTTTTATTGATGTAATTGTAGATTTACATGTAGTTGTAAAACACAATAGTGTATCCTTTACCCAGTTTCCTCCAATGGTAGTATTTTTGCAACATTGTAGTACACTGCTGTAACTGTGATATTATAGTAATACAATCACGCAATCTTATTTAGATTTCCCCAGTTTTACAGTTTTGTGTGTGTGTGTGTAATTAGTTCTATGTGTAGGTCTTGTATCTACCACCATAGTCAAGATATACAACAATTAGTTCCATCACTACAAGGATCCCTCATGTTGCCATTGTATGCACACAGCCAGCTCCATGTTTTCCTTCTCCACAGAACCTGCTAACCACTTATCTGTTCAACATTTCTAAATTGTCCTTTCAGAAATATTATATAGGTGGAGTCATACAGTATACAACCTTTTGGTATTGCCTGTCTTTTATTCAGCTTAATTCCCTGGGGATTTATCCAGTTTGTTACATGTAACATAGTTTGCTCCTTTTTATTGCTGAATAGTACTTCATGGTTGGGCATATGACAGTTTAACTATTTACCTGTTGAAGAACAGTTAGGCTGTTTCCAATATGGGGCTATTAATAATACAACTACTATGAACATCCATGGATTAAGTTTTTGTAAATATGTTTCGTTTTTTCTGGGATAAATATCCATAGTACAGTTGTCAGATTGTATGACAGACTTTTCTGGAGTGGCTGTACCATTTTCATCAAGGACACTTAAAAGAGAAATTGACATTCTTTTCCTGCAAGTACTAGAAGAATTTGGTTATACTGCCGCTGACTTGATTAGTGCTAAGAAACCAGCAATTGCTTTTGCAGTATCAGTGGAAGTGTCAACACAGTGCAAAAGTCTATATCAGTGTCTTAAGAACTTCTTAGCATTATTATGAGAAATGCCCCCTCCCTCTGTCCCCCTCTCTCCAAGTTTCCATACCACACTTTGAGAACCACTGTTAATGCATAATTCTACATGATGTGGGAAGTGCAGACATTTGGGATACTTAAAAAGGAATGTATACAGTGATTTCTCTTAAAGATATGTACTGAATGCTTGTAGTGTGTGCTTTCTAGTTTGGGGGAGTTTTAGTGGGACTTAATAATTAAGCCATGAAGAACCACCATGGAAAAAGCAACTTTTGGTGGCCTTAAAGATTTTCCACTATTGTTATGAAGAGGGGTAAATGTCATGGCAGCGAGTGTCTTCATAAAACTTAAGCACTCTGTGCTTGCTTCAGCAGCACATACTCATATACTAAAATTGAAACGATCCAGGGAAGATTAGCCTAGCCACTACACAGATTTGTGAAGTGTTACATACTCAAGACAAACAAAACTTCAGTGCTTAATGCCTATTTGTATGTGAGGAAACTGACCTCTTAATTTTTAAGAAAATTAACGAAAATTTGATGGTAGAAAAGATACTTTTCAGTTCTGGTTGTTTTGTGCCCTATGAGCCTAGAAAAAAACTATCAGGACTCTGCTGTCTTGATTTTCTGTTTTTAATCATTCCCATTTCTTTCCTTTGAATCATCACCTGGATAGCTCTTTCTCTTGCTAAATGCAGGCACAGCAAATGAGCTTTCTGCCCCTCCACTGGGTCAGAGAAACTTCAACAGCTACAGTAGATTGGTGATAAGAGCAGAGCTTTATTCTGAGAATAATGTTGTGTTTCTTCTTCAGCTGATCATTTAAATAAACCTTTGTAGGGGTTATGTTCAACAATTAAGTTAGGGTTGCACTTAAAAATGAAGAAGGAAAAATATCTCATCATTTGTTGATTTTAAATTTCTTGTAATTATGTTTTAAGCTGTTGTTTTTCACCCCCAGGAATATCGTTTTTCTTACATGCTGGAGTGTTGCCATGTTGTCTTCCAGAAGCGTTGATTGTGAGATCCCTGGGAGGCAGGAGCCTTACTGCCTGCTGCCACATGCTGTGCATTCTTCAGCAGCCAGGGCTCTGTCCCTCCTTGTGCCTACAGTGGCTCATCTCTTTTACTTGATCTCATCAGACAGCTCCACACTGCAGCTCACTGAGAGCAAGTAGGGAGCATTTTCCTGAACATTTTATTGGAACATATTTTGGAGTTTGATAATTCTGTAGTGACATTTAACATAGGGGTTGGGAAGCTGCTTGGATAAACCAGGGTCTGAATGTATATTCTGTGTCAGGTAGGAAAAGGGGGCTAGGAATTGAGCTCGAATGCCAAAAGATGGGAGCGGGAGACATAGGATTCAGCATCAGTATGGTGAAATCTGGAGGCTTACCAGGATGTCTGAGAGTAAAATAAAGGATGAAAAACATCTACAAAAAATATTTACATGTATACACACACATTGTCTTTGTACAAGAATGGAATCAAAATCATACTGTTGTGCAATTGCTTTTTTTCAGGATTTAAAAAGTTGTAAAATATGCATAACATAAAATTTACCATCTTTAACTGTACATTCAGGGTCATTAAGTACATTCACATTGTTGTGTAACCATCAACACTGTCAATCTCCAAAACTTTTTCATCACCCCAAACTGAAACTCTATGCCTAGTACACAGTAATTACCCAATTGCTTTTTTTTATCTTAATCAGCTATCTTTGAGTTTTTCCTATGTGGCATATCTGGATATCTACTTTATGTTTTTTTGTTGGTTTTTTAAAAATTACTTTATTGTTGTTCAATTACAGTTGTCTGTAGTTCCCCCCAACACTCCCCCTCACCAGCCAAACTCTCCTCCCTCCCTTATTTCCACCCTCCCCCTTGGTTTTCTCCATGTGTCCTTTATAGTAAGTAGTTCCTGATAACCCTTCCCCCCATTATCCCCTCCCAGCTCCCCTCTGGTTACTGTCAGATTGTTCTTAATTTCAGTGTCTCTGGTTATTTATTTTGCGTGCTTTTTTGTTGTTGTTGTTGATTATGTTCAAGTTAAAGGTGATACGGTATTTGCCTTTCACCACCCAGCTTATTTCACTTAGCATAATGCTCTTCAATTCTATCCATGCTGTTGCAAAGGGTACGAACTCCTTTCTTTCTGTTGCATAGAATTCCACTGTGTAAATGTACCATAGTTTATTGATCCACTCATTTCCTGATGGGCACCTAGGTTGCTTCCAGCACTTGGCTATTGAAATTGTGCTGCTATGAACATTGAGGTGCATAGGTTCTTTTGGATTGTTGTTTCAGGATTCTTAGGATATAATCCAAGCAGTGGAATTGCTGGGTCAAATGTACCTTATGTTTTTTAACCTTAGTTTTTATGGCTGCATATTGTATCACAGTATACATGTGGTATAGTTTAAATAACAAGTCTTGTTATTACAAACACTTTGACCATTTGTGCCAGTTTTTGTCCAGGAGACCCCCTGAGTATGTAGAGGTATGTGCATTGATGGTTGGGCTTGTGTTCTAATCCCCTGATCTGTCCCTTCATGGCTTTATGGCCTTGCCTAGTTAACCACTTTAAGGCTTAGTTTCTTAATTTATAAAGTAATACCACTTATCTCAGAGAGTGGTTGTAAGAATTAAATACAAAGGCAGATATAAATATATCTGAAAGGATATGAATGAAATTATTAATAATGCTATTGGCGAGGAAATCTACTAAACTCTAGGGAGTTTAGTACTCTAGAATGAGAAGGTAATTTTTTGTACTGTTCTGATTTTTTTTCACTTTTTAAAAATATTTATTGATTATGCCATTACAGTTGTCCCATTTCCCCCCCTTCATTCCCTGCCACCTTGCACACCCCTCCCCCACTATCCTCCCCTTTAGTTTATGTCCATGTGTCACAAGTTCTTTAGATTCTACATTTCCCACACTATTCTTGCCCTCCCCCTGTCTATTTTCTACCTACTGTCTATGCTACTTATTCTCTACCTTCTCCCCGCCTTCTCCTTCTCCTCCTAATCCCCTGTTGCTAACCTTCCATGTGATCTCCATTTTATGGTTCCGCTCCTGATCTAGCTGTCCACTTAGTTTGCTTTTGTTTTAGGTGTGGTTGTTAATAACTGTGAGTTTGCTGTCCTTTCATTGTTCATATTTTTTGTCTTCTTTTTCTTATACAAGTCCCTTTAACATTTCATATAATAAGGGCTTGGTGATGATGAATTCCTTGAATTTGATCTTATCTGAGAAGCACTTTATCTGCCCTTCCATTCTAAGTGAAAGCTTTGCTGGATAGAGCAATTTTGGATGTAGGTCTTTGGATTTCATGGGTTGGAATACTTCTTTCCAGCCCCTTTTTGCCTGTAAGGTCTCTTTTGAGAAATCAGCTGACAGTCTGATGAGACTGTCCCCTTATCTCTTGCTGCTTCTAGGATTCTCTCCTTCATTTTAATCTTGGCTAGTGTAATTACGATGTGCCTTGGTGTGTTCCTTCTTGGGTCCAACTTCTTTGGGACTATCTGAGCTTCCTGGATTTCCTGGAAGTCTATTTCCTTTGCCAGACTGGGGAAGTTCTCCTTTATTATTTGTTCAAATAAGTTTTCCACTCATGGCTGTTCCTCTTCCCCTTCTGGTACCCCTATAATTTGGATGTTGGAATGTTTAAAGATGTCCTGGAGGTTCCTAAGCCTCTCCTCATTTCTTTGAATTCTTGTTTCTTCATCCTTTTCTGTTTGGTCATTTTTTTCTTCCTTCTGGTCCACTCCATTGATTTGAGTGCCAGTTTCCTTCTCATCACTATTGGTTTCCTGTACATTTCCCTTCATTTCACTTAGTTTAGCTTTCATTTGTTCCTCTAATTTGTGAGTAGAATCAAGCAGTTCTGTGAGTATCCTGATCACCAGTATTTTGAACTGTGCATCTGATAGGTTGGCTATCTCTTGGTCACTTAGAAGTATTGACTCTGGGGCTTTGAGCTGTTCTTCTTGAGCCATAATGTTTCGGTCTGTTCATGCCTTTTACGTATGAGGGGCGGAGCCTTAGGTGTTCACCAAGGTGGGGAGACCCAGTCACTGGGATGTGATGCTGAATGTGGGGCGGGGTCAGAGAGGGGCAATAGCACTTGTTCCACGCTCTCTCTCGGATTTAGGTCCCCTCTGCTGCTGCCCACAAGCAAATTATACCCTTCTGGTGCTGGTTCTCGGATGTGTGGGCTTGTGCACCCTCCAGGACTCTGTGGGTCTCTCCAACGAACTCTCTGTGAGCCTGGGAGCCTCTCCTGGCACCTCACAACCGCCAAAAGTTTTTCCAATTGGTGCTTTTAGGCTTTAATTCCCGGGGCTGGGGCCCTGGTTTGTGTGGTCTTTCTTAGTGCTTGTGGTTTTTTGCCTGGTTTATCTACATGCAAATGTGGGACCACAGTCAGCCAGTTGCCTTTTGCCCCCACTGAGTCCACCTGTTGCCACCCCACACCTGGGATCTGGCTCCTGTGCACCTGAGTCAGTCTGGCCACTTTTTCCTGGGAGACCCCGCTCCACCAGCCGCTGACTCTGCCCCTCTTACCGGTCTGGCTGAATGGTTCTTTGTTGTCAGACTTTGGTACAGTTCAATTTTCTGTCTGTTTTTGTTGCGTTTTTGTTACTAAAACTTTGTTGTCTTTAAACTTGGTTGTGCGAGGAGGCACAGTGTTTCCACCTACGCCTCCATCTTGGCTGGAAGTCCGGATTTTTAAAAAAAAAATATTTTATTTATTTATCTTTAGAGGGGAAGGGAAGGGGAGAGGGAGAGAGATATCAATGTATGGTTGCCTCCGGTGTGTCCCCTGCCGGGAACTGCCCTGCAACCCAGGCATGTGCCCTGACTGGGAATCGAACCGCGATACTCTGGTTCGCAGGCCTGTGCTCAATCCACTGAGCTACACCAGCCAGGGCTGGATTTTTTTTTTAAATCGTGTGCATATGGTAATTTTTTTAAATTTAACATCATGCCAGGAACATACTGGATGCCCTGTTGATGGTAACTGTAATGGTTGGTGTTAATTTTTCCTGCCACCCTGCTTCTTTTCCCAAACTTACAACTCCTGACTTCTTCATGTGTGTTAATGGCACACTAACATAGTGAGTTTTGATTTCATCTTCTTTTTCACTCTGTATATCCACTTCTTGCTGAGTTCCTACTTTAGAATTTTCTTTTGAATCCTTTCTCTTTCTTAACCTTTTCTTACTTCATTTTTACTCTCATCCTAATTATCTTTCAAGTGAATTTACGATAACAGTATTAAGGCTGGGAAAGATGTAACGAATGCAAAATAAAGTCCCAGTACATATTAAACAATTGAGGTAGAACAATAGTTTTTGTGTGTTCCTGTTTTTACTTAAATGTTGATAAAGTACAGATTCTGGGTTATGGAATTTGTGTTAACATTTACATAGTATGTGCTTTATTAACATATACTAAAAATACAGTTACAGTAATTGAAGATCTAAAACATTTGCACCTTACTGTCCCATATAGAATCTGCCTTACAAATATAGTAAGGAAGAGAGAGAGAATGGACATCGGGTGGGCAGTTGCTTTTTGTGCCATAGCTCTTTGTCCCTCTTCATTGTAATAGAGTCAACAAAAATTATTTTTAATATGCAAGGCATAGCATAGGTGCAACAGTGGACATTCAAAAGGTGAATGAGACATGGTCCCTCCTCTTAAGAATCTTTCAGTTTAACTGTCCTATTATTCATGTTGCTTCCAGGTTCTCCTAAAGCGCTACATTGGTCATATTACCTCTTTTCAAAATGTTAGAACATCTTATTGACTATCATCGGGTCTAAACACCAGAGCCTGAAATTTAAGGCTTTTTGTGATCTGGCCCCCAGCTCGTCTTTATGGCCTACCACACATTGTACCTTTAGTCTTTGTTTCAATAAACTCTAACCTACTTGCCATTTCTGGAAACATCTGGTGTTTTCCCATGTTAGTGCTTTTGCTCATGCTGTTCCCTTGGGCTAGATGACCAGATTTTCCTGTGTCTTCTCTGCATCTGAGGCAAAATTGCCACTTCTCCCATGAAATAGTGATTTCTAGAACATACATTGCGCCCCTGTTGTGTGCTAGGAAATTAGAAATTCATAGCTTGTATCCCTCCTGTGAAAGCATTTTGACTTCCTTTTTTAGTAGTTATCAACTACTGTTTTGTATGATAGTTACTAGTTTATATGTTTAATATTTTCTGTCACATTGCAATCTCTGGAAGTAAAAGAATATCTTAATCACACTTGTTAAATGTCCAAAGAAAAATAAAGTGGATTTAAATGAGCTTTATTTCTCCTTTTATTCCTTCATTTATTCCTTCATATTCCTTCATTGGAAATTGAGGGTTCCAGAGCCAGCTCTACTTAGTGCTGGGAGCGTTGTTTGAATAAATTGACAAAACTTTGAGTAAGACAAGATAGCTTTCACCTTTGGTTTAACTTAACTTGACAGTGACTCAACATTCACAGAACATTGGAAGGAAATTCAAATGAAGTTTAGTCATCCCTGTTTACATTATTTCATTTCACTGCCAAGTCATTCTTTTGAAAACTTTCTGGGTAATAATGACCTTTTATTAATTACCTACATTGCCAAAAAAGTACTTTAAGTTTTGAAACATCTGTATAACAAACCTTACTGTCACCGCTGCACCATGAAGTAGGATTTTTATGTTTACTTTATAGATGGGGAAACTCAAGAGGGTAAGAAGTCACACAGTTAGTGATGGAGGTGGGGTTCACACTGAAATATGCTGCAGTCTTCTCAGTCCACTGTTCAACAATAGGTCAAAGCTCCCTATTCTTTCAACCAACCTATTCTTTCTTTAGCTTACGTTACCTTACTGCCAAGACATATCGCAGTCCTTCTTTCTGAACATGGCTTTTCCTTTTCTACAGGGTAGAGAATCCAATATCTTACTGTAAAAGCCCATGTTGAACTTTTCTGTTTAACCTTGAAGATGGCTTCCCTGACTGCTTCAGCCTCTTCAGTCTATTCTTTTCTGACCTTATAAAGAACATACCAAATAAAAATAAATTCTTTAGTTAAATTTAGTGTGTATGTACTTCTGTGTAACACACAAACTTCTGCTATTTTCACTTTGAAATCCTGGCCACATTTGCATATGCTGAAGTGGTATTTACAAATTTGGGGACATATGGTCCAATTCATTGTGTCCATTGTGTAGGCTGTACTGTGGGCTATGGGAATCGTACATTGTCTATCTTGCATTGTAGCTATTTATGTATAAGTGCTATCGGAGAAGTTAAAATGGTCTTTTAGATATTTAAATGCAGAAACGATCATTTGTCACCAGTTGTTATAGATTTATTATTTATTTAAGACTTGACAACTAGTCAGATATTTATTGAGCTCTTTCAGCAGGAAGAGATATGTGAGTCAGGGCCATGTTCAATCAGAGGCCTGGTTGGGGAAATTAATTTGGAACAGTTTGGGGAAATTCAGAATCAGAGCAGTGCTCTTGGAACACAGGCTGCAGACCACTCACAGTACAGGCTTCACAGATTGTTCATCTTCATTCCTTCTTGGGTGAAGAATACCATGAAATCACATACTTTAAAATGTCTTATTATGGAGAACTTTAGACACACAAAAATAGAATAATGTAGAACAGTGTGCTACCATTAGCTTCAATAATTATTGGCTCAGAGGCAGTCGTTTTTTGCTCCTCTCTCCCTGTTGCATGTTAGAAAGATTTTAATGTGTTCTTAAAAGATAAGGACTCTTCTAAAAAATTTTTTAAACAAAACTACAACATCATTATCACACCTAAAAGAAAGATTTACTAATAATTCCTTGGTATCATCAACTACCCAGTTGGTGTTCAATTTTTCATATATCTCAAACATCCATTTTATTTTGTAGTTTTCCAAATTCGGATCTAAATACACATTTTGATTGCTTGATAAGTCTTTTTGTTTCTTCTCTCAGATAAATGCTCCTTCCATCGCTCCCCCTTACCTCCATCTTTTGATGTTGTTGTTGAAACTATGTTGTTTCGCTCCAAGGATTCCTTACAGTTCGGATTTGGTAGATTGCATCCTCAGAGTTTAGTTAGTTAAACATTTTGTTTTGTTTTCTTTGTAGCCAATAATTTGGTAGCTGTATCTAAAAAAGTAGTTCTCAAATTTCTTGGTCTCAAGAGCACTTTATACTCTTAAAAATTATTGAGCACCTGAAAAGTTTATTGATATTTGCTGTATTTGAAATTTAATAAATCTTTTGTATGTTAACATAAATAACATTTTATAACTATTTTAAAAACAAAAATGAGAAGACTCCCTCTTCTTTTGCAAATTTCTTTAATGTCTTATTGAAGTCAGCTTGCATTTAGTCTTTGTAATATTTCATGTTATGTACTTTCTGAAAAAGTCCAGAGTGTACTTGTGAGAGAATGAGAATAAGAAAAGACAGATATACTGTAACTTCTTAGTGTTGTTATGAAAACACTTTTGATTTCTAGATCAACAGTTTCCTTCTTGGATCTAGGGGTCTGATAAGATTCAGGTTTGATTCCCACACCACTCCATGACTACATGATAGATGGTATTAGGTTCTTCTGTCAGGAGTTACATAATGCTTGGTTGTTTCTCTTACTGTGATTTCAGCAGCTATTGATGATCAGTGCCCTAGATCAGAATGTGGCAAACTTTTTATCTAATGGGCCATTAGTAAATATTTTCATCTTGAGCCTATAGGGTCTCTCACATCTGCTCAGCTGTGCTGTTGTACCATGAAAGCAGCTGAAGACAATATATAAGTAAAGGAGCATGTCTGCATTCTAATAACATTTTAACTATAGACACTGGAGTTTGAGTTGCATATAATTTTCACATCACAAAGTATTTTATTTGAATATTTTCCCCAACATTTAAAATGTAAGAACTTGGAGAAGATGGATCATATGTACGTTTTCCTACTTCTCCCACTAAGTACAACTAAAATGCTGGACATCATTTATAACACAAACACAGTAAGAAGACTCTGAAATGTGAAAAACAGACAGCATGCTGTCTTGGAACCATGGAACCTGATGAATGGAAGGGTGGTGAGTTTTCTGGGCTTTTTTTTTTACCTTATATATCCCAGACTTGGAGCCGAAGAATGTGGCAGTATAGAAATGCCAACAGATGCAGACAAAAAACCCACATAAAAAGACTCCTCTCTCTCCCTAACTGGGTAGATCAGTTGGTTAGAGCATCATCCCCATACAGAAAGGTTGCAGGTTCGATCCCCAGTCAGGACCCATATAAGAAGCAACCAATGAATACATTGTGGAATCAGTGGAACAACAAACTGTTGTTTATGTCTCTCTCTCTCTCTCCCTCCCCCTCTCTCCATCTCCCTCCCCTTGTAATATCAATTTAAAAACACACAAAAAAAACTTTTCTCTAGCCAAAGAACCAGGAGATGTACAGTTTAACAAGACAAAATAAAATGTCAAGACAAACACCCAGAAAGGACTGTGTCCCCACCCCTACCCATGTCAGCAAAGCCCAAGTGGAAGCCTAGACTTGTACCCTGAATAGGCTAGAACCTGGTACCCCAGGTCATGAAAGGCCATATAGGGAGCCAGGACTTTCATCCTCAGTAGTCACTGGCCCCTCCATTATGACAGTATCAGTGAACTAGAACTGCCATCCTGACCCAGCAGTGACATGGAATCCTCCATCTTGGGTGTCTGTGTAGGCCAAATAGGGAATCTGGATTTCTGCCTCCGTCTGGCAGTAATGAGGGAGTTCCCTTGCCAGAGAGGTATCAGAGAAAGCAAGTAGTTAGAACAGAGTTCAGATATGATCCATTCTGATACATAATGTGGAAATGTTCATGTATTATTGGAATATCATTTATTATAACAGGACCCAGAAAGATCTTAAAGTGAATGAAAAAAGATAGTAGATACCAACACCAAGATGACAGAAATGTTAGAATTATCTGACAAAAGTTTTTTTTTAAGATTTTATTCAGTTTTAGAGAGAGTGGAAGGGAAGGAGAAAGGGAGAGAAATGTGGAAGAGAAACATTGATCAGTTGCCTCTTACACACCCCCAACAGGGGAGCTGGTGTGCAACTTGGGCATGTGCCCTGACAGGGAATCAAACCTGCAACCTTCCAGTTCACAGGCTGGTACTCAATCTGCTGAGCCACACCACCCAGGGCTGACAAAGGTTTTATAGCAGTCATGATAAAAATACTTCAGTTTTCCGTTGTGAAGAAACTTGAAACAAATAAAGAAATATAAAGCCTCAGCAATGAAATAGAAGATATAGAGAAGATCCAAATAAAAATTCTGCACCTGAAAAAATGAGCAAAATAAAAAGTCCAGTGCATGGGGTCAACAGTGGATAGGTTCAGCTGGAGGCATTGGAGGAAAAAAATCAGTGAATGGGAAGATAAATAATAGAAATTACCCAATGTGAGCAACAGAGAAAATAGACTATGGAAAAAAAGAACAAAGCCTCGGGTTACTATGGAACTAGAGCAAAAGTGCTAATATTTGTGTCATTGGAAAGCTAAAAGGAAAGGAGGAAGAGGGAAAGCTAAAAATGTCCTAGAGGAAATGATGGCTGAAAATTTTTCCTAGTAGATTAGCTTTACCAAAACCAAAAATATTATAAGAAAAGGTAACTACAGAACAGTATTGCTCATGAACATATATGCAAAAATCCTCAACAAAACATTAGCAGATTGAATCCAAAAAAGTATAAATAGAATTATGCATCATGACCAAGTTGGATTTATCTCAGGTATGCAAGATTGGTTTAACAATCAAAAAGTAACCTTATTTTTAATATGCAAATACTAGAGACAGCCCAGATGTCCTTCAGTGTTAAGTGGATAAAATGTAGCACATCCATATGGAATTCAGTGGTAATAAGGAACAAACTATTGATATTTGCAACAACTTCGATGGACCTCAAGGACATTATGTTGAATAAAAAAAATAATAAAACCATCTTAAAAGGTATGGTGTGGTTCAATTTATATAATATTTTCTAAATGACAAAATTATAGAGATGTAAAATGTCATTGATTGCTTGGAGTTAATAAAGGGCGGGAATGGGAGGAAAGTAAGATTCGATCTGAAGTAACGTGAGGGATCCTGGTGGTGATAGAATGTTCTGTATCTTCACTGTACCATGTCTGTATCATGGGTATAATCTTGTACTACAGTTTTGTAAGATGTTACCATTGGAAGATGGAATTATAATTTCCTTACATTTTTTATTATAAAAATTTCAAATTTCAAACACTCTAGTTCTCAATTCGGTGCTTGGGTAAAGTGTACATGGACTCTCTGTATTGTTTGTTAGAACTGCATGTGAGTCTATGATATTTTGAAAACACTTAATTTTAAAAAATTCGTATTTGCCTAAAAGGGCAACAGCCATCTTTTTCCTACTTGTGCCCCTTTGAAAATTTAACCCACTTTTACACCAATGTAATTTTTTCAGACAGTGTATATCCCTAATTTTCACTGAAATTCCCCAAGAATGAAGTGGAGAGTGAATTAGGGTAGGGAAAATAAATGTGTTTGTAGGATACTTGAATTAAATTATTGTGCTGTTTATTTCCTGCCTCACTTACCAAAAGCAGAGTGAAAAAGAAAATTGAAGCAATTATCTGAGTAATCCAGACTCCCTGTGTTGAACGCTCACATTTCTGAAAGGAATGGCCAAAAAGTCTTTTTTTAACATGTTGGATCTCTCAGATTTCTGTAAGCTTGTCTTTTCTGGCTTTTCGAGATGCAAAGCACCAAATTGAGAACTAGAGTGTTTGAAATTTGAAATTTTTATAATAAAAAATGTAAGGAAATTATAATTCCATCTCAGGTGCTTCTGGAACAGAGCTCAGGAATAATCTTTTCAGAATTTCAGATGTGTTTAAAAGGCTCCCAGATTCTGTGTTTTTTCAGAGTGTGCATATGCTGGTGTTGCATTGGCTGAGGAAGCAGACTGTCAGAAATGACAATATTTAGGTGATGGGCTGGCCAAAAAGTTTGTTTAGTTTTTTTCCTGTAAGATGGCTCTAGTAGTTCTTAATTGTCTTTAACTTCATTTGAAACAATTTTGTTAGATTGTATTGTGAGAGCTGTCTTATCAACGTGCATTAAAAAAAACATAAAAATTGAATTTTTGTGCAGTCGTTTTAATATTGTAAATGGAAGAAAATACACAACATTTTTGGCATATTATGCTTTATTATTTCAAGAAGGGTAAAACACAACTGAAGTGCAAAAAAAGGTTTGTGTGGTATATGGAGAAGCTGCTGTGACTGATCAAATGTGTCAAAAGTGGTTTGTGAAGTTTGGTACCATTGACAGTTTGACCAAATAGTATTTTGCTGTGGGGCTGTCTTATGCACTGGAAGGTGTTTAGCAGCACCTTTGACCTCTGCCCATTAGAAGCTAATAGCGGCAGGTAGCCAACATAATGTCCAAATCAATAAAATTATTGGCGAAAATGAAAAACGTGTCTTTTACAGAAAAAACTAAACAGACTTTTTTGCCCAGCCTAATACTGTTGTCTGTCTGTGTAGTGCTTTGTGATTTATAACATATTTTTTGTTTTGTCCTCACGCTTACCTTTCCAGCTTCATAGGTGGTAGTGATTTGTCCACCACACCCCCAACTGCCCACAAGTTGTGTGTTCTACATTTTTAGAACTGTTTGAAATTAGGAAGTATATTTTTCCTTTGTTTCTTCATGTTTTTACTTATGCTCTCTCCCCACATTTTTGTGCCCTGTGAGGAATTTCTGATCATCTTTCAAAATTCATTTTTTCCCATAATGTTTTCCCTGATATTACATTCCTTTCTTGTTCACCCAGAGAAATGCTACATATTCCCTTCCCCTCTTCCCTAGTACACAGTAATTCCTGTGACATAGAACTTGTCATATCATATTTAAGGGGTTATTTTCCCATATATCTACTTTAGGCTTTGACTTTAATCATAGAAATGATTTACCCATTTGCTTTTGTGTTCCAAGATCTAACAACAATGCCTGACACGTATTAGGTGCTCAATAAGTAAGTGTATGAATTAGGATAAATATGAGTATCCTTATTGTCATGTTTAGAATTTGAGATTTGGGAATTTAAAAGTGTACAAAGCTGACACAGGGAGAAGCTGCAGCTTTAATTCTGGTAATTGACTGGCAGGATAAGTGCCAGGCCCATTTGGGTTAGCGTACCTTTGCCAGTTCTGTTTTACTAAAATGAAAAGAGCCAGATGTATCACTGAGTAGATGTTATAGATGGGACACAGCATATAAGATAAAGAGCAGTGAATGTGGAACTAAACTGCCTGAGCTCATATCTTGGTTTCTTAATCTGTTGGTAATTGCCTAAATTCTCTCTGCCTTTGTGTAAAATGAAGGTAATAGTGCCCATCTCATGGTTGTTACCGAGTTGAAGTTACTATGTAAAACATTTGAAACAGTACCTAGCACATAAGCTTTCTATGTGTTTGCTATTATATTGTTATTAAAAATGGAAAAATGAAGAATTCCTTAATAAATTTGAAAATGTAAGAGTATCAAATCCTACAGGCCATGCAAAAATAGGTAATGCGTTGGATTTGCCTACGGGCCACATTTTGCAGACTTTCAATCTATATCATTAATTCATTAGGGGGTTGCAAAATGGAAATATTCTAATTCTCTTGTTGAAGACATTTCATATTTTAGCTGTAGTACTTTTAGTTTTAAATTGTTCTTAAATTTTTTTACATTTTTAATTTAGAAATTGTTTAATTAATTATTTTAGAGAGAGAGAAAGGGAGGGAGAAAGGAAGACAAACATCATTGTGAGAGAGAAAATCAGTTGGTTGCTTCCTGTCTGGGGACCAAACCTGCAGCCTAAGCATGTGCCCTGAGTGGAATTTGAACTGGCAGCCTTTCCCTTTGTGGGATGATGTCCAACTAAGTGGGCTACGCCAGCTGGGCTTTTTTACATCTTTTTATTGTATTTTTTCCATTACCATTTATCCTCCCTTACTCTCTTCCACCCATTCCCCTTCTCTCCCAAACTACACTACTTTTAAAAAGAGAAGCTTCCCTTCATTGACTATTTAGTAACCCACTAGTACAGCTGACAGATTACAAATTATTTTTTATACCACAAATTGTATAAAAAAATACTGTCCAGTCCCCTACTTAAAAAATATGTGTGTTGCCTTACCACATATCACTTTTGTATAATACTGGACGTGAGATCTGCTCTCAGAAAAATACATTGTTTAGATCTCATTTTCTGGTTTGGACCATTGGTTTTCCTTCACTCTTAGGCTGCCTCCCTACTCTTTGAGAGTATGGTGCTCTTGTGTTATAAGCTTCTCTGGTTAGGTTGGCATTGCTCCTTCATGGAAGCCCAGTTGAGTGTGTGGACAATTTCCTGCTCACGTACACAGATCCCTGTTATTGGCCTATTGCCATGACATAAAAGGATGTACTGTATTTTGCCATGTATAATGTGCATTTTAAAAAAATATTTTATTTATTTATCTTTAGAGGGGAAGGGAAGGAAAGAAGGAGAGAAATATCAATGTATGGTTGCCTCTCATGAGTCCCCTGCTGGGAACTGGCCTGCAGCCTAGGCATGTGCCCTGACTGGGAATCGAACTGCGATTGTGTGGTTCGCAGGCCCGCGCTCAATCCATTGAGCTACACCAGCCAGGGCAGATGGGCACTTTTTAAATTAAATTTTTAAGGGAAAAATAAGGATGCATATTATACATGGGTAGTATCTGAAATACCTTGTATCTATCTGTTCTTGTGCTTTATAATTATTTGTTACATAAAATTTCTTGTACTATACTATGTTGAAAAATAAATGCTAAAATTGTAAACAAAAACCAAGCATCTAAATATAAATAAATAAATACTTGAATTAAAAAATTAAAATGAGAGATTTTTTTCCTGAAAGTTTGGACCAAAAACGTGGGTGTACATTATGCATGGCAAAATACAGTAGTTAATCTTTGTGCCCTTTATAGCTGACCTAGCATAGCGTCAGCTCATTACTTAGCAAACCATTCTGTAATTTGGGTGACCCCCTTTTTAAGGAAGTTGTATAAATAGTTCCATATTAAAAAGCACATAGAGTTTGAAATGTTTGATGAAAGATATAAAACAAAATCTCTAAAGAGCAAATAAGTTGCTTATGGAACACCTGCAGCTCATTTGGATATAATAATGTCCATTTTTTAAAATAATTTTATTTATTTTTTAGATTTTATTTATCTTTAGAAGGGAAGGGAAAGAGAGAGGGAGAGAAATATCAATGTATGGTTGCTTCTCGTGTGTCCCCTGCTGGGAACTGGCCTGCAACACAGGCATGTGCCCTGACTGGGAATTGAACCTCGATCCTTTGGTTTGCAGGCCTGTGCTCAATCCACTGAGCTACACCAGCCAGGGCTTAATAATGTCCATTTTTTTAATGGAAAACAAAATTTCCTTAATGACACTTGTATTCAAACTAGAACTTAATCTTTTTTAAAAATTAAATATAATTTTAGAGAGGGGGGAAGGGAGGGGAAGAGAAATATTGATGTGTGAGTGACATCAATCAGTTGCCTGTTGTATACCCCCAACTGGGGACCTAGCCTGCAACCCAGGCAAGTGCCCTGACTGGAAATTGAACTGGTGACTTTTTGGTTCGCAAGCCAGCACTCAATCCATTGAGCAACACTAGCCAGAGTGAACTTAAACATTTTTTTAGCGGTTTCCTACCTGACCATAATTGTGTCCATATGACTGAGAAAATGAAATGACTGATTTAAAGTTGTTTTCATTCCATGATGAGAAGGTAGGATGATGGACTTCATTTTATGGACCTGTGTTTTGAAGTTACATTTTTAAGTATACTTTATTAATTATGGTATTACACTTGTCCTGATTTTTCCCCCTTTACCACCCTCTGCCCAGTACCCCCTTCCCTCTAGCCGTCCTGCCCCCTTAGTTCATGTCCATGGGTCATGCATATAAGTTCTTTGGCTTCTTAATTTCCTGTACTATTCTTAACATTCCCATCTATTTTGTACCTACCAATTATGCTTCTTAATCCCCGAGCCTTTTCCCGCATTCGCCTCCTTCCCCCTCCCAGCTGATAACCCTCCAAATGATCACCATGCCTGTGATTCTGTTCCTGCTCTGTTTGTTTCCTTTCTTCATTTATTTGGTTGGTTGGCTGTTTAGATTCGGTTGATAGTTGTGAATTTGTTGCCTTTTTAATGTTTATCATTTTGATCATCTTTTTCTTAAATAAATCCCTTTAATATTTCATGTAATGATGGATTGGTGATGATGAACTTTATCTGCCCTTCCATTTTAAATGATGGCTTTGCTGGTTACAGTAATCTAGGTTGTAAGTCCTTGCCTTTTATCACTTTGAATACTTCCTTCCAGTCCCCTCTTGCCTGCAAGGTTTCTTTTGAGAAATCAGCTGATATGGGAACTCCTTTGTAGGTAACTCTCTGCTTCTCTTTTGCTGCTTTTAAGATTTTCTCTTTGTCTTTCACCTTTGGCATTTTAATTATGATACATCTTGGTGTAGTCCTCTTTGGGTCCAACTTTTTTGGGACTCTCTGTCCTAACTGGACTAGTATGTCTATTACCTTCACTGAATTAGGGAAGTTTTCTTTCATTGTTTTTTCAAACAAGTTTTCATTTTCTTGCTCTTCCTTTTCTCCTTCTGGCATCACTCTGATTCAGATGTTGGCACATTTGGAGATGTCCTAGAGTTTTCTTATGCTGTCCTTGTTGATTTCTTCCTTATGTCCCAAATTCTTGATTTGAATCCCGTCGTCTTCTTTTCACTGCTGGTTCCCTGTGGATTTTTTTTTATTTCACTTAGTATAACCTTCATTTCTTCCTTTATGTTGTTACTGTACTCACTGAGTTCTTTGAGCATCTTGATCACCAGTGTTTTGAACTCTGCGTTGTGATAAGTTGGCTATGTCTGTTACCTTTAGTTCTTTTTCTGGGGTTTTGTTCTGTTCTTTCAGTTGGGCCATGTTTCTTTGTCTCCTCAATTTGGCAGCCTCCTTATGTTTGTTTCTGTGTATTAGGTAGAGCTGCTTAGACTTCCTATAAAAGACACCTGTAAATTATATGGAGTGGAGCTCTAGGTAATTGCAAGGGTGAGGCAACCCACTTCACTGCTTTGTGACTCTGTGGGGTGGAGGCTTGGAGAGGGGACTGTGCTGCTGGCTGGCTTCTGGAGGTTTGCCTAGCACTTTCCCTGTTTCCAGTAGTCACTTGCCCGACTTCCTGTGTGAGACTGGTGCCCTTCTAGCTGTTGCTGTGCTGTTGAATCCCAGAGTGGGTGGTTTTATGTACATTTTAAGACCCTTGAGGACCCTTTAAGTGAAGTTTCCCGAAAGTCCTGCTGTTTATTCAGCCGCCCCCCCCCCCACTGGTTTTTCCAGTTATGAGGGTTTATCTTATTGACGTTGGAACCCTGGGCTATGCATTCTGGACTAGGGCTGGGATCTTCTGCTCCCAAGGTATCTCTCCTGATTTTTATCCACCACATGTGAATGTGAGCCTGCCCATGCCTGTTTCATTGCCTCTATTGTCTCCCCCTCTCCATGCCACATACCATCTCCTTACCTCTCAGTTGGTCTCCATGTCTCTGCCCCTTCTACCTGTATGGATGATTGTAGTTTTTTTAAATCTTTGGTTGTCAGACTTCCATACAGTTCAATTTTCGGACAATTCTGGATGTTGTTTTGAGATTTAATTATAACTCTTTTTGTGGTTGTGTGAGGAGGTGAAGTATGTCTACTTATGTCTCCATCTTGACTGTAAATCCAGAAGTTAAATTTAAAAAAATTTGAATAAAGTTTTTTTTCTTATCCCTGGATTTAGAAAGTGCTATTTAGACTGACTTCATCACAAGACCAGTGTGCTTTCACACTTACTTATAATGTAGTTGAACTTTTAAGTTGCAGGAAAGTAGGCCAAATCATATTCCAGGGTGGTAGATGACCAGTGGGACTTTTGTGGGAATTGTCAGTGTTCTGCATTTCGTCACTGAAGGATGGTGTGGGGGAGAGTTGAAATTCTTGAGGTTGGGAGTCTCTCTTTTCAAGTCCTTGGAACATGATGGTGAGAGAATCTTCAGCAAAGGTTAGCTTGACCTGCTGGCTCCAAGTGGTTGGACATCCTCTCTCATAGTAGTTTTCTCAGTCCTTGGCTCACAGAGACAAATGCAGAAACAGTCAAATAAAAATGGCATGTTCTAAGACTATAATTAAAGAAGGGGCCTTGGCACTTTGAATTATGCTGTCTATTCACTTTAGATTTATTCTTTGGATATCTTAGAAGCATAAAGCATATGAATATGGTTAATATTTAGCCTGATTTCTCAGGTGTGAGTTGAATACCTCTGACTGTGTTTCTAATGGGAAATTTTAGAATAAAACAATTATTTACTACTTTCATATTTTTTCTTTCAGAGAGTGTGTGGATAAATGTCCAAAATATCACAGGTTACGATGATGATAATATGAGAATACACTCATCCCTTGAGTTTTAATGGATTGCTGTCAGAATAGTTCTTTCTTTAGAATACAATGTAGATTTTTGTCATGGTGAAGCATATTTTAGGAAATAAAGAGTAATCTTTATTAGAACCTTGAGGTGGAGTAATTCATCTACTAAGTGCTTAGCCTTTTGTTCTAGGAGTAGGGGTAGCTGTGTATTTGTAAAAGCCATGAAACCTTTCTAAGCATAGCTAGAGACTAGTTTTCTCTTTTTATGTGCCCTGACCAGGGATTGAACCTGCAACCTTTGTGTATTGGGGTGGCACTCTGACCAACTGAGCGACCCAGCCATAGCTAGTTTTCTTTTTTTTTTAAATGAGTCCGAGAAAATAAAAGCTTTTGATTAGCCCCATTACACCTAGAAATTTCTGTTAGCACTTAATCCTTGGTTAAATATATTTACATGATTGAGGGTGATGATGAAAAATGTGTTTAAAGTTTTTTAAAGATGCATGTGTAGGAACGTAGATTATCTATTTCGTAAGATGGATCAGAATTACAATGATGTTACTTTGAGATGAATGCAAGACTAATGTTTGAAATCATTTAATGATGTTTCTGGACTTGTGTGTGTGTGTTTAATTTTATTTATTTATTTTTTATTGTTGTTCAAGTACATTTGGATTGAATGTGTATTTTGTGTGTCTGTTTTTTAGAGCTGGCTAACCCACAACAGGAAATGAGAGCATTTTCGGTCTTTTGGGCATTTGCCAGATCTATACAGAGCATGAAACATCTGCAGATGTCTTTTTAAGGCAATATGTTTGTGCTTTGTAATGGAATGTTTGAATCATGAGTGCATGGAATTATACAATTGCATTAAGACTATGTTATTTTTGTTACTCTGTTTTAGAGTTGGTTTTCCCAGTGCTTTCCCTTTGGGAGTGTTACTGATCATGACAAGGGGCGTTGGTGAAGTGTAGAAAGTGATGTTTAATTTCAGTGCATAACTCTGCTGAATTTGACAAAAGACAAAAGAAAATGCCAGTGATTCCTCAGACTTTCAGAAGTCTATTTTTTCCCCACGTGGGTCATCTGGGGACTGTGAGACCAGACTTAAAGAAACACCTACATCTCTTTCTGGTAATATGTTTGATTTTTTAGAGCACTTTCTGTGAAGGAAGTGGTGGTGATAGGTTCTGGAATGTGAATTCTGCAGCAAACATAGCTTGATTAAGAGGCAGATGAGAACTCCAAGGATACAGGGCTTGGGAACTGTTTAGGAATGGTTTTCTTTTGCTAAGTCAGGCTTAATCATGCTTTCCAGGAGAAACCGTTAGAGTGATCAATAAACCGTTTAGCTAGAGATTAGCTAAACAAATGGTTGGAGTTCTTAGATGAACTTTGGTAGAGGTTAAGTTCTAAATAAATAGCAATGTCCTAGAAATAGCTATTTATACTTTTTAGGAAACCTGTGTTTCCCATGCTCATATAATAATGCATAGCACAGTAAATATTTATCAAATGAATAAATAATGATGCGGTATATTTTATTTGGTAAACATGGATTTTTGGGTTTAGTGTAGTGTGTTTCTTTAAATGGTCATAAAATATGTGAGTAAATGCTAATAAGGTACATTATTAAGTTATACTTGAAGGGTTATTTCAACTATACATAATTGCAGTAATACTACTGTGCAAGTATTTTCTTAGTTTTTAATACATGAACAATTATGGGAAGATATTATATTCTGGATCAGTGAAGCTTCTGGGTGAATGTGTTAAATCTTTTAGATCAAACATTAACAATTTTTCATGTGAACTTCTTCAATTTTTCATATTAACATATTGCTTTAATAGTATTAATCAAAATTCTAGGTGAAATTCTTGGTACAATTGACAGAGTTGTTCATTTTGTTACTTCCGAGTGTATTGTTTCATTTGCTTAGAAGCAACCAGAAGAAAAAAAATGTCATCTTCTTAGCTAGTTAATGCTTTCTTCTTAGCAGATATCTGTGTTCTAATCCAGTACAGATACATGGAAGTTATTTAGGCAGTACTGAGAACTATAATTGTCATTTCACTATGTTAGGAATGGGAAAAAGAAAAAGTTTTTCTCTAGCAAGGCAAAATTAGGAAGTAGGCTACCATTCTCCTTTCTGTGTCTTCCCGACATCTTCTTTTCTGAAGAGCTATTCTATTTCATCTCTGTGTCCGTTTCCTTTCACCTTCCTCACATTGCTTGTCTCCATACTTCCTATCAACCAGTTCTTTTCTTACCACATGTTTTCTTCCTGTTTCACATTTGCCCTCTATTTAGACAGTATCCTTGAATGAATGGTTCCCTTTCACCTTTCCACATTACTCCCAGAAGTTTTGTTTTCACCATTGAGGTAACCTCTCACTAATGAGTTTTTTCCTAACCGGGTCTATATGTCTTTATTAAATGTTGGTTCTTCACATTTATTGATCACTCTTGAAATACACTCTTCCTTTGACTTTATATATTTTTTTCTTACTTTATTTTAATTTCTGTTCAACTACAGTTTTCTGCCTTTTACCGCCATCTCAACCTACCCCCAAGCCCTTCCCACCTTCCTCCCATTTCCACCCACCCCTTGTTAATTGTCCATGTGTCCTTTATACTTGTTCCTGCAAACCCTTCCCCTTTTGCCCTGAAATTTGCTCCCCTACCCCCTCTTCTCTCTGGTCACTATCAGCCTGTTCTCAATTTCAGTGTCTTTGGTTATATTTTGCTTGTTTGTTTGTTTTGTTGATTAGGTTCCTGTTAAAAATGAGATCATATGGTATTTGTTTTTCACTGCCTGGCTTATTTTGCTTAGCATAATGCTTTTCAGTTCCATACATGCTGTCACAAAGGGTACGAGTTCTTTCTTTCTTTTCTTTTAATTTTTTTTTTAAAATTTTAGTTTTTATTTCATTCTTGTTCAAATACACTTTTCTGTCTTTTATTCCCAGCCCTGCCCCCGCAGTGCTCCCCACCTCCCTCCCATTTCCTCCCCCCACCTTAGTTATTGTCCATGTGTCCTTTATACTTGTTCATGTGAGTCCATCCCCTTTTCCCCTATGATTCTCTCCACTCTCCCCTCTGGACTCTGTCAGCCTGTTCCATATTTGAGTGTCATTGGTCATATTTTGCTTGCTTGTTTGTTTTGTTGTTTAGATTCCTGTTAATGGTGATATCATATGGTATTTGTCTTTCACCACCTGGCTTATTTCGCTCAGCATAATGCTTTCTGGTTCCATCCATGATGTTGCAAAGGGTAGGAGTTCCTTCTTCCTTTCTGCAGCATAGAATTCCATTGTGTAAATGTACCATAGCTTTTTTATTTATTTATTGGGAGAGAAACATCAATGTATGGTTGCCTCTCATGTGTCCCCCACTGGGGACCAGGCCTGCAACCTGGGCATGTGCCCTGGCTGGGAATCGAACCAGCGACCCTTTGCTTTACAGGCTCGTGCTCAATCCACTGAGCTACGCCAGCCAGGGCTTGTACCATAGCTTTTTGATCCAGTCATTTACAGATGGGCATCTAGGTTGCTTCCAACTCTTGGCTATTATAAATTGTGCTGCTATGAACATTGGGGTACATAGGTTCTTTTGGATTGGTGTTTCAGGGTTCTTAGGATATACTCCTAATAGTGGAATGGCTGGGTCAAAAGGCACGTTCATTTTTAGTTTTCTTAGAAAATTCCATACTGTTTTCCATAGTGGTTGTACCAGTCTGCAATCCCACCAACAGTGAACTAGGGTCCTCTTTTCCCCACAACCTCTCCAGCACTTGTTGTTTGCTCCTTTGTTTATGATAGCCATTCTGACTGGTGTAAAGTGGTATCTCATTGTGGTTTTAATTTGCATCTCTCTGATAACTAGCGATATCGAGCATCTTTTCATGTGTCTCTGGATCCTCTGTATGTCCTCCTTGGAGAAACATCTGTTCAAGTCCTTTGCCCATTTTTTAATTGGGTTGCTTGTCTTTTTTGAGTGGAGTTGAGTGAGTTCTTTGTATATTTTGGAGATTAAACCTTTGTCTGAGGTATCATTGGCAAATATGTTTTCCCAAGCTGTTGCTTCTCTTTCTATCTTGATACTGTTTTCCTTAGCCATGCAGAAGCTTTTAATTTTGATGAGATCCTATTTGTTTATTCTTTCCTTTATGTCCCTTGCTCTAGGGGACGCATCAGTAAAAATCTTGCTGCGTGGAATATCTGAGATTTTCCTGCCAATGCTCTCCTCTAGGGCTTTAATGGTTTCCCAGCTTATATTTAAGTCTTTTATCCACCTTGGATTAATTTTGGTGTATGGTGTAAGTTGGTGCTGGAGTTTCATTTTTTTGCATATAGCTGTCCAGTTCTCTCAACATGATTTGTTGAAGAGGCTATCTTTACTCCATTTTATGTTATTGCCCCCTTTGTCGAATATTAATTTACTGTAGAGAGTTGAGCTTATTTCTGGGCTCTCTGTCCTGTTCCATTGGTCTATATCCCTGTTTTTATGGCAGTACCAGGCTGTTTTGATTGCAGTGGCCTTGTTATACAGTTTGATACCAGGCATTGTGATCCCTCCTACTTTGTTCTTCTTTCTCAAAATTGCAGCTGCTATTCGGGGTCTTTTATGGTTCCATATAAATTTTTGAAGTGTTTCTTCTATGTCTGTGAAATATGCCATTGGTACTTTAATAGATATTGCATTGAATCTGTAAATTGCTTTGGGTAGTATGGACATTTTGATGATGTTAATTCTTTCGATCCATGAACACGGTATATGTTTCCATTTGTTTGTGTCTTCCTTGACTTCTTTCTTCAGTGTTATGTAGTTTTCTGCATACAGGTCTTTTATCTCCTTGGTTAGGTGTATTCCCAGATATTTTTTGTTTTTGCGATATTGAATGGGATTTTTTTCTTAATTTCTGCTTTTGCTGTTTCATTGTTGGTATAAAAAATGCCTTTGATTTCTGAATATTGACTTTGTATCCTGCTGTTTTGCCAAATTAATTTATTAGTTTGAGCAGTTTTTTGGTAGAGGGTATAGGATTTTCTATGTACACTATCATGTCATCTGCAAACAATGCCAGTTTTGTTTCCTCCTTTCTGATTTGGATGCCTTTTACTTCCTTTTCTTGTCTGATCACTGTGGCTAGAACTTCTAATACTATATTGAATAGAAGTGGTGAAAGTGGGCAACCTTGTCTTGTTCCTGATCTTAGTGGAAAAGATTTTAATTTTTGCCCATTGAGTATGATGTTGGCTGTAGTTCTTTCATATATGGCCTTTATTATATTGAAGAATGCTCCCTCTATTCCCATTTTTTCTGAGTACCTTTATCATAGATGGGTTTGTACTTTATCAAAAGCTTTTTGCACATCTATTGATATGATCATGTGGTTTTTGTCTTTGCTTTTGTTTATGTGGTGTATTACATTTATTGATTTGCAAATATTGAACCATCCTTGCATCTCTGGGATGAGGCTCACTTGGTCATGGTGTCTGATCTGTTTAATGTATTCTTGGATGGGATTTGCCAGTATTTTGTTGAGGATTTTAGCATCTATGCTCATCATCAATATTGGCCTGAAGTTTTCTTTCTTTGTTGTGTCTTTATCTGGTTTTGGGATTAGGATGATGCTGGCTTCATAAAAAGAGTTTGGGAGTACTCCATCATTTGGGAAATTTTGGAATAGTCTGTGAAGGATAGGAGTTAGCTTGTCCTTAACTACTTCGTAGAGTTCTCCTGTGAAATCATCTGGTCCAGGGCTTTTGTGTCTTGGGAGTTTTTTGATTACTCTTCAATTTGGTCTGGTATTATTGGTCTGTTCAGGCTTTCTGCTTCTTCTTCATTGAATTTTGGAAGAGTATATTTTTCCATAAATTTGTCCATTTCATCTAGGTTTTCAAATTTCTTGGCGTACTAGTCTTCATTTTAATTTGTTATAATCCTTTGTATTTCTGTGGTATCAGTTGTAATCTCTCCTCTTTCTCATTCTGTCTATTTGGGTCCTTTCTCTTTTTTTCCTGGTGATTCTCCTTAAAGCCTTGTTAATTTTGTTTATCTTTTCACAGAACTAGCTCCTGGATTCATTGATCCTTAGGATTGTGCTTTTAGTCTCTGTGTCATTAAATTCTGCTCTGATCTTGGTTACTTCCTTCCTTCTAGTTGCTGTGGGCTGTCTTTGTTGTTTTTCGTCCAGTTCTTATAGGCATAGTGTTAAGTTTTGTTTTTCTTTGAAATTTTCTGTGTTTTTTTAGGGAGGCGTGTATCATTACAAATTTTCCTCTTAGGATTGCCTACACTGTGTCTCATAGTTTTGGGTTATTGTGAGTTCATTTTCATTTGTTTCCAGAAACTTTTTTATTTCTTCCCTAATTTTATTCTTGATCCATTCGTTGTTTAATGGCATGCTATTCTATCTCCATGATTTTGAGTGTTTGGGGTTTTTTTCCTTGAGATTGGTCTCTAGTTTCAGTCCCTTGTGGTTGTAGAAAATGCTTGGTATGATTTCAATATTCTTGAATTTGTTGAGGCTCGTTTTGTGTCCTATCATGTGGTCTATCTTTGAAAATGATCCATGCTTTGGAAAAGAATGTGTATTTAGCTTCTTTGGGATGAAAGGCTCTCTAAATATCAGTTACATCCATTTCATTAGGATGGTGTTCAATGTCACGATATCTTTTTTGATATTTTATTTGGAAGATCTATCCATTTTTGACATTTGGGTGTTAAAATCCCCTACTCTAGTTGTGTTGGTGTCAGTATCTTTCTTGGAGTCTCCCAAGATTTAATGCATTTGGATGCACCTATGTTGTGTGTATATGTATTTACAATGTTTATGTCTTCTTAGTGGATTTTTCCCTTGAGTATTATGAAGTTACCTTCTGGGTCTCTCTTTATGGCCCTTTTTTTGAAGTCTGTTTTTTCTGATAGGAGTATTGCTACCTCTGCTTTTTTTCCCTGTCCGTTTGCTTAGAAAATTTGTTCCCAGCCCTTCACTTTCAGTCTGTGTGGGTCTTTTGTCCTGAGGTGGGTCTCTTGTAGGCAGCATATGGTGGGTCATGCTTTCTTATCCATTGAGGTATTCTGTGTCTTTTGATTGGAACATTTAATCCCTTTACATTTAAGGATATTATTGATAGATACTTATTCGTTGCCATTTCATAGCTGCGTTCCTCTCTCTTTTCCTTCCTTTCCTTAGAGCAGTCCTTTTGGCATCTCTTGCAGAGATAGTTTGATGGAGGTGTATTCTTTTAGACTTCTTTGGTTTTGGAAGCTCTTTATTTGGCCTTCTATCTTGATTGAGAGCCTTTCTGGGTAAAGTAGCCTTAGTTGCAGGCCTTTGGTTCTCATTGCTTGGAATATTACTTGCCATTTTCTTCTGGCGTGGAGCATTTTGATTGAGAAGTTAGGTGCTAACCTTAGTGGGGCTCTGTTGTATGTTACTTCCTGCTTCTCCTTGCTGCCTGTAAGATTCTCTCTTTGTGTTGGAAGTTTGCCATTTTAATGACGATGTATCTTGAAGTGGGCCTCTTTGGGTTCCTCTTGATTGGGACTCTCTGTGTTTCCTGGATTTGTGTGACTTTTTCTCTCATCAAATTAGGCAAGTTTTCCATCATTACTTTTTCAAACAGGTTTTCTATCCCTTGCTCTTTTCCTTCTGGTGTTCCTAATATACGGTTATTATTATGTGTCATATTGTCCTGCATTTCTTTTAATTCCTCTTCATTCTTTCTGATCCTCTTTTCCTTTTCTTGCTCTTTCTGGGTGTTTTTTTGTACCATGTCCTCCAGCTCACTGATCTGATCTTCTGCTTCTTTGAGCCAGCTTTTGACTCCTTCTACTGTGTTCTTCAGTTCAGAACTTGTATTCTGTGTCCTCTTGGCCCATGTTGGAAATTTCTGTTTTCTTTTTCATGTTGTTATAGTTTACAGTGAGTTCATTGTCATTTCCCTGTAGTTTCTGATAATTTTCTGTGAGCTCATTGAACTTCCTGATAACTATTGCTTTGAACTCAGTATCTGATAGTTGAGTTGCGTCTATTTCATTTAGCATTTTTTTCTGAAGCTTCCTCCTTCCCTTTCGTTTGGGGATTGTTGCTTTGTCTTTCCAGTGTTTGTGAGATTCTTCTTGTTAGCCTCTGCTTCTTAAATTGGTGTGTTCTGACTCCCTGGGTTTGCGGTGTGAACTTCTGTGGTAGGAGACTGTGAGATTCAGTAATAGTCTTCTTGATCTCCTGAGCTTGGTGGTCATGGGCTGTTGTTTATGTTGGCTGTATGTTTTTTGGTTTTCACTGTTGTTGGGTCTTTCTTTGGTGGGTCCTTCCCTACGGCTGGCTAACTGGAGGTCACCCTGTCCACCACCTCTTGTATTTTGTTGTGCTGGTACAGGCAGGTTGTGTTGTAGCTTGTTCTTCTGTGTGTACTAAGTTTTGAGGCTTCTCTCTTGCCATTGTTCAGTTGTTTGTTTGGGGTAATTTCTACACTATCTAATTATATTTCTAGATAGGTCCTGTATTGAGGTTAGTGTGGCTTCCATTCCCTCCTTTACCTTCTTCTGATGTCATATGTTAGTGGTTTCTTTGTTGGTGGGTTTCCTGTTCCAGCAGTTATACTGGTGTTCACAGCTTCTTCCTACTCTTTTTTTTTTCATCAGTTGGAAGGGGGTGGCAAAATGATTTAAAATAGCAAGAGTGTATTGTATGATATTTATAGTAGCAGCTGGTAGGGAAGAGATAGGAGATCCTTTGGCTATGTATAGTGTTTACTGTGATATTCCACCCAACTAGCCACTTTCTAGAAAGGGTGGAAAGAAGATAAGCCTCTTGTTGGGGAGGGAAGGATTATGAGTTGGATCTAGAAAGCAATGAGCTTTTGGGAGGTCAGATTCTGAGGTCAGGCAAGAGTAAAGGATAGAAAATAGGTGTAGTGTGAGAGAGAACAGAGTTAGCCACTACAGTAATAGAGTTCAGCAAACTGTGAAGTAGGCTAAGATCTGGGAAGGGTGCTGTGTAATATTTACAATTGTATGGAACAGCTATTACTTACAATAATAATGGAGCAGCAATCATATGACAGAATCTATGTGACCTGGATAACAAGAATAGGGGGTATAGAACTTTGAGTAGTGTGCTAATGGAACACAGGTAAAGTGAAACACAGTTAGTTAACAATATGCTATGAAAGAGAGAACAAGGGAAACAAGTCAATATAATTTAACCAGTCAAGCAAAGAATACTAAACAGAAAGAAGAGGAATAAAAAATACTAATAAACTAAAAGATGTAAGAATAATGAAGAAAATAATAATACAAATATTCAGTAACTTGCAGGTTCTCTGTAATCGAAAAGTGAAATTTTTCTCACTGTCTCAGCTGTTGAGCTGACCCCTCTTTGGGTCCAACTCTGGTCTTTTCATAGTTTCAGGTTTTTTGTCTCACTGTGGGAATTTAAAAAAAAAAAGAAGGAAGGAAGAAGAGATAAAATGGGGAAACACAAAAGAAGGAAAGAGAGGAAAAAGAAGTTGAAAGATTTAAAAATTTTTAAAAATAAAGAATTACTTAAAAAAAAAAGAGGCCTCTTGCTGGTTTGAAACTGGCCAAACCACTTTTGTTGGTCTTCCTGGCTAAAGCAGGCTGAGGGGTGAGTGGTTTTGCTTCTCTCCCTCCCTGATTAGCACTCAGTCAGCCTCCAGCCCAGCTCTCTAGTAGGCCCTTGTCCTTCAGGTTTCACGTGTTCAGGCAACATACTTTCCTAGGGGCTATGAGTGTGAGCTCTGGGTGCCTCTTCCCAGAGCTTTGAGTGTAGGGGCCAGGCCTTTCTCAGATCGCACTCTCCCCCAGGGCTTTGAGTGTGGGCTTCCGGCCTTTTGCTGAGCAACTCTCCCCAGGTTTCGAGGGTATAGGCCCAGCCAGGCAGCCTCCAATCCCTGGAGTTTGGGCATGTGCTCTTCCCAGAGTTACAGGAGTATGTGCCGGGCCTTTTGCGCCACCTTGGGAGTGCTGCACAGCTGGGTGGGGAGGGGGCCAGAGTGGCTGCTGCAGGAGAATTCCCCAAACAGCCACCGTGTGTCTATTTTTTCACCTTTTTTTTTTTTTTGAGAACTTCCTCCTGCTCAAGCCTGCCTCTCCATACAGAGGCCTGGCCTCTCTCACAGCCCAATTCTCCAACCAGACTGGGGACTGTCCAGGTGAGAGCCCGTCAAGGCCCAACTCTCAACTCTCCCCAACAGGTATCTATAGACTCCATGGGTGCTTATAGCCCCTGTGTGTTTGCCACTTATCCTTATTCCCCTTTCTTCGACTAAAAGCAACCTGGTCTCTCCCGGTGCTGTCAGTCCTTGTTTGGCAGGGGAGGGAGCCATTTACCCAGCTCTCTCCCAAGAACCCTCTGGCAGATGACAGGCCTGGGGATGCAGCCGCCCTGGTCCCCGCTGGTCCCAGGCACCATGTTGTCCTGAAGCAATCTCCTTACCGTCTGGTTTTTCAGTGTCCTGTATAATTTTTGATCTCCTATTTTTATATATGCTAGGGTACTGTTGGCTATTGCTCTGTTCCTCCATAGATTAGTTAGATTTTTCTCCCCTGTTTAGGGGGAAGTGGAATCTGCTCCCTCCTACCTCTCTGCCATGTTCAGTCTCTCACTTTGACTTCTTTGTTACCTTATTTTAATTACTCTCTTGCTAATACTTCTTTCTCTTTCTCCATGCCTAGTTTATTGTCTTATTCCTGGACCTTATCTGAGTTTTATTTCTGTTTTTTAAAATTTTTTTCCTAGATTTTATTTATTTATCTTTAGAGGGGAAAGGAAAGAGAGAGAGAGATAGAGAGAGAGAAATATCAGAGTATGGTTGCCTCTGGTGTGTCCCGTGCCGGGAACTGGCCTGCAACCCAGGCATGTGCCCTGACTGGGAATCGAACCTCGATCCTGTGGTTCGCAGGCCCGTGCTCAATCCACTGAGCTATGCCAGCCAGGGCCTGAGTTTTATTTCTTGAATGTCTTAGAAAACTCTTTGGTTATTCCCCAGAGCTGGCCATAACCAGTACTTCTCTGTGTTTCACCAAATTTAGCTCTGCCTCTCTCTCCCGACTGCATACACCTCCTTCTGTCTACAGCCTTAAGCAGATTTGTTTTCTAATACCTTTACTGGCTTTCCATTGCCTGTATGATAAGGGCACTTTAAGAATCTTAACAGTCTAGCCCCAACCTAATTATCCTGTTAATTTTCTACTAATATCTATATCTTCTTTCTCCAAATGCCATTTCCTCTGCTCTTAGTAATTCCTTGTCATTAATAAACATTTCATAACCCCCCAGAAATCTCCTCAGGCCACTGGGCCCACTCTTGCCTCTTTTTATTCTTGTAAATTCCTAATTGTATTTAAGAACCAGTTCAGGAGTTACTTATTTGATGATGATGCCCAAAGTTCCCTTTGTCCCAGTGATAAATTATTTTCTTTACTTTATTCACACTATCTGTAGAATAGCTACCACATTATATTTTACTTGGCTTATGCATACCTGTTGTACCCTTCTAGACTACGAACCACTTGAAACATTACATCTCTTCAGTGTCTAAATCACTAACATAATCTCTTACATGGGATAGACATTCTATAACTGTTTAATGGGATAGGCCTTTTAGTATTTGTAATAGTCACCCTGATATTGTCTTCGACCACAAATAGAGGTACCCAGCATTTCTCGTTCTCTATACACATAGCCTGCCTTTTGCTAATTTTGGTGTTTCTCTGTTGATCTACATAGCTCTTCTATGCCAGTACCACCACACTGTCTTGGGTACTGTAGCTGTGTAATAATTTTGAAATTGGGACCTTTTCATCTTTTTTAAGATCCTTACACTTTTCTATATTTCCAGTCTTTTTTAAATTTTAGGATGAGCTTGTCAATTTTTGAAAAGTGGATTTTGGTAGTGATTGTATTAGATCTATGGGGGAGTATTGCCGTATTAAGAGTATTAAGGCTCCCAGCCCATGAATATGGATGTCTTTCCATTTAGTAGGTCTTCTTTAATTTCTTTCAACAGTGTTAAATTTATTCCTAAATATTTTAATTTTTGATGTTATTTGCAAGTGGAATTGTTTTCTTCATTTTATTTTTGGATTATTACTAGAATATAGAAATACTGGGTTGGCCAAAAATTTTGTTTTTTTCTGTAAGCTAGCTCTAGTAGCACTTAGATGTCTTTAACTTCATTCAAAACAATATGTTAGATTGTATTGTAACAGCTGTCATATAAGCATGCATTTAAAAAAAGCATCAAAATTGGTGAATTTTTGTGTAGCCATTTTAATATTGAAATGCTTTGTTATTTCAAGGAGGGTAAAACTGCAACTAAACCACAGAAAAATGTTTGTGCGATGTATGGAGGAGGTGCTGTGACTGATTGAAAGTATCAAAAGTGGTTTGCGAAGTTTTGTGCTAGAGATTTCTCACTGGTTGATGCTCCATGTTGGTTAGATCAGTTGAAGTTGACAGCTGTGAAATTGAAATGTTAATTGGGAACAATCAGTGTTCTACCATGCAGGAGATAGCCAACATACTCAAAATATCCTAATCAATAAAGTTACTGGTGAAAATGAAAAAATGTGTTTTTTATTTTAGGGAAAATACTAAATGAATTTTTTTTTGCCAACTCAGTAGGCAGCTTGAATTGAATTTTTGTATATTGTTCTTATATCCTGCCTTGCTAAAATTGTTCATTAGTTCTCATGTTTTTGTGTGTGTGTATGTGCATTTCTTAGGATTTTACATATATATAGGATGATGTTTTTTTAGGTAAAGATAGTCTTACTTCTTTGTTCTCAATCTGAATGATTTTATTTCTTTTTCTTGGCTAAATTGCCCTGGATATACCCGCCAGTATAATGTTGAATAGAAGTGGCTTCCTCCAGCATCATCCTAATTCTAAAATCAGATAAAGACACAACAAAGAAAGAAAAACTGTAGGCCAATATCGCTGATGAACATAGGTGCTAAAATCCTCAACAAAATATTGGCAAATCGCATCCAACAATACATTAAAAAGGTCATACACCATGACCAAATGGGACTCATTCCAGGGATACCACAGGACAAGTCCCTTCTTCTCTTTAATTTCTGGTTTTATTTATTTAGGTATCTCTCTTTTTTTTTCTTGATGAGTCTGTTTAAAGTTATTCAGCCTGGTTTATCTTTTCAAAGAACCAGCTCTTGGTTTCGTTGATCTTTATATATTTTTTTAGACTTTAATTTGTTTATTTCTCCTCTGATCTTTATTATTTCCTTTCTTCTACTCACTTTGGGTTTTGTTTGTTCTTTTTTTTTTTCCTAGTACCTTTATGTGTGATGTTAGGTTGTTTATTTTAGATTTTTATTGTTCTTGAGGTAGGCTTGTAATGCTGTGAGTTTTTCTCTAAGGACTGGTTTCACTTGTTCCATAGATTTTTGGTTGTTGTGTTCTTATTTTCATTTGTTTCAGGATATCTGTTGATTTCTTCCTTGATTTCACTGTTAATCCACATTTTGTTTAGTAATGTGTTAGCCTCTGTGTCTTTCTGTGTTTTTCTTTTTTTTTGCATGTGGTTGATTTCTGGTTTCATACCCTTATTGTCAAAGAAGATGCTTGTTATGATTTCAGTCATCTTAAATTTATTGAGACTTGTTTTGCACCACAACATATGGTCAGTTCTCAAAAATGTTTTATATGCATTTGAAATGAATGTATATTCTGCTTCTTTGGGGTAAAATGCACTGAAAATATCAATTAAATCTATCCAGTCTAGTGTGTCATTTAAGGCCACTGTGTGCTTTTGTTTTTGTTTTTTTCTGGAATATTTATCCATTGATGTTAATGGGGTGTTAAAATTCCAACTATGACTGTATAACTATCAATCTCCTTCTTTATCTAGGTGCTCCTTTGTTGAGTACTTAAATGTTTACAAGGGTTATATCCTCTTGTTGGATTGATCCCTTTATCATTATGTAGTGTCCTTTTTTGTCTCTTACTATAACCTTCATTTTAAAGTCTATTTTGTCAAATAATAAGTATTTCTAACCCTCCTTTTTTTCCCTCTTCATTTTCATGAAATACCTTCTTTCATCCTGTTACTTTCAATCTCTGTGTCTCTTTCATTCTGAGGTGGGTCTCTTGAAGACAGCATATATATGTCTTGTTTTCTTGTCCTTTCACCTACCCTATGTTTTTTTTTTCCTCTGTCTTTTCATTGGAGCATTTAAACCATTAAATTCAAAGTGATTATTGATCAGTACCTATTTATTGCCATTTTATTTTTTTTTACCTCTGTTCCTCTCTTTCTTCTTCTGCTTAAAGCAGGCCCTTTCAACATTTCCTGTCATAGTAGTTTAGTGGTAACAAACCTCTTTAGCTTTTTCTTATCTAGGAAGTTCTTTATTTCTTCTTTAATTTTAAATGATAGCCTCATTGGGTAAAGTAGTCTTGGTTGTAGGTCCTTGCTCTTCATCATGTTGAATATTTCATGCCAATTCCTGCTGGCCTGAAATGTTTATGTTCAGAAATTTACTGATAGTATTATGGGAGCTCCCTTGTAGGTAACTTAAGTGTCATTCTGTTCCTTATTTTAAGATTGTCTTTAATCATTGCCATTTTTGTAATGATGTGTCTTGGTGTTGAACTCTTTAGGTCCATCTTGTTTGGGATTCTCTGCACTTCTTGGACGTGTGTGTGTTTTTTCTTTACCAGGTTAGGGAAGTTTTTGGTCATTATTTCTTCTAACAAGTTCTCAATCCCTTGGTCTTTCTCTATGATGTAGACTTTTAAAATATATATATACATATATATGTGTATATGTATATGTATATATATATATATTGATTATGTTATTATAGTTGTCCCATTTTCACCCCTTTGTTCCCCTGTGCCCTGCACACCCCCTCCCACCCACATTCCCCCCTTTAGTTCATGTCCATGGGCCATACATATAAGTTCTTTGGCTTCTACATTTCCTATACTATTCTTCACCTCCCCTTGTCTATTTTCTGCCTACCATCTGTGCTACATATTCTCTGTCCCTTTTCTCCCATTCTTCACCCTTCCCCCTCCCTGCTGATAACCCTCTATGTAATCTCCATTTCTGTGATTCTGCTCCTGTTCTAGTTGTTTGCTTAGTTTTTTGGTTTTTTGGTTTTTTGTTTTAGGTGTGCTTGTTAATAACTGAGTTTGTTGTCATTTTACAGTTTATATTTTTATCTTTTTTTAGGTAAGTCCCTTTAACATTTCATATAGTAAGGGCTTGGTGATGATGAACTCCTTTAACTTGACCTTATCTGGGAAGCACTTCATCTGCCCTTCCATTCTAAATGATAGCTTTGCTGGGTAGAGTAATATTGAATGTAGGTTCTTGCCTTTCATGACTTTAAATATTTCTTTTCCAGCCCCTTCTTGCCTGCAAGGTTTCTTTTGAGAAATCAGATGATAGTCTGATGGGAACTCCTTTGTAGGTAACAGTCTCCTTTTCTCTTGCAGCTTTTAAGATTCTCTTCTTATCTTTAATCTTGGGTAATGTAATTATGATGTGCTTTGGTGTGTTTCTCCTTGGGTCCAACTTCTTTAGCACTCTGTGCTTCCTGGAGTTCCTGGAAGTCTGTTTTCTTTGCCGGAATGGGGAAGCTCTCCTTCATTATTTTTTCAAATAAGTTTTCAATTTCTTTCTCTTTCTCTTCTCCTTCTGGCACCCCTATGATTTGGATGTTGGAACGTTTAAAGATGTCCTGGAGGTTCCTAAGCCTCTCCTCATTTTTTTTGAATTCTTATTTCTTCATTTTGTTCTGGTTGACTGTTTCTTTCTTCCTTCTGGTCCACACCATTGATTTGAGTCCCAGTTTCCTTCCCTTCACTGTTGGTTCCCTATATATTTTTTGTTATTTCACTTAGCATAGCCTTCATTTTTTTCTCTATTTTGCATAGCCTTCATATTTTCTTCTATTTTGCGACCATACTCGATTAATTCTGTGAGCATCCTGATTACCAGTGTTTTGAACTGTGCATCTGGTAGGTTAGCCATCTCTTCGTCACTTAGTTGTATTTTTTCTGGAGTTTTGATGTGTTCTTTCATTTGGGCCTTTTGTTTGTTTGTTTTGTCTCAGCGTGCCTTTGTTATGTAGTAAAGGGTGGAGCCTTAGGTGTTCACCAGGACAGGGCAACCCACATTCCTGAACTGTGACACTGTTTTGGGGGAGAGGTCTGAGAGGGAACAATGCCACTTGTTCCACTCTGCTGATTTGCAGTCACTTCCCCCAGTACCCTCAATCAAATTAGGCCCTTCTGGTGCTGATTCCTGGTTGGGTGGTTTTGTGTACATTCTAGGACCCTGTGGGTCTGTCCAATGAACTCTCTGGGAATTTCTCCCACTGCCACCTCAACCCCCACAGGTGTTTTCAGTGAGAGTCTTTAGTCTCTATTTCCCTATATAGCAACCCTGGGTTTTTATGCTTCATGTTGTCCCAAAGGTCCCTTATATTACCTTCATTTAAATTCTTTTTTCTTTTTGCTGCTCTGATTTGGTGGGGGTTTTTTTCTATCTTGTCTTTCAAGTCTTTGGTTTGATCCTCAGGTTCATCCAGTCTACTCTTTGTTCCTTCCAGTGTGTTTTTTATTTCAGATATTACATTTTTTATTTTGATGGGTCCTTTTTTATGGTTTCTGTGTCTTTTTTCATGCTGTTGAGCATCCTTATAACCATTAGTTTGAACTCTAGCTCTGATAAATTATTTGAATTTATTTCATTTAGCTCTTTTTCTGGAAATTTCTCATATTCTTTCATTTGGGGCCTTTTCTTTTTCTTTTTTGGTTGTCTTTTTGTGTTTATTTCTTTGTACTAGATCATTCTGCTTTGATTCCTTTGGGTTCAGGGATGAGCCCATCTTTGTTGGCTGTCCTTGTAGAGTAAGTGTCCTTGGGACCCAGTAGTGTATTGTCCTTGAACAGCTGACCTGAGTGCTTTAGGAATGTCTCTTGTGTGGGTTATGTGGACCTTCCATTTGTAATTCAGTCTTGATTGCTATTGGCCCATTTGTGCATGGGATTCACCCTCAATCTGGCTGACTATGAAGCTCAACCCTGACCACAGTATGTGAGCTGCTATGCAGGTCTGTCTGATCATATGGCACAGAATTCTCCTCAGCAGAGTTTGATGTTTGCCAACATCTCCAGTTGGATATGCTGCTTGTAAAGCTAAATGAGTTCTTTTCTGTTGTTGTCTGAAGCTGGCCACTGGGTATTGGCCACTGGGTATGTTGGTTCTGGGCCTCTTAAGAGAGACTCTGACACTTCCTGTGACTGGCCTTGGACAACCATTTGGGAGCTATCAATGATCCATAGTTTGTAGATGCCTCTGCTAGGCCTGAGTTTGCCCAGGAAGGACCAGGCTGCTCACCAAGACTGGCTTTTATTAGCACTGGGCCTTGGGGCAGTTTAACAAATGTCCCAAGGCACCCTAAGATCTGCCTCCACCTGTGGGTGCCCATTAGGCTCAATCGCTGAAAGAGCCTTTGGCTGTACTTCTCAGCAGGGTATAAGCTCCATAGGATGGGGTAAGAGGGATTCCAGAGGATGGACTATTATATTCCTCTAGGCTGATGCTACACCCTCTGGGAGTGCTCCACCCAAGAAAGATGGCATCTGCTATGTGGGAGAGGGACTAGGCACAGAGATTGTGGTGGCGATCCCTTTAGCTCTCTCTCCAGAGAGCTTTGCCATCCCTCTGCCAGAGCCCAGGGTGAGTAGCTACAAATGAAATTTGTGTGCTGGCTGTTTAAGACGGTACCTGTGTCTTTAGCCATCATTCCTTGGTAGACAGAAACCCTGCTGTTTTTCACAGTTGGACCTTATGTGGGTGCCTCTTCCTGGCACTGATGCTCTGATGTTCTGGGCTAGGGAAGACAGCTTGAGGTTTAGACCTCATCGTTCCTAGGGGCAACCCCCCCACAGGTGATATATCCCTCTGGAATCTCACCCACCACCTTTGGGAATGGAACTAGCCCTTTTTGCATCTCCATCCCTCCTACCAGTGTCCATGTGGTTTCTCCTGTAAATCTGTGGTTAATACAACTTCTCTTTAGCTAGTCTTCAGTTAGTTATTCAGGCTGATTGCTCCATATTTTAGTTGTAATTGCAGTTTGGTCCTGGGAGGAGGTGAGTATAGCATCCACCTACTCCTCTCCATCTTGGATCCCTCAGCTATATTATTTTCTCTTTTACATCCTTCTTCTCCACCAAGGAGAATTGAGTGGAAAAGTGAGTTTTGTTCTTTATGAATTGAAATATCAGAGATAAATTTGTTGATAATCATCTGGCAATAAGACTCTAGGGAAGTAGTCTTCTAGGTTGTAACTATTTAGAATGTATTTATTTGCATTCTTTAATTTGTCTGAGATCTTCACAGAATTGGAAATCTCCTATGTCCTGCTTTGATGGTTTCTAGGTGTATGCACCTAGTCCACGTTGCTGTGAGGTTCCCTGCAGCAGACAAGGGTCTGGTGGCTGCTGCTGTATGCATATGACTTGGTAGCCTTTCTCCCCAAGCACTGGGTAAGTAGGGGGTGCAGTGCTATGAAGGTTTGATTTTATAGCAACACAAAAGTGAATTCTGTCAGGTATGCCCCTGCTCTGGAGTGCTGGATAGAGCCTTGAGTTTTAGAACTCGCTCTGCCTTTTGCTTGTCCTAGATGAGCTCTTTGATCTGTTCAGGCATAAATCCCCTTTTTGTAAAATAGGTGACCTTCCAATTGCCTTTCAGTTCTACTCTTCCACTGTTACAATCTCTAAATGCTGCTGGTACCCAGTCTCTGGTGTTGGTATAACAAGCAAAGGTATTGAGTTATTTTCTTGTTTTTGAAGATTAACCTCAGGTCCTATATACTAGAAATGCTGTTATCATCCTTAAAATGACTGCCATATAATAAAGTAATTGCTTCAGGAACTTTTTTGTAGTATTCTTGATAAGTCAGAGCGAAGAAGCCTCTGTACGTGGAAAAGGAAGGCAACGTTAATTGATCCTGAGTTCCTCCATCTCAACCAAAGATTCCCTATTATTCTTCAGTGGAAACTTGGCACTGAGGAGTTGTAGGAGTGGTTCAGTCAGATGAGGCCTCAGCAGCATTGTCTTTGCTTACTCTCTGCACTGGGTTTATCAAGGGTATCTGAGACAGAAGGAACTGTTTCCACTCCTCAGCCAGAAAGAGCTTGACCTGCCTGTGTGTAAACTGGGTTGTGGTATCAAGAAGGTAAAATAAAGACTGCTTGACACTGAAGTTGTAGAGCACTCAGAGGAGACTTAAAAGAAGCTCTGCTAATTCAAACATGTAGGTATGTATAGTCAAGATCTAAAAGGGTGGAGGCTGTTTATGAAAATTCACCTCTTTCTATGCTGATTGATTATTGTTTGTTTTTCTAAGTATTTTTCTGCTTGCACATGCTTTCAATAAGTTTATGGATGAATTTCTTAACTTAGTAAAGTATATAAAATAACTCAACAGGACATTTAGTGGTGGTTGTAGTATTGCTTCAGAACTGTGGGGTTATTGTGTAAAACACCATGTCACATGATTTTACGGAATGCAGAAGAAAACCTCAGCTTGGTTTCATTGGGTTAAATATAGTTCAGAGGAACAAATGCAAAGTTAAGATGAGAAAGTACTACACAGAATAGGAAGCAGAAGCTTTTAAAGATAATTCACTATGATGTGAAACTGGTTTTCCAAGCCCTAATAAATGAGTGAAAACAGGACATGAAATACCAGAAAGGAGATTCTTTTTCCTTCAGTTAAGAGGAAGGGAGCATGGAAGCACATCAGGTGAGTATTTGGAATATCAGCTTGCTTTTGCTGAGGTAGGGCTGTGTGTGCAAAGTGATTGAAATGAAGGAATAGAAGTTTGAGAGGAGAAAGGGACATGATGGCCTAGAATAGCCAAATGCTGATTATTGTAGTTCCAGATTTATTTTCCCTTTGAACTATCTTTCTCAGTTATTGAAAAGCAAATCTAAGATACTGTCTAAACTAGCAGATACAATAACAAAGTTTCTTGGGTAAGCTGCAGTAGCTTCTGGCTGGCCATGCTCATTAAAATTTTTCTCTTCCATGCTGCAGAGTAATGGTTGTGGGTCTTGCTTCCTGTGGACACATATTTAATTATTGAACATGTGTAAAAACAACTTCATCTTTTATTGGTTTCAAAGCAAAAATTGGGTGAGGAAGGAAATTATACTCCTGTGTTTGCAAAAAAAACATTAACAATCTTGATAATATTTAGTGTCATACAGATAATGGTCCTGCAGAACTTACACTATAAAAGACCTTAGTAATGCTTTTTGGTATTTTATTACATTAAATATTTTTAACCCAAATTCTGCCTACAGTCTTAAACCAAACAGTCATGTATTGTTCCACACTATGATTAGTGAACTTTTATCTTGCCATGGTGGAAGAAAGCAACTAGTTGAGAAATTTCTCTTACGATTAACCTATAACTCTTTAAAAACAAGGCTTAGTGTACCAAATCTACATATGTGAAACATTTATTAAGAGATGATTATTCATTTGCCTTACACATGATTTGCTATACATAGTGAATTTCCTTGGGCATTTAATGTATTTATGAAAACACAATGTATTTACAGTTAATGTCCAAAAACATGATAAACTTGAGAGTAATATACTTGTGATACAGAATGCAGTGATGCATAAGGAAGGCTCTGATTATATATATATATATATATATATATATATATAGTATTATATGTTTTATATATACACACATAATCATGAATTATGCAATACTTACAGTGATTAGGAGAAGAGTTTTTTGGGGGGGTTCTTCAGGAATAAGAAATAAAATGTTAAAAAGAGGATTATCACTTTAATTTGGATTTTTAAATTAATAAACAGGTGAATGCTGTTAAGTTTTGGGGGATAAACAAAGAAAAGGAGTGCCTATAATTTTCAGGGATGGCAACATTTATTTAGTGATTTTGAGTTGGATTTCGAAGGATGAGTACATTTCAATTTTTAAAAAGATGGGAAGGAGTGTTCTACATAGTGTTGGTGACAGATTGAGCAAAGGTTTTTAGGTCGGTTTTATTTCATTACCTTTTCATTTCACCAAGAATAAAACCCAGAGTCCTTATTCTGGTCTATAGGGCATATTTGATCTACACCCTGCCCTCGGCTTCTATTTCAGATGCCACATTTTTCTGCCCTTTCTCATTAGACTGTTAAGATTTATGAAGCAGGGACTTTGTCTTCATTGTTCCCTCCATATCCCCCAAGCCTAGAGCACCAAGTACCAAATAAATGAATGAGTTGAATGAGTGAAAAATTCAAAAGGCATCTAATGTGCCATAGGATGTAAGATGTGTTTGAGGGATGAGAGTTATAGGCTATACTTGGAATACTGGTCTTGAATGCCATAAAAAATTTTGGAGCCATTTTACAGTGAAGTGATAATAAATAACATTGCTGTGTAGAGAATGGACTGGAAGGACCAGAGAGTGGAGATTGCAGTCTCATATTAAAGCCTTTGTCAACAGTTGCTTCATTCAGTTGGCATTTGACTTGTTTGCTCTTTGCTAAGCACTGTGCTAGGTTCTAAGGATACAAAGATTACTGAGAAATGGTTCTAGTTGGTAGGACCAGATGTGAGAATATTATGCAAATGAAATCTCAACAAAGTGATGTGTTGGAGGCTTGAACCTCAGCCATGTCAGAGAGGTGGAATGGAGACTTAGTCCCATTAACAATTTCTGGATGTCAACAGCTCCAAGAATATCTAGAGAGAGAGAAAAAAAAAACCTTTAAAGGAACTTGAATTTTGTGTTGACTGCACATCAATAAATGTTTTTAAATTGTTTTTAGGTTTTTTTTTAATGCAGAGGACTTACAGCGATTTTGAATTAGGTCTAATTGCCTATATACTAGCTTGGATTTTAGCTCCAAGTTAGTGTGTCACTTCTGAGGCTTAGTTTATCAGTCTAGAGAATGGAGTAGTTAATGTCCTAGAAAGTGGTTGATTGAATTAAATGATGTGATGTATAGGAAAATATTTTATACATTACTACAAATATATGATGGTATTGTTGGGGGTGGGCTGGATACACTTAACACCCCAGATGAAAGTTTGGGATAGGATATATATATATATATATAATGAAAAATTGAAAAATAAGTTTTACTGAATATTATGGGTGTGGTGAGAAGAGAAGAGGCAGATATTCCCTTAGTAATGCATTCATAGTGCTTAAAAACTATGCTAAAAGGAAGTCTGCTATTGCAAAGATGTTTATTTGTAGCCCGAGAAAGTGTTGGAACACTTAGTTCTTTGAGTTTAGCTGTTCATAGTGTTTCTTGTCATTAATTTAAGTTTCAGACCTGTAAGGAAAATCTGCCTTTGTCACTTGTTTGTTTATTCTTTGAGCCTGTTTGTCTTTGAAACACTTTGATATAGTTTAAAAAGACCATTGGTTTTAGAGCTCCCAGGCTTGGGTTCAAATTTTCTGCTACTTGCATGATTTCTGAACAAATTATTTAACAGCTGAGCCACAGATTTCTTATCTGTAAATGTCAGTAATGCATGGTCTGTTAGTAGTGAGGATTAATTGCGATAATGTATGTAAAAGGAGCCTCACTTGATATTTGGTGGAATTTAGGAGGTCAACAAATGTTCCTTTCCCTCCGTTTTTTTCTTGTGGTAAAATACATGTACTGTAAAATTGCCATTTTAACTATTTTAAGTGTATAAGTAGAACCATACAACATGTGGCCCGTGTCTAGCTTTTTCCACTTAGAATAATGTTTTTGAGGTTCATTCACATTATAGCATGTATCAGAACTTCTTTTCTTTTTATGGAGGAATAGAGTTCCATTGTATATGCCACACTTTGTTACCCTTCTGTTGAAGGACACTTGGGTGTTTCCACTGTTGAGTATTGTGTAAAAGTATGTGTTTGAGAGGACCTGCGAACCAGACGATCGCGGTTTGATTCCCAGTCAGGGCACATGCCTGGGTTGCAGGCCAACTCCCAGCAGGGGTCGCACGAAAGGCAACCATACATTGATGTTTCTCTCCCTCTCTCCTTCCCTTCCCCTCTAAAGATAAATAAATAAAATATTTTTTAAAAAAGTATGTGTTTGAGTCCTTGACTTCAGTTCTTTGGAATGTATACCTAAAAGTGGAGTTGCTGAGTCATACGGTAATTTTTAATGTTTTGAGGGACCAACAAACTGTTTTTCCCACCTTTGTTTTTTGTTTTATTCTGTACCATTCATGCATATCTTCTTAAAAACCAGAACTACTAGCTTTGGTCAGGTAGCTCATTTGGTTGGAGTGTCATCCTGTACACCAAAAGGTTACAGGTTTGATTCTCCCTCAGGGCACATACCTAGGTTGCAGGTTCCACCCCCAGTCAGCATGCAGATGAGAGGCAACTTGTTGATGTTTCTCTTTCACATCAATGTTTCCCTCTCTGTATGTCTGTCTGTCTGTCTCTCCCTATCCCTCTCTCTCTGCCCCCCCGCACCTCTCTTTCCCTGCCTCTTTCTCTCTGACTTACTTTCTCCCTTCCTTTCTCTTGAAAATCAGTAAACATCCTCAGATGAAGATTTTTTAAAAAATAAGAAGAACCAGAACTACTATAGCTCAGGGTTGGAAGAAACGAAATTCTATTCAGTACCTGATAATCTCATATTTTTTTTCTCCACTTCCAAACAGATGTGAAACCTCTTGAAGGCTTCCCACTGCCTGACTAGTACTGCAAAGACCTTTTCTTTCCTTTGCTGTTTTTATTCTTAAATCTTCTTCTCCCTCTCTGATCTTTTCTTTTCTTTACTAAGTCTTTTTTACCTAACCCTCTGATTCTCTCACCATTTTCCCTCTTCTTCAAAGGGATGTCGAGGAAGAAATTGGCAGGAGTCTTCCTTTCCATTCCCACCTTCCTGAACATAGAGTGTTGTTCTCTTTGGGATGAGGGTCCTAGAGGTAGTCTGTGATCCATAGGCTAGATTACATTGATGCACAGAACACTTACTTAAACTAGACTTTCAGAAGGGTTAGCATTTATAGTGAATAATGGCAAGTATTTGTCGAGATTTGGATGGAAAATAAGAAAATAGTATCGCCCTGGCTGGTGTAGCTCAGTGGATTGAGCGCGGGCCTGCGAACCATACAATCGTGGTTCAATTCCCAGTCAGGGCACATGCCTGGGTTGCAGGCCAGTTCCCTGCAGAGACACAGTTCCCTGCAGGGACACACCAGAGGCAACCATACATTGATATTTCTCTCTCTCTCCTTCCTTTCCCCTCTAAAAATAAATAAATAAAATCTTTAAAAAAAGAAAAAGAAAATAGTATCATCCAAGGAAGAAATTCAATCTTCAGGGTTGTCGGTCCAGCACACTGCTAGCAGTAGCTGGCAGAAAATCATGAAAGTGAATTTTCCACAGACAAACCATTCAGGAAAGAAACCCCAACTGCAAGTCAGATATGATTCCTTAGTAAAAGAAGTGCTTTTTATTCTCTGTATCATTCAATTTTATTTTACTTATCATTCAATTCAATTCATTCAATTTTATTTTACCTCTTTCTAAGACTGTTATAAAGGTCTTTGTTCATAATATATCTGATGAGACACTAGAGGAAATAAAGGATTTTTTATGTGTGTATCTTAGGAGAATGAAGTGTGCACACATGAAATACCTAAAATTATAACAAAAGTTACATTTAAATTTAGGCAGTAGCAATGAGCTATAGATAACAATACTGAGGAAAAAATGAGCACCAGTCAGAATTTTGAAGCTAATTTTAATGATTTGCTAACACATGGGCCAGCAGAAAGGAGATGGGGAGAATATGGCAGACAGACAGGAATAGATCATACTGCTGTGGGAAAAAGTAGATTTTGCCTAGAAGCCTCCCCACATACCGTTACCATACAATGGTAAATTCTGTGGAAGTAATTAGAGTGGAGAGAAAGGGAAAAAGACAAATGGAATCCAGATTGTCCATGGCTAAGCTTAAGATGACTAAATCAGCTACTGAATCCTTTGTATACAGCATTCCTAAGACCTTAAAAGAAAGGGAAGAGAGGGGGAAAATGGGAAATATCTATAATAGTGTCAAGAATGAAATTTTTTTAAAAAGAAAGGGAAGTAACATTTATTGAAAGTATATTTGTTGCTAAATACTGAAATGTTTTCCTTCTGTTTTTAATCCTTGACAGCTGTGATACAGCCTTATAATGCCCACACTATATTTGAAGAAACTAACCTGTGGGTGAGGAAGTGTGTCCTGACTAATGAGAGATGGAGCCAGGGTTCTAGTCCAGGGTGCACTCCCCTAAGCTGCACGGTTAGAAATGAAGTATTTAAGGATTCCTTTTCCCCTTGGTTTGGACAGTATTTGTCTGCTTTTCCAGTGCCTCCTCCTCAAAATGCCTTCTGGGCTACATGTTTTTATTCAATAAATGGGGCTTATTATGTTGTTTAGAATGGTGTTCTCAATAAACACGTAATATGAGCTGCATCACATGTGTAGTTTAAAATTTTCTAGTAGCCACATGCAAAAAGAAACAGTTGAAATTAATTTTCGTAGTATATTTTATTTAACTCCATGTGCTGAACTCTTATCATGCCCAAACTATATACATATATAATAATATGAAAAATTGAGGTGTTTAACATTTTTTGAACTATTTGAAATGATGTATTTATACGTAAATTATATCTCAATTTGGATTAGCCACATTTCAAGTTGGTACATGTGACTAGTGACTACCTAGTTGGCCTGCATAGTTCTAAGAAAAAGGTAGTGACACTCATCCTAAAAAAGGTAGAGGCTGTGGTTTGAAAGAGTTGGAGGAATTGTAGTGGGACAAAAGAACAGCTTCACCTAAGATGGAAAACTCTATGGAAGAAAGGTACTGTACATAAAAGGCAGGACTGCTCTTTAAAAGAAAGTGAAAACATTACCATATCCTGTAATGACATTACTAACTGAAGTAATGGAGAGCAGTTCATACTGCCATTTATGGAGAGCAGTTCATACCGACCTATCACCACCACCAGTAATGACCACAGGAAAACTGTGTGGTGTTGACTACTAGATGCTAGACCATATTTGGGCAGGGGATGAAATATCTTGGCACATCTACAAACCATTAGGAATGGAAACCACAGCCTTTAATATATATGAATGTCATTGCCAAAGAATCTTTTCTTCCAAATACCGAGTTCTTTTGCAATAGGGAGTTGTAATGTCAGCTTGAAGAAATAACCATGAACCAGTTACCTTATATGGGAATTTCCACAGACCTCAAAACTACCCAGAACAAGATAAATTGATAGTTTCAGGCTTCTATTCCAGCAGCAACACAGAAATTATTTTAATAGTGTTCTTGAAGTTTCCCCCTCATCCTTTTTCCACCTGTGATTCTTCCCACTTTGTTATCTTTGTCCCATTTAGCTTCTGTCTTTCAGTCTTTTCTTATTATACTTAGTTTTTGTAGTTTTTTTTTTATAGGAAGCTCTATACTGGGGATTAGTGCACCTGGGTTCTGTTCTTGCCTCTTGGGACTTTAATTGTTTCTTCATCTGAAAAATGAAAAGGATTAGAATTAGAATCTTTTGTAATCATCCTTATTTTGCAACTTGGAGTTTCATTTTTAAAATAAATTGTGGTGAAATAAATTTTTAAGTGTATATAATTCATTGGTATTAAGTACATTCACATTGTTGTGCTACCATCTTTAAAACTCTGTACCCATTAAATTATAACTTCCCATTTCTCCCTCTTCCCAGCTCCCATGCGGGTATACTACATTTTCCCAGTACCATTTATTGAAAAGACTAACCTTTCCTTATTGAGTCTTTGCACATTTGTTGAAATCATTTGACTGCATTTGTGTGGGTTTATTTCTAGGCTCTCAATTCAGTTCCATTGGTCTGTGTGTCTGTCTTATGCCAGTACCAACACTGTTTTGATTATGAGAACTTTATAGTAAGTTTTGAAATCAAGATATGTGAGACCTCCAACTTCTGTCTTTTTCAAGATGGTTTTGGCTTTTTAGGGTCCCTTGAAATTCCATATAAATTTTAGGATATATTTTTATATTCCTTCAAAACTCCTCACTGAAATTTTGAAAGAGGTTAAAGCCTCATTTTTTAACTCTGTTAAGCAAGGTGATAATTTTTCCCAGTGTTTTAATTTAAGACAAGTTTCTAACTACAGCAAATGTCAAACAAGAGCTAGTGGTTTGGGCAACCTTAGGCATTCATGGATTGTGGGAAGGAGGCACCTGCTGGAATAGTTTCCTCAGAGCAAAGTATAGAGACAAGGAATGATCTTCTGGCATATGCTTGCAGTACCACTTTATAACACATGCTTAAGGAAAGGTATCAGGGGTCTTTTCTCTCTGCTGCAGATACATTAAGAGATGATACTCCTTTGTCTTCCTTGTTACCTAGTAGTAGTATATTAAGGCCACACCATTCATTGACTAATATTGTTATAATACTTTATTATCTTTTCTTATTTGTTTCTAATTAATACACCATTTAATCCTTACAAAAAGATCGTGAGGTAAACAAACATATGCTGTCTTTGATTTACAAGAGAAATTAAGGATTGTAGAAGACTTGCTGGTGATCTCATCATGTAATAGAACAGCAGAAAAGCCAGGAGACCTCAGGAGTCTGGTGCAGCCAAGACACCAAGTGAGGTAGCCATGGCCCTCTGGACTGAGGATCATGTCCACATTGCCAAACCCAGGCCATTGTAGAGGGCAGCACATCTAACTGTCTTAGTCTGATGGCACTGAATATTCAAATAGTATAAATCCCTTTTTTCCAATTGATGCACATGAAACAACATTCTAATTATAATCTGAGTTTTCATTTGGTCTAAACCTAGGGAGAGAACATGCTACTTATGGAAACTTAATTTTTACTTTGCAAGGCATTTAACCAGTTGGATTCTGGTTTTACACATTCACTCTAAAACTTGGTTAATGAGAACTGAGATGGATGCCCTTTTGACATATCATCAAAATTAGATTGCCGAGGTTCAGAAACCGAAGGTCCAACTTCTAAGTTTTTAAAAATCCACCAAGAAAAGAACCCTTTATAGGAAGCCAACGACCTTCTTTAATATCCAGCAAACTCTATATCACTGTGAACCAAGCACTTTTGGGGGTAGACTTCAGTGTACGTGCATGTTTATAAATATATGTATGTATACATTAGTAAGAAAAACTATCACACTTTTGTGATATGTGTATATACATATTTTTTAATCTATAAATACTCTAATGTTTCTGAACCTTAAATCATTTAACAAACATTTCTTGTATACCTACTATTTGCAGGCTCTAAGTAACTCTCATTTTTAGTGAGGGATGATTTAGACCAACATGTGAATATTACGGTATGGCAGGTGTAACAGGGTAGATATATCTGAAGTTCGGGAGGAACCCAGAAGAGAGGATAGCTTCCGCCATTTCCTTGGAGAGCTCTGGAGGGCTCCATAGAATGGGAATGGTGTGGGGATCTGGACTTGGTGAGGAACCCAATATGAGGAGAGAGCTGCAAGTTCATCACAGGTAAAGGAGTAGCAGAACCATGGAGATACAAAGGAGTATGCTAAGTTTGGGAGGCAGTGGTTGGTGAAGGGGATTTACTCTTGAAAGAAAAAATGACTGGAAATGAAGCCAGACAGATAAGCAGGTTATGAAGGGTTAAGTCTCAGGTGAACTTTATCCTGTATAAAAAAGCATTATTTGAGTCTTTTAAAACTGAGACATGATCAGATTTGCATTAAAAAATTTTGACTGCAGTGAGGAAAAGGAGAAATATTGATAATAATATTATCAATATTATTTATTGATATTTATCAAATATTGAATATTTATTTTTATTGAACACTTACTGTGTGCCACTTTACCTTCATTAAGCTGCCGTTAATTAAAATTGTAATTTTAATAGTAGCTCTGTGTGATATGGGTATAACTATCCCCTTTTTAAAAATAAAAAACAACTAGTAAGTACCAAAGCTGAAGTCTGAATTCAAGCCTGATTGACACTAAGCCCAAACTCTTAGCCTCTGCACCCTCAGGCCTCTTGTGGAAGGGAGAGTGTGAGGATCAGGACCTCAGCTGGGTATGTAGGGTGGATATAGCAAGGGCCTTAAGGCATATATTTGTAAATGAACAGAAGAATGAAATTGACATTTCATGCATTAAACCTGTCGGTTGTGGTGAGTGGGTTGGTGAGAAAGAGGAAGCTGAGGACGACTTTGAGATTTTAACTTGGGCAACCAGATGACAAGAGACACCTTTGATCAATATAAAGGGCATAGGCCCTGGCTGGTGTGGCTCAGTGGATTGAGTGCTGACCTGTGAACTGGAGGGTCTCTTGGCCAGTAACCCAGTCAGGGCACATGCCTGCATTACTGGCCAAGTCAGGTCCCTAGTGGGGAGCATATGAGAGGCAACTCCATGTTGATGTTTCTCTCCCTCTCTTCCTCCTTCCCTTACCGTTTGCCCCAAATAAATTAATAAAGTTTTATATATATATATAAATATATATATACTTATATATATGTCCTTTATATATATAGAACACAGCAGGTATTGCTGTAAAATATTCACCCACCCATATACGATGAATAAACATAATTAAACATGCTAGGTTTATAGCATCTTCACTATATAAGTGGTGTGTATGCAAATAATTTTTCATAAGGATGTGTTTATATATATTAATTAAACACTGTTGTATAATTTTTAGGATTTTTTCCCTCCAACCTGGAAATTCATAAGAGAAGTGTTAATCTTCAGTGAAGTGCCAAATTTTATAAGTGAAACTTAATACTTTAGGCAGGTTTCTTTTCTTTTTTACTTTATTTTTTCTGCTTATTTACTTCTAGATTTTTTAAAGGCTATAGGTAGGTCTTTATTTATGTATTAAGAGAATTGTTTCTCAAAACCAGCCCTTCTCACCTGTTTTTGCTAGTCTTATTTCTAATATTCTTACAGTAATCCTTTTCTCTTATAGTTCATACCCATTAACTTTCAGCATAATCTTCCTTTGAGTGTGCTTCATAGTATACATTTTTTAAATTTTTTATTTTTGCACCTTTATTGAGATATAAATGATAGATATGACATTGTGTAATTTTAAGATATGCAGTGTGGTGATTTAAAGACTTGCATGTATTGTCCATTACCTCACATAATTACTATTTTGTTGTTATGATGAAAACATTAAAACTCTACTCTCATAGTAACTTTCAAGTATACAATATGGTAATGTGAACTGTACCTCCATGCTATACATTACATCCCCCAAATTTAATGATCTTATTCCTGGAAGTTTTCTTAGGTCAACATTTCCCGTTTTCACCATCCCTAAGCATTTGGCAGCCACCATTCCATTCCCCACTTCTAAGAGTTTGATGTTTTTGGATTCCACATGTAAGTGAGATCATATAGTATTTGTTTTTCTCAGTCTAACTTACCTCACTTATGTGTTCATGTTGTTGCATATGACAGGATTTCCTTTTTTGTGGTTGAGTAGTATTCCTGTGTGTCACACTTTTTTGGGTGGGCACCACAAACTTTTAACAGCTTTATTTCCATGAGATTCTCAAAAATCACAATGACCATAGGCCAGGTAAAAAGAAGGCAGCTTGTCATAGGAGAATGAAAAATCACAAGATGAACCGGCACAATGGGTCAAGCAGTATGTTTTATAGGCCGAGGCTCAGAGAAGCACCTGCCATGGCTAATCCAATTAAATTTCCACAGTCTGTTCAAGGTTTATTTTCTACCATCAACTTCTTTAAAGAATCAAAATGAATCTCAGATGAGGGGATATTTCAAAGACAGAAGCTGGAGGTGGGCTGTGTCACCTTCTCCTGAGGAACAAAACATGCTCACTTAGTAACCAGTCTGTTGAAGATATTTTGGGTGGTGTTGAATATCAGGGAAGTGAACAGGTAGGCAGTCATGGAAACAATGGTTCTGCATGAGAAGATGGTGTTGTGGACACTATAGAAAACATAGGTTTTATGTTTTCTGAAGGTCCGTCCAAATGCAAGCTTCATTCAGAGCAAGATGATGTGGTCTCCACACTAAGAGAAATAAGATAGAACTCAAGTTACACCACCAGAAACCACAGAAAACAACCAATATCTTGTACTTAATTTTAAATGTCCATTTTTTTCTTTTCTTTTTTTATTGTTGTTCAAGGAGAGTTGTCTCCATTTTTCCCCCACCACTCCACTCCCCCCTAACCCCAGCCATCCCAACTTCCCACCCTTGAACCTACCCCCATTTGTTTTTGCCCATGTGTCCTTTATAGATGTTCATGAAAACCCTTTCCTTTTGTCTTTCCTTTTGTTTATGTGATCTATTATATTTATTGATTTGTGAACCATCAAATCAATTGTACCATCCTTACATCCCTGGAATAAGCCCCACTTGATGATGGTGTATGATGGTTTTAATGCGTTGCTGGATGCAGTTTGCCAGTATTGTATTGAAGATTTTCGTATCTGTGTTCATCAGTGATAATTAGCCTGTAATTTTCTTTCTTTGTTGTGTCTTTATCTGTGATTAGGATGATGCTGGCTTCATAAAAAGATTTGTGAGTCTTCTGTCTACTTGGATTTTTTGACTAGTGTGTGAAGGATAGGGGTCAGGTCTTTGTTATAAAAATCTCCTGTGAGATCATCTGGTCCAGGACTTTTATGTGCTAGGAATTTTTTGATTACTGCTTCAAATTTTTCAGCTATTATTGGTCTGTTCAGGCTTTTTGTTTCTTCTTCATTTGGTTTTGGAAGATTATATGTTTGTAGAAATTTACCATTTCACCTAGATTTTCAAATTTCTTGGCATATGGTTGTTCATAGTAATTTCTTATAATGCTTTATATTTCTGTGGTATCAGTTGTGCACTCTCCTCTTTCATTTCTGATTGTCTCTAGGACATTGTTGAATGCTGAAATTCTTTGTTGATATTTTGCTTGGAAGATCTATCCCATTTTGACATTGGGGTGTTAAAATTCCCTACTATAAGAGTGTTGCTGTCAATACCTTTCTTGAAGTCCTCCAGGATTTTCCTTATATATTTGAGTATTCTTATGTTGGGTGCATATATATTTATAATATTTATATCTTCTTGATGGATTTTTTCCTTGAGTATTATGAAGTTCTTCCAGGTCTGTTTTATGGTCCTTGTTTTGATATCTGTTTTGTCTGATCTGAGTATTGCTACCCTGGCTTTTTTTTTTCCCTGTCCTTTGCTTGGAATATTTGTTTCCAGCACTTCACTTTCAGTCTGTGTAGGTCTTTTGTTCTGAGGTGGGTCTCTTGTAGGCTTCATATGCGTGTGTCATGATTTCTATTCATTCAGCTACTCTATGTCTTTAGATTGGAACATTTTATCCATTTACATTTAAGTTTATTATTGATAGGTACTTAATTCATTGCTTTTTTACTTCTTTTGTACCTGTGTTCCTCTCTCTCTCATTCTTTTTCTTTCTTTTCTTAAAAACAGTCCCTTTAGCATATCTTGCAGTGCTGGTTTGGTGGAAGTGTATTCTTTCATCCTTCTTTTGTGTGGGAAACTCCTTATTTTACTTTCCATTTTAATTGAGAATCTTACTAGGTAGAGTAGTCTTGGTTGTAGGTCTTTGCTTTTCATTACTTGGAATATTTCTTGTCATTTCCTTCTGGCTTGCAGTGTTTCCATTGAGAGGTCAGCTGTTGGTCTTATTGGGGCGCCCTTGTATATTACTTCCTGTTTCTGCCTTGCTGTCTTTACAATTCCCTCTTTGTATTGGAATTTTGCCATTTTATTTATGTGTCTTGGAGTTGGACTGTTAAGGTTCATCTTGATTAGGACCTTCGGTGCTTGCTAAATTCGTATGACTTTTTCTCTCATCCATTTAGGGAAGTTTTCCATCATTACTTTTTCAAATAGATTTTCTATCCATTGCTCTTATTCTTCTCCTTCTGGTATCCCTATTATATGGATATTATTACATTTCATGTTGTCTTGCAGTTCCCTTACCACCTCTTTATTCTTTCTGAGTCTGTCTTTTCTTGCTCTTTCTGGGTGTTTTTTCTACCTTGTCCTGCAGCTCACTGATTTGATCCTCTGCTTCATCTAGCCTGATTTTGATTCCTTCTACTGTGTCCTTCAGTTCAGAAATTGTATTCTTCATTTCCTCTTGGCCCTTCTTGATAGTTTTTAATTTCTTTTTTTCTTGTTGATATAGTTTGCAGTAAGTCCACCATAGTTTCCCTGTAGTTTTTGGTAATTCTCAGTGAGCTCATTGAGCTTCTGTATAACCATTGCTTTGAATTCAGTATCTGATAGTTGACTTGCCTCTGTTTACTTTAGCAGTCTTTCTGAGGCTTCCTCCATTCCTGTCATTTGTGGTTTGTGTCTTTGTCTTTCCATTTTTTGTGAGTCTCTTTTTGTTAGACTCTTCTTTAATTGATCTGTTCTGACTCCCCAAGTTTGTGGTGTGAACTATGGTAGGAGACCTGTGAGATTCAGTAGTGCTGTCTCCTTGATCGCCTGTACTTGATGCTCTTGGGGTGCCATTTCTGTTGGCTCTTATGATGTATTTGGGATTAGATTGTTGTTCAATCTTTCTTTGGTGGGTCCTTCCCTCCAGCTGGTTGACTGAGGGTCACTCCACCCACCACATCTTGCATGCTGTTGTGCAGATGCTGCCAAAAGAAAAACACAAAGCCCAGGGAGTAAGCCCAGATCTGCAAAAATATCTCCCCATCCCCCGCAATCTCAGCATCAACAGCAAATGAACTCGAGTTAATAAGGGTGTAAAGAGATTAAGACTATTTATTATTAGAAAGGAGTGAAATAAACTATAGTATTAATTCTAGTGACTTACTATGCACAAACTTGCTGGACAAGAAATGAAAGTTAAAATGCTATGTAGGAAAGAAGATATAATCGTGGAGAAGACCACAGTGGATTTTATCTCTGTAGCCTTTAGTATTTACCACTCTTGTTTTCTTTCTGTATCTGCCTCTGTTGATGTCAGCTATTGAGCCTGCGTGACCTAAGACAGACTGTCGGATACTTCCAGGGATCTTCTGTCCCTGGCTGTCTTCTTCAGGTATTGATCTCATTACTCTGCACTCAGCAATGAGGCTTAAGCACCGTAGGGTGGGGCAGAATTCCTCCTGGGGTTGGGGATATTGTTTCTTCTTAGGCTGCTGCTGCTCTGAGGGGAGTGGTCTGCTTCAGCAGGATGGCTGCTGCAGTATGGGACACAACTCAGCACCTGGATCCCAGCAGCTGCTCTCTCAATTCTCTCCCTCAAGCGTCTGTCCCGTCTCTCCTCAAGCATCTCTAGTCCACTCTGTCCCCCTTTGCCAGGGTTTATACCTGTGGTTGTCTCCTTTAGTTATTAAGCTAGTTTCCCTGCACTCAGCAGTCAGGCTTAAGCAACACATAACCAGGGTAGGAGTCTTTCTTGGGGTGGGGCTGTTTTTTTTCCCTCAGGCTGCTGCCCCTTGAGGGGGAGTAGTCTGCGCCACTGTTTTCAGGGTGACTCAGCACCAGGTTGCCCGAGGCTACTCTCTCTGCGCTGTACCCAAAGCTTCTGTCCCCAGTATCTTCTCAGGCATCTCCAGCCCACTCTTCTCCCACCTTTGCTGAAACCCAGACAGACTGTGTTGAAGCTGGTTCTTCTGTCTGTCCGGGCTGTAAGCCTTCTCTCTCACTATAGTTCAGTTGTTTGTTCTGGGTAATTTCTTCATAATTTAGTTGTAATTTCAGATTGATTCTGGGAGGAGTTTAGTGTGGCTTCCATTCACTCCTCCTTCATCTTGCCACTACTTGTTCTCTGCAAGACAAGGAAAGGGTCCTCAGGAAAAAACAATCTGTCTCACATCCTCATCCAAAATTTGAGTTTCCAGAACTAGGTTGTGGGTTCAATCCCTGATAAGGGGTTTATACAAAAAGCAATTGATCGGTGTTTCTCTCTCACGTCCATGTTTTCTCTTTGTCTCTCTGTTCGTCTTCACTTGCTGGGGTTCTGGCAACAGTGGGAGCAGAGTGGGCTGGAGATGTGTCTGTGTCACACTTTCTTTATCCATTTCTCTGTCAGTGGACACTTAAGTTGTTTTCCTCTCTTGGATATTTTGAATAATGCTGCAATAAACAAGGGAACACAGATACTTCTTTGAGATAGTGATTTCATTTCCTTCAAATATATACCCAGAAGGGGACTTGCTCTGCCATACAGTGACTCTATTTTTAATTTTTTGAGGAATCTCCATACTTTTTTTCCTTTGTGGCTGCACCAATTTACGTTCCCACCAGCAGCCCTTTTCACCACATCCTCCCCAACACTTATCCCATCTTTTTGTTAATAGCCATTTTATCAGTTGTAAGGTGATGGTACCTCATTGTGGTTTTGATTTGCATTTTGCTGATGATTAGTTATGTTGAGCACTTTTTCAGTTAATTTTAGCAATTTTTTTTCTTTGGAAAAATGTCTATTCAGATCCTCTTCCCATTTTTTACTCAGATTTTTTTTTGCTGTTGAGTTGTATGAGTCCTTTATATGTTTTGAATATTAATTTCTTATTAGATATATAGTCTGGAAATTACTTTCTCCTGTTTCATAGGTTGCCTTTTCAGTTTGTTGATTGCTTTTTTGCTTTGGAGAAGCTTTTTAGTTTAATGTTCCACTTGTTGATTTTTGCTTTTTGTTGCTTGTGTTTTTGTTTTTATAGTCAAAAATATTTATTGCCAGGACTGATGTCAGGTTGCTTTCCCCCTGTTTTCTTTTAGGATTTTTAAAGTTTAAGGTTTTTCATGTAAAGTCTTAATTCATTTCAAGTTGACTTTTGTAAATGGTATGAGATAGACATCCAGATTCATTCTTTTGCATCTAATGTAGTGTTTTGGTTCATCTGTTTTTTATTAAACATTAGAAGTGATAAACCATGTTTTGAAAATTGTATGAAGTAGTGGCTAATCAGGCTTTCACGTTGGGTTTGTTAATGTTATATTGTGTCTGAGAATTAGCCATGACCCCCTTTTTGAAACTTTACTTTCTGAAAATTTTGTGCATGTAATGTCTTCAGGAGCCACACGATGGCATAAACAGTGCTTTGAAACTGGTAGACTTGTAAACATGCTCTTAGAGAATGTTTGCTTTGTATATTCATACATTCTTTTAGAAAATTAATATATAGAATTTAATAAAAGGACCCTCCAAATATTCAATCACCTTAAGAAATAAAACATTACAAATGTAGTTGAAATCTCTTGGTACGCTTTTCTGTTTTAATTAGTTTCTCTCTTCCAGAAGAATTTTCTTCATGAGGAAGTCACTTTTCTGAATTTATCACATATATGCATGTCTTTATACTTTTATTACACATTCATGTATTCTCAACAGTGCATGAGATTGTGTCTACTGTTTTAGAGTTTATATAATGTATACTATTTTGTCTTACTATGCAAATTAATGTTTTTCACTAAACAATTTTTAGATTTATTCATGTGGAATTATGTAGTTTTAGTGGATATTTTTCTTTTGTTTGTATATAGTATTTCATTGAAGAGTGTCAGGGAAAAGTATGTGGGTGGTGATTTGGCAAGTACTGAGTGTTTGAAGTGCCTTGTTTAGGACACGATCTGGCTAGGTACATGCAAAAGACTGTTCTGTTTGGGTGCTATGTGCTTTTCTCATTAGTTTTGTTTTTATTCTCAGCATCCTTTATGTCTGATAAAGTGTGAAGGTTCTACTTCCAATCTGGAGTCCTCTCTCCCCCTCCTCCCATGGCACATCTTGCTACCTGGACTGTCTTCCACAACTGGATGTCGCCAGACTTATACCTTTCTCCAGCCTGAGCCAAAATGATTTAATGTCTTTTTATCACATGTCATATAGATTCCTTAGCCTGGAATTGACAGGTCTTTAAATTGTGACCCTAAAGTGCCCTAACTCCCCCTATCTCTGTTCACACTGTTTCCACAAAATGAGTCTTGTCATTGTTCTCTGGATCAGCTTTCCAGCTTTCCAGCTTTCCATTGGTTTGTTCTATTTTTTTCTTTCTTCACCCAGAATAATCTCTTTTCTCTCCCCATGTCCTCCTTTTGAAATTTAACATATCTTTTATTTTATGCGATCTTGGACAGGTTATTCAATATTCCTCAGATGTGACGTCCTTAGATTCCTCATTTTAAAAAGCATTCAGCCCTGGCTCATGTGACTCAGTGGATTGAGTGTCAGCCGGCAAACCAAAAAGTTGTGGGTTTGATTCCCAGTCAGGGCACATGCCAGGGTTGTGGGCCAGGTTCCCAGTTTGGGGTGCACAAGAAACAACTGCACATTGCTGTTTCTCTCCCTCTCTTTCTACTTCCTTTCCCCTCTCTCTACAAATAAATAAATAAAAATCTTAAAAAGAAATATCCAGTGAAGCTAGGCTCTTGTTCCAGACCTTATGTTGCCCTGTCATTGTATTTCCTGCTGTTCTTATACTGGTACCATTATATTATGTTCTGACATCAAGGAAGTAATACTTGTTTTCATCCCATCGGTTGACATATTTTTAACTTAAAATTTTTATTATGAAACTTTTTAAGTATAAAAATGGAAGTAATGAATCCCTGTATACTCATTAACCAGGCTTAATTACTGTAGTGCCATATTTGCTTTATATTTTTTCTCTTTTCTAATAAGATATAACTGGCATATAACATACTAGTTTCAGCTGTGCAGCATAATGATTCAATATTTGTGTATGTTGGGAGATAATCACCACAATAAGTCTAGTTAATCTGTCCCCCATATATAGTTATAAATTTTTTTTTCTTGTGATGAGAACTTTAAATATCTACTCTCAGCCACTTTCACATATGCAATACAGTATTATGTTTTTCTGTATTTTTATTGTTGACACTATTATAGATATCTCCATCCTTCCTACCCTTTGCCTCTGTTCTCCCAACTCCTGCTCCCCCTTTCTCTGGCCATCACCATACTTTTGTCTGTGTCCATAGGATATACATACATACTAGGTCTATCCGTAAAGTATCCAGCCATGTACTATGAAAAATAGAGATATTTATTGAAGAAAATACAAGATACAAGAAACGGTATATATAAGATAATGACACCTCAGTACTCTTCAAAGTAGGCACTTTGAGACCTCACACAGTTCTCCCAGCGTCATTACCACCTGCAGCACAATATTCCTTCTGCTCTGATAGCAGAAGCCATGCAATGAATTTTGCCATGATACATACATTTCATGCCAAGAACCTGTGTCAAATCTCGGACATGTATTTTTTTGAATCACCAGATTGGCTTCTGGTTCTCTCACTGTAAGTCACCAATCTTTGTTGATTGCAGTCCACACATGTTCAACATTCTCAGATGTTCTGCGTTTTCCATGCCTTATACAACGTGGATTACTTGCAACAGATGATGGACCATCTTTGGAGCATTTGTGCCACGCTGCACTCATTTCATCATCCTTGAACACCTGAATCATCTGAATGGTTTCCATGGAGGAATATTCTAGCTTAACACAAAATCTGATGCAGATTCATTGCTCTGCTTGCTTAGTCATTTTGTCTGCAACAGCCACACAGTACACATGCTCATTCAGTGGTGTCTACTAACCCCACTGACTAGTACAGTGAGGTCAGTGTTGTTCACACATGCACCTTCCAGTTCATTCTCCTTGGCTCTCAGGTTATATCACTGTCATGCAAACAGTTCTTGTTATGTTAACAATAACTGGACTTTTTCTGGACAGACCTTGTATATGTTCTTTAGCAAATCCCTCTACCTTCTTTCATCCATTCCTCTTCTCCTCCTTCCTCTCTGACAGCTCTCAGTCTGTTTCATGTATCCATGCCTCTGTGTCATATAGTATTATCAAGTATAGTCACCATGCTGTACATTATATCTCATAACATTTCTTTTATAACTGGAATTTCTACCTTTTGACATTTCGCCCATTTCGCTCATCCTACCCCTGCCCACTGTGGCAACCTTCAGCCTGTCCCCTGTATCTGTGAATCTGTGAATTTGATTTCATGTTGTAGTTTTGTTTTTAGATTCCATCTATAAGTGAAATCATACAGTATTTATCTTTTTCTGTAAGATTTATTTCACTTAGCATAATGCTATCTTAGGACCATTCATGTCACAAAAAGCAAGATTTTCTTTTTATGGCTGAATAATATTCCATTGTGTATATATGTACCACATTTTCTTCATCCATTCATTCATCAGTGGACACTTGCATTGTTTCCATATCTTGGCTCTTATAAATAGTGCTACAATGACCATGTTGATGCATATATTTCTTTGAGTTAGTGTTTTTGTTTTCTTTGGTAAGTACCTGGGAGTGGAATTACTGAATCATATGGTAGTTCTATTTTTAATTTTTTGAGGAACCTCTGTACTGTTTTCCATGGTGGCTATAAAGATTCCTTTTTCTCAGTATGCTTGACAACGGTAGTAATTCCTTGTCTTTCGTATGATAACCATTGTAACAGTGTGAAGTGATAACCTCATTGTAGTTTTGATTTGTGCTTGGCTTGTCTAATGGCTAGTGATGTTGTTCACTTTTCATGTACTTGTTGGCCATCTGTGTATCTTTTTTGGAAATGTGTCTATTCAGATCCTCTTTCCACTTTTTAAATCAGATTAATTTTTTTTACAATTGAGTTATATGAGTTCTGTATTATAATTTAATGCTTTTATTCCCCCAGCAGTCACTACACTGTTGTCCATGTCCATGAGTCCTTTTTCCTTTTTGCTCAATCCCTCCATCACCTAACCTCCTCCCATCCCAGCTGTCATTTGCTCTCCAGGTGTGAGTCTGGCCCCATTTTCCTTGTTTGTTCAGTTTGTTCATTAGATTCCACATGTAAGTGAAATCATATGGTATTTGTCTTTTTCTGACTGGGTTATTTCACTTAGCATAATATTCTCCAGGTCTGTCCATACTGTTGCAAAGGCTAAAATTTTCTTCTTTTTTATGGCCAAGTAGCATTCCATTGTGTGAATGTCCCATAGTTGTTTTTATCAACTCTGTTTTATCAACTACTGATGGACAGTTGGTCTGTTTCAAATCTTAACAGTTTTAAATAATCATCATAGGGGTACTTATGTTCATTCGAATTAGTGTTCTGGGTTTTTTGGATATATCCCAGAAGTGGGATAACTGGGTTGGAAGGCAGATTTATTTTTAATTTTTAAGGTATCTCCACACTGCTTTCCACAGTCTCTGCACCAATCTGCATTCCCACAAACACTGCAAAAGGGTTCCCTTTTCTCCATGTCCTCGCCAGTACCTGTTGTTTATTGATTATGTGATGATACCCATTCTGACAGATGTGAGGTGATATCTTAATGTGGTTTTAATTTGCATTTCCCTGATAACTAATTATGTTGAGCATCTTTTCATATGTCTATTGACTATCTATATGTCCTCTTTTGAGAAGCACCTATTCAGGTCCTTTGCCCATTTTTTAATTCGGTTCTTGGGTTTTTTGGTGTTGAATTTTGTAAGTTCTTTATAAATTTCAGATACTAACCACTTATGAGATATATTGACAAATATGTTCCCCATTCTGTGGGTTGTCTTTTTATTTTGTTGATGATTTCCTTTGTCATGCAAAAACATTTTAGTTTGATGTAGTCTCATTTGTTCATATTTTCTTTTGTTTCCCTTGCCTGATAAAATATTTCTATGAGCATTGTCTGAGATTTTGCTGCCTTTTTTTCTTCTACGAATTTTATGGTTTCAGGTCCAAATTTAAGTCTGTGATTGAGTTTTGAATTTATTCTTGTGTGTGATATAAGAAGGCAGTCTAGTTTCATTTTTCTGCACATATCTGTCCAGTTTTCCCAGCACTGTTTTTTGAATAAACTATCTTTTGCCCATCATGTGTATTTGCTTCTTCTGTTGAATATAAATTGACTACCAAAGTCAATTTCTGGGCTCTCTGGAAAATCTGTTATTTCTGGGCTCTCTATTCTGTTCCATTTGTCTAGGTGTCTGTTTTTATGCCAGTACCATGCTATTTTGGTTACTGTGGCCTCATAGTATATTTGATGTCAGGTAGTGTGATTCCTCCAACTTTGTTGTTCTTTCTCAAGATCGCTGTTGCTGTGTGGGGTTGTTTGTGGTTCCATATACATTTTTGAAATATTTGTTTGAGTTCTGTGAGATATGTCATTGGAATCTTGATTTGAATGTACTGAATATATAAATTGCTTTGGGTAGTGTGGACATTTTAATGATGTTAATTCTTATCCATGAACATGCTTCCATTTATTTGTATCTTCTTCAGTTTTTTTTCTTCATTGTCTTATAATTTTGCAAATACAGGTCTTTTCATCCTTGGTTAAGTTTATTCCTAGGTATTTTATTCTTTTTTGTAGCAATTGTGAATGGGATTGTTTTCTTAGTTTCCCTTTTTGTTACTTCATTATTGGCATATAAAAATGAAAGTGATTTCTGGATATTGATTTTGTATCCTGCTACTTTGCTGAATTTCTTTATTAGCCCCAGCAGTTTCTTGGTAGAGTCTTTGGAATTCTGTATGTACAGTATCATGTCATTTGCAAATAATGACAGTTTTACTTCTTTCTTTTTCAATCTCAGTGCCTTTTATTTCTTCTTCTTATATATCAATACTCTGTCTTAGACTTCCATTATTATGTTGTATAAGAGAGGTAGTGGTGGGGGGTAAATGCAGACAACTGTATTTGAACAACAATAAAATACTTTTTTAAAAAAAGAGGTTAAAGGGGACATCCCTGTCTTGTTGCAAAATTTAAGGGGCATGTTTATAGTTTTTGCCTGTTGAGAATGATGCTAGCAGTGTCCTTGTCATATATGGCCCTTATAATGTTTATGTTTGTTCACTGTACTCCCACTTTGCTGAGAGTTTTTTATCATAAACTGGTGCTGGATTTTGTAAAATGCTTCTTTAGCATCTATTGATATGTTCATGTGGTTTTTATCCTACATTTTGTTTATGTGGTGAATCCCATTCATTAATTTATGAATGTTGTACCAACCTTGCATTCTCAGAATAAATCCCACTTGATCATGGTATATGATGTTTTTTAATACCTTGCTGTATTTGGTTTGCTAATATATTGTTGAAGATTTTAGCATCTGTGTTCACCAGGGATATTAGCCTAAATTTTTTCTTTGTCATGTCTTCATCTGGTTTTGGAAGTGGGATAGTGTTGGCCTGGTTAAATGACCTTGGGAGCCTTCCCTTCTCTTGAATGGTATGGAATAGTTTGAGAAGGAAATGCGTTAGTTCTTGGAATTTTGGGAGTTTTTTTATTACTGCATCAATTTCACTAGATGTAATCTGTGATTACATCTGATTCTTTGGTTCTCTGATTCTTTCTCTTTAGTTTTGTAAAATTGTATGCTTCCTGGAATTTATCCATTTTGTCCAAATTGTCCAGTTTGTTGGCATATATTAGTTCATAATATTTTGTTACAAAACTTAATATTTCTTTGGTGTCAGTTGTTATTTCTCCTCTTTTATTTCTGATTTTATTTATTTGGGTCCTATCTCTCTTTTTGATGAGTCTGGTTAAAGTTTGTCAAAATTCTTTATCTTGTCAAAGAACCAGCTCTTGAATTCATTGATCATTTTTATCATTTATTAAACTCTCTTTCTTTTATTTTTGCTCTGATCTTTATCATTTCTTTCCTTCTAATTACTTTGGGATTTATTGTTGGTTCTTTTAAAGTTCCTTTAAGTGTAAAGTTGGATCGTATATTTGAGCCTTTTTTTTTTCAGGTAGGCCAGTAATGCTGTGAATGTCTGTCTTAGGATTGCTTTCCCAGTGTCCCACAGATTTGCATTGTTGCGTCCTCATTTTCATTTGTTTCAAGGTATCTTTTGATTTCTTGATCTCGTTGTTGACCTATTCGTTGCTTAAAGATGTTATTTAGCTTCTATGTCTGCATGTTTTTCAGTGCCCTTGTGATTGATTTCTAGTTTCATAGCATTGTGTTCAGAGAAGATGCTTGATATGATTTTGGTCTTTTTAAATTGATTGAGACTTGTTTTGTATCCTAACATGTAGTGCATCCTAGAAAATGTTCCATGTGCACTTGAAAAGTATGTATGTTCTGCTTTGGGATGAAATGCTGTCAAGATACCAGTTAAGTCCATTTGATATAGTGTATCTTTTAAAGCTGCTGTCTCCAGTTAATTTTCTGTCTGGAAGGTCTATCCATTGAAGTGAGTGTGTTATTAAAATCCTTGACCTGGACTGTATTTCTATCAGTCTCTCCCTTTATGTCCATCAAGACTTACTTCACCTATTTAGGTCTTCCTATGTTGGGTATGTAAATATTTACTAGGGTTATATCCTCTTGTTGGGTTGTTCACTTTATCGTTATTTAGTGTCCTTCTTTGTCTCAGTATAGGCTTGGCTTTAAAGTCTATTTTGTGGGATATAAGTACTGCTACCCCAGATTTTTTTTCTTTCCATTTGCATGAAATATCTTTTTCTATCCCTTTACTTTTAGTCTATATGTATCTTTCTATCTGAGAGGGGTCTCTTGGAGGCAGCAAATATATGGATCTAGTTTTCTTACACATTCAGCTACTTTATGTCTTTTGGTTGGACCATTTAAGCCATCTACATTTAAGGGAATTATTGATAAATACATATTTAGTGCCATTTTATTTTTAGACTATTCTCCTTTGTGTTTTTTTTTCTTCTTAATCTTTTTAAAGCAAGACATTTAAGAGTTTTTGCAGTATTGGTTTTAACAAACTCCTTTAGCTTTTTCTTGTCTGGGAAGCTCCTTATTTCTATTTGGATTTTATGTTATTTATACTTTTAAAATATATTTTATGAATTACTTTATTATAGTTGTCCCAGTTTTTCTCTCTTTGCCTCCCTGTGCCTGGTACCCCACTTCCATGCAGTAACCCCTCTACCCACTTAGCTCATGCCCATAATTCATGCATATAAGTCTTTGTCTTCTCCATTTCCTATATTATTCTTAACATCTCCCTGTCTATTTGCTACCAACCAATTATGCTTTTTAATCTCAACACCATTTCCCTCTTCCCCCCCTCTTCTTTCCCAGCTGAGAACCCTCCAAATGATCTCCATATCTATGATTCTGTTCCTTTTTTGGTTAGTATTTGCTGTTGATGTTGCTTTTAGATTCAGTTGTTGATAGTTGTGAATTTGTTGCCTTCTTAATGTTCGTAGCTTTTATTTTTTTTCTTAAATAAGTCCCTTATTTAAGGGACTGATGGGAATTACATTTTATGTAATGATGGCTTAGAGATGAAAAACTCCTTTAACTTTATTTTGTCTGGGAGCACTTTATCTGCCCTTCGAATCTAAATGATAGCTTTGCTGGATACAGTAATCTAGGTTGTAGGTCCTTGCCTTTTATCACTTTGAATACTTGCCTCTTGCCTGCAAGGTTCCTTTTGAGAAATCAGCTGATAGTCTTATGGGAACTCCTTTGTAGGTAACTCTCTGCTTCTCTTTTGCTGCTTTTAAGATTTTCTCTTTGTCTTTCACCTTTGGCATTTTAATTACAATGTGTCTTGCTGTAGTCCTCTTTGGGTCCAACTTGTTTGGGACTCTCTGTCCTAACTTGACTAGTACGTCTATTACCTTCACCAAATTAGGAAAGTGTTCTGTCATTGTTTTTTCAAACAAGTTTTCAATTTCTTGGTCTTCCTCTTCTCCTCTGGCATCCCTCTGATTCAGATATTGGCACATTTGGAAAAGCCCCAGAGTCTTCTTATACTATCCTAATTTTTTTGAATTTGTGTTTCTTTTTGCAGTTCTGGTTGAATATTTATTCAACCAGAAAGGAATATTTTTTCTTTTTCTTCCAAATCATTGATTTCAATCCCAGCTTCCTCCCCTTTATTATTGGTTTCCTGAAGATTTTTCTTTATTTCACTTAGTGTAACCTTCATTTCTTCCTTTATGTTGTTGCTGTACTCAGTGAGTTCTTTCAGTATCTTAATCACCAAAAAAAAAAAATCACCAGTGTTTTGAACACTCCATCTGATAGTTGTCTATCTTTGTTTTGTTTAGCTCTTTTTGTGGGGTTTTGTTCTGTTCTTTGATTTGAGCTGTATTACTTTGTTGCCTCAGTTTGGCAGCCTCCCTGTGTTTGTCTCTGTATATTAGATAGAACTGGTTAGAATCCTTGTAAAAGGTACCTGTATATTGTATGGGGCAGAGCCTTAGGTAATCATTAGGGTGGAGCAACCCCCTTCACCACTTTGTTGCTGTGTGTGGCAGAGGGCTCTGAGAGGTGATTGTGCCACTGCCTGGCTTCCTGGGGTTTGTGCAGCAGTCTCCTTGTTTCCAGTTACTTACCCACTCCCCATATGCAACTGGCACCCTTGCAGTTGTTGCCCTGGTGTTAAGTTCCAGAGTGTATGGTTTTCTATACATTTGAAGACCTTAAGGACCCTTTAAGCAAAGTTGCCTGAAAATTCAGCAGTTGTTCTGCCGCCCCAACTCCCACTGGTTTTTGTAGCCAGAAGTTATGGGTATTTATCTGATCAACACTGGAACCCTGGGCTGTGCAGTGTGGCCTGGGGTTGGATTTTCTTGCTCCCATGGTGACCCTCCCAGTCTTTATCCACCACATGTTAATGTGGGAGAACACATGCCCATTCTGCCACCTCCGCTACAGCCTCTTACACCGCACTGCGTCTCCTTCCCCCTCCTACCCATCTAGATGATTGTGGGGTCTTTAAATCCCTCATTTGGTCTCCCATATAGTTCATTATTCTGATAGTTCTAGGTGTTATTAGTTTCAAGATTTACTTGTGATTCTTTTTGTAGTTGCACCAGGAGGCGAAGTGTGTCTGCCTACGCCTCCATCTTGACCATAAGTGTCTCCTCTGATTTTAAATGATAGGCCTGCTGGGTAAGATAGCCTTAGTTATAGGTCTTTCCTTTTCATCACATTGAATATTTTATGCCATTCCCTTCTGGCCTGAAACATTTCCATTGAGAAATCAGATGATAATCTTTTTCGTGCTCCCTGTATGTAACTACCTGCTTTTCTCTTGCAGCTTTAAGTACTCTCACCTTGTCATTTTATTTATAATATGTCTTCATGTAGGCCTCTTTGGGACCAATTTGTTTGGGACTCTGAGCTTCTTGAACTTGAGTGCCATTTTACTTCACCAGATTGAGGAAGTTTTTGTTCGTTGTTTCTTCAGAAAGGCTCTTGATCCCTTGCTCACTCTCTTCTCCTTCTGGTATTCCCATGAGGCAGATGTTGTTATGCTTCATGTTGTCCAAAATGTTTCTTAAGCTCTCCTCATTTTTTTAATTTCTTTCTTCTTTTTTGCTGTTTTCCCTGGGTGTTTTGTTTTTTCCTATCTTGACTTCCAAATCACTGATCAATCCGCTGATTTATCTAACCTGTTGTTTATTTCTTCTAGTGTGTTACCTATTCCAGATATTGCATTCTTTATTTCTGACTGTTTTCTGGTTGTTTTTTTATTGTGTATGTGACTTGTTTCATTCTGCTGAGTATCCTTAAAATCATTACTCTAAACTCTATCTCATAATTTGCTTGCCTCCAGTTCATTTAGGTCTTCATCTGGAGAATTTACTACTTCTCTGTATTTCTTTCTATGTATTGGGTACATCTGCAAAGACTCTGGTGTAGGCCTTTTTCAGACATTGCTTGTGACTGGCTCTGGTCTACCTGTTTGTAGCTATCAGCGATTCACAGTGTTTGCCTCCCTCCATTGGGTCTGTTTGTAGAAAGAACCTGGCTGCACACCAAGTTTAACTGTGATCAGCACTGTGCATGGAGGAGGGTCAGCGGAAGTCTTATAAAGCTCTCACAGTTCCATCTTAATTGTTAAACTAATCACAGAGTGGGTCAGAGTAATTCCTGCAGACAGGGCTATTGCTACCCCTCAAGCTGATGCCATTTGGAGGGGAGTGCTCTGCCTGAGAATGACAGCTTCTGTAGTGTGGGAGATGACTCAGCACAGGAAACCTAGTTGGTGTTACCTCACTTCTCTCCACACAGTCACCAACCCCAGACATTCCTTAAGCATCTCTAGTCCACTCTGCCCTTCCTCTGCTGGAGCCTATCTTAAGTGGCTCCAAATGAAATTTTTTTGCGTTAGCTCTTTAAGAGGCTCTCTGAGTCATTCTCCAGCGGTCACTCCCTGGCAAACAGAAACCCTGCTGCTTATTTACAGATGGATGTTATCAGGGTTCCATTATGGCTCAGGTGATATAGGCTGGGGAGCTCACCTTGGAGTTAGACCCCACACTTCTCAGTGGAACCCTATGATAGCTGAAATATCCTCCAGAACTTCAGCTGCTGCCCATGGGAGCACACCCAAGTCCTCTCTCACCTCCTCTGTACTTCCTACCAGTCCCATTGTGGTGAAGTTGTTTCTTTTCTCTGTTAATGGTTATAAGGGTTCTTTCCAGTTGATGGTCAGTTGTTTACTCATGATGATTTCTCTAGAATTTAGTTGTAATTCCACATTGGTTCTAGGAGGAGGTTAGTGTATCTTCTCCTAACTCCTGTATCTCCTGTATATGTCTTGGATATTAACCCTGTAGCAGATATATGATTTGAAAATAGGCCAAGATTGAGGTGTAGGTAGATAGATTTCACTTCCTTGCAAACCAAAAGGAGGATGACAACAACTTAAAAACAAAAAACAACTAGAACTGCCAGAAAATTGAACTGTGTGGAAGTCTGATAACCAAGGAGTTAAATAAGAAATATTCATCCAGACTGGTAGGAGGACTAGAGACCAGCAGCAAGGGCAGGAAGGATACATGACAAGGCAGTGGCTGGAAGGCTGGGTGCTAGCTGGTAGACCAAGAACATCCCCAAATTCACATGCGGATAAACCAGGAGGAAAACTGGGATGTGAGACAGACTGTGCAACACAGGGTTTCGATACAGGAAAATAAAGCCTCAAAACCTCTGGCTATAAATATCTGTGGGGGTTGTAGTGGTGGGAGAAACTGCCAGTCTTATAGGAGAGTCCATTGGAAGGGCCCAGAGTCCTAGAACATACACAGCCCACCCATTGGTGAATCAGCAAGAAGGCAGTAACTGAAAAGGCACAGTTTGCTAGTGGGAGTCAGAGGAAGTTATTGAAAGCAGGGTGAGAGTCCAGCAAGCAGCATTGTTCCCTCTCTGACCCTTCCCCCAAATACATGCCACAACATAGTAAAGTGGGTTGCTTCTCCCTAACAAATACCTACATTTCTGCCCCTTACAATGTAACTAATGAGTACACTGAGACAAAGAAATAGGGTCCAAGTGAAAAAACAGATCAAAACTCCAGAAAAAGAACTAAGTGACAAGGAAATAGTCAACCTATCACATGCAGACTCAAAACACTGATAATCAGAATGCTCACAGAAATAATCGAGTACAGACACAAAATAAAGGAAGAAGTCAAGGATATACAAAGTGAAATGAAGCAAAATATGGAGGGAACCAACAGTTAAGGGAAGCAAACTGTGACTTAAATCAATGACTTGAAACAAAAGGAAGAAATAAACATTCAACCGGAACACAAGAAGATACAAGAATTCAAGAAAATGACGACAGGCTTAGCAACCTTGGGAACAACTTTAAACGTTCCAACGTTTAAAGTTGCCAGAAGAGGAAGGTCCATCTGAATCATAATGATGCCAGAAGAGGAAGAGCAAGAAATTGAAAACTTGTTTGAAAAAATAATGAAAGAGAACTTGCCGAATCTTGCGAAGGAAATAGATATACAAGTCTAAGAAGTTTGGAGAGTGAGAAACAAGTTGGACCCAAAGAGGATCACACCAAGACACATCATAATTAAATTACCCAGGAATAAAGATAAAGAGAGAATCTTAAAAGCAGCAAGAGGAAAGGAGAGAGTTACCTACAAAGGAGTTCCCCTAAGACTGTCCACTGATATCTGAAAAGAAACCTAACAGGCAAGAAGGGGCTTCAAAGAAGTATTCAGAGTCATGAAAAGCAAGGACCTGCATCTAAGGTTACTCTATCCAGCAAAGCCATCATTTAAAATGCAAGGACAGATAAAATACTTCCGAGATAAGGTCAAATTAAAGGAGTTCATCATCACCGAGTCCTTATTATATGAAATGTTTAAGGGACTTATCTAAGGAAAAGAGAAAAACTAAAACTATGAATGGTAAAATGACAACTATCAATAACTGAAACTAAGGCAAAAAAAGACTGCAGACAAGTAGAACAGAAACAGAATCACAGAAATGGAGATCACATGCAGGGTTATCAGAGAGAGAGGGAAAGAATGGGGGGAAAGTTACAGGTAATAAGAAGCATAATTGGTAGGTACAAAGTAGACAGGGGGAGGTTAAGAACAGTATAGGAAATGGAGAAGCCAAAGAACTTATATACGTGACTCATGAGCATGAACTAGGGGTGAAGTGCTCTGGAGGGAATGGGGGTACTGAGCAGAAGGGGATAAAGACAGAAAAAAATGGGACAACTGCAATAGCAAAGTCAACAAAATATACTTAAAACAATACTTTCCCCTCTCAGTATGTTTCCTTTGATTTTATTGATGGCTTCCTTTGCTGGGCAGAAGCATTACAATTTGTTTTGGTCCCACTTTTTATTTTTGTTTTTGATGCCTTTGCTTTTAATATCAAATCCAAGGAATCATTCCCAATATCCATATGAAGGAGCTTACCACCTGTCTTCTAGGAGTTTTATAGTTTCAGGTCTTACATTCAAGTCTTTAAACCATTTTGAGTTAGTTTTTGTTTATGGTTTGAGTCTGGTTTTATTCTTTTGCATGTGGCTGTCCAGTTTTCCCAGCATCATTTATTGAAGAGACTGTTCATTCCCCATTGTATATTCTTGGTGCCTTTATCATGAATTAACTGACCGTATATATGGGTGTTTATTCTGGACTCTCAATTCTGTTACACTGATGTCTGGTTTTATGCCAATACTATGCTGTTTGAAGACTACAACTTTTTAATATAGTCAGAAATCAAACTTCTGGCCAAGATGGAGGCGTAGGTGGAAATACTGTGCCTCCTCGCACAACCCAATTTAAGGACAACAAAATGCAACCAAGCAGACAGAAAAGTAAACTGTACAGAAGTCCAACAACAATGAACCATTCATCTAGACTGGTAAGGGGGCGGAGTCGGGTACTAGCAGGAGGAGGCTGTGATTAGCGACCCGGGCAGGTGCCGACAGAAACTCAGTATGGCTCGCAGGGTGGCTGGCTGGCCATGGACACACATTTGTGCACAGAGAAACCAGGCAGGTTTAAAAATGGTCAGTGAGACTGACTGCACAACCCAGGGCCCCAGTAATGGGAAATAAACCCTAAAAGCACCGATTAGAAAATCTTTTGGGGGCTGAGGTGTAGGGAGAGGCTCCTAGCCCCACAGGAGAGTTCACTGGGGAGATCCACAGGGTCCTAGAATAAACACAAGCACACTCACCCAGGAACCAACACCAGAAGGTCCCAATTTGCTTGTGGGAAACGGCAGAAGGGACCAAAATTCAAGAGAAAGTAGAAAAAACACCATAGCTCCCTGTCTGACACTGCCCCCAGTCACAACCCAGTGACTGGGCTGACCCACCCCAGTGAACACCTAAGCTTTCACCCCTGATATGTAACAGGCAAGACCAGACCAAAATATTATGGCTCAAGAAGAAGAACAGCTCAAAGCCCCAGAGCCAATACTTCTAAGTGACCAAGAGATAGCCAGCCTATCAGATGCACAGTTCAAAACACTGGTGATCAGGATGCTCACTGCACTGGTTGATTTTAGTCACAAATGAAAAAATGAAGGCTACACTAAGTGAAAAATGAAGCAAATTGCACAGGGAACCAATAGTGATGGAAACAAATCTGGTACTAAAATCAATGATGTGGACCAGAGGGAAGAAAGAAATGACCAAACAGAAAAGAATGAAGAAGCAAGAATTCAAAAAAATGAGGGGAGGCTTAGGAACCTCCAGGACATCTTAAAACATTCCAACATCTGAATTATAGGGGTACCAGAAGGGGAAGAGGTGGAGCAACAAGAGGAAAACTTATTTGAACAAATAATAAAGGAGAACTCCCCCAATCTGACAAAGGAAATAGACTTCCAGGAAGCTCAGAGAGTCCCAAAGAAGTTGGACCCAAGAAGGAACACACCAAGGCACATCATAATTACATCAGCCAAGATGAAAATGAAGGAGAGAATCCTAGAAGCAGCAAGAGATAAGGGGACAGTCACCTACAAAGGAGTTCCCATCAGACTGTCAGCTGATTTCTCAAAAGAGACCTTACAGGCAAGAAGGGGCTGGGAAGAAGTATTCCAACCCATGAAATCCAAAGACCTACATCCAAGATTGATCTATCCAGCAAAGCTTTCATTTAGAATGGAAGGGCAGACAAAGTGCTTCTCAGATAAGGTCAAGTTCAAGGAGTTCATCATCACCAAGCTCCTATTATATGAAATGTTAAAGGGGCTTATCTAAGAAAAAGAAGATAAAAGATATGAACAGTGAAAGGACAGCACACTCACAGTTATTAACAACCACACCTAAAACAAAAGCAAACTAAGAGGACAGCTAGATCAGGAGTGGAACCACAGAAATGAAGATCACATGGAGGGTTAGCAACAGGGGAGTCAGAGGGGGAGAAGGGAGGAGAAGGTATAGAGAATAAATAGCATAGATGGTAGGTAGAAAATAGACAAGGAGAGGCAAGAATAATATGGGAAATATAGAATCTAAAGAACTTGTGACACATGGATTTGAACTAAAAGGGGGCAGTGGAGAGAGGGTGAAGGGGAATGAAAGAAGGAAAATGGGGCAACTGTAATGGCATAATCAAAATATATTTTTTAAAAAGGTGAAGGGATTAGCAGTATAAATTGTAAGTTTCAAAATAGTCTCAGAGGATGTAGATTACAGTATAGGGAATGTAGTCAATAATATGGTGATAACTATGTATGGTGTAAGTTGTCTACTTGAAGCATCAGAGGAACTGATGCAGACACCAGCCCACAGTGTCAGAGGCATTATGGGTGAGATACGAGATAAATTCACATGGACTACCAAGTCCTCTGGGAGAAAAGGGGAAGCACGGCTACTCCCTCATGGGGGGAGTGCCTCAGAGCAGCCTGGCCACTCTCTCAAGGGGAGAGTGCCCCAAACCTTGCCTTGACAGGTTTTTATTGGGTTCAGTTAGCACAGGAATACAGATAAAGTTCATTAATCATTGTCAGGAAGTAAGGATCAAACAATAGATAGCATACAAAGAACTACAAGGGCCTATTCTGAGTCAGGGTCTGTTAGCTAAAGGGCTATAAAACCTTGGGAAACAAACTCATTTCCTGCTCAAACCCTTATCATTCAATTGAGAGCATTCTTAGCAAAGCAGGTTCACAGGATTTTACATATCCTTTCTCAGGCCTGATCACCTGGGGAGCCCACCCTTTCCAGCACAGGGCTGCACCGCCCTCTGTCATTGTTTCAGGCTTAAGTCAGGCAGGGGAAGTAAGGCAGCCAAGAGGTTAGGATACTTCTCGAAATAGATTGAGGACTGAGGCTATGTCAAAGTGGAGGGGCAAGGGTCCATCACCCCCTTTTGCTGTAGCCCCCCAAGTCCTTCCCAGGGGCCTCCATGTGATCATGCCTGTCTTAGGTGGATCCTCCCTTGAGGAATCTTACCCATCATTGGCTAACCGGCCAAACATTGGGGGCTAGTTATGGATGAAGTAAAAGGAGCAGAAGCAGTGCTCCTGCCAGGGAGATAAGCTTTGTCTCCTTAGTGTCTTATGGTCTGAAGGTGCTCACTCAGCCTTAGCCATGGGGGGAGGTTACAGCTTCTGAAACCAGGCACGGCAGTTCCCAACAAGGAATCACTCTGTAAAGTTTATGGTTTTCTAACCACTATGCTGTACATTTGAAATAAATATAGAATAATATGGAATGTAAACTGCAATTGAAAAATAAAAAATTTTAAAAAGAAAAAGAGGACTTAACCTCATATTATCTCCCCATCATTATGCACAAACCCCCTTGCAAACATTCACCCATACATATCCTGTTCCAAAAAACCAAAACTCTCTTTCTTACATTGTCACTATCTATGATCAAATACACAGATAAATAAATACAGGGGCTGGGTAGGAACCACAATCGTGATTAAATTGAGGTATACATTTTATGATAGGGGAGTATTCAGAATGAGTAATTATAGATTTAGAAAATCATTGAATGCAGATTGATAGGAGAAACTAACTTTCAGTTAAGAATTTTTGAGTCATATTTAATGGGAGGAAAAGACATTTCCTTTCTAAAGAGGATTTAGAGTAATGGAGTAGAAGCAGTGTTCCTGAGAGGGAGGAAATGGACTGCTTCCCTTGCAGTTCTGTTCTCTCCTCAACCCCACACCCCTGCCTTTTTAAGGAGAATGCCCCAAAAAGCTCATGATGGCCAGGTACTTATTAAACTGACAACTGCTTGTAAAATGTTAATGGTTTTCTGACATATAAAATAGAGCAGGACTCTTCTTTAGTCATTACTTTACTGGAGTTTTTCAGCTGAAATTTTTTTTTTAGCTCAGTTTTTTTAATCCTCACCCAAGGGTATGTTTATTGATTCTAGAGAGAGAGAAAGGAGGTGGGAGAGAGAGAGACGTCAATTGGTTGCCTGGGGGATCAGACCTGCAACTTTTTGGCGCAGGGGATGTGGCTCCAACCACCTGAGCCACCTAGCCAGGGCTTTAGCCCAATTTTAATGTAGAATGATGTTGGAAAGATTTATAAAGGAATTGGTATAAGTATTCATAACAGTTAAAATTTTCTTATTAGTAAACATGTGAGTAACCCAGGACACACACACACACACCCATCACCACCCCCCCTCCCTCCAAGGCACAAGGCCCAGAGAGATAAGGCAAGCCAGGCCTTGCTGAGGAGGGTGTGCACCGGCAGAGAAACAGGAAGCTGTGTTTCAGTGCCTTGGCCTGCCTGGAAGTTTCTAACTCTGGGTCGTGTGCTGAGGTTCAGCAGTAGAGACCCTGTCTTTCTGAGCACTGGCAGCCATGCCACTCAGCATAAATACTTTAAAACGTCAGTAATTTATGTGTGGAGAGAATTATGACTGCTTTACAGCTCAAAGAGCTTTCATATTCAGGTCTCTACAGGAGAAGACGAGATCATGCTGATAGTTTGAGAGTAACTGGGGAGGAAGAGATAAGGTGAGTGCAAAGTCATGGTTGGCTAAAGTTCAAGGCACCTACTGATTGCAGTGGATGAAGTAATGGGGAGTACACATTGAAAAGGTTCCACTAGGAACCCCTTGTGCTTGATTGGAACTGTGCAAAACTAGAATTTTTTTTTTCATTTTCTTCACAAATTCTGTAAGTTGTTTTAGCTCTTCCCCAAATCTGTGGTATTTTTATGTCTTTAAAAACTACATAATTACCACAGTAATATTTAAAACAGAAAACAATTGATTTTATCCCCTTGGTTTAAAAATAGATTGCTTTGGTTTATTAGAACATGTTTCTGTGAGGAGTTTTTATTTAATTTTTGATTGTGAGTATAGTTTGTGGTATTTTGAATGGGGGTAAGGGAGTGTTCATACAGGATACTTTGTTTTTGAAATGGATTTAACAAAGGAATGAAGAGAAACTATTGCAGGTAACCTAGGAAGGAGAACATCAAATAACTGAAGGCCATTTTAACTAAAAACATTAGGGTGGGTTTGCCTTCAAAGTTAATTTGCCTGAAACAGCACAATTTTGGCTTTTGTTAAACTGTGGATTTTTAAAAAAGATTTTAGGTACTGAAAAGCCCCTGCATCTTTAATATAGCTTAACATATAGTGTTAAAATACCATGACTTAAATTCTGTTTCTGAAACAAAGTGTTTCTGTTTTAGTGCTTACAGAAGGCTGCAGTAAAGAGAAACTTCCTTTTCTTTTTACTTCATATACTGTATAGTAGTTAATTTGTTTACAGTCTTTCAAGTGAACATTCCAATTAGGCAATAAAAAGGATATTTATATGTTCTATACTATTGCTGTTTCTTCTATAAATTCATTCATAGAATTTATTTTAAATTCTTTTTATTTAAATTTGACAGGGAAATTTTTACAAGGAAGCTTTTTTTTCTAAGCAATATTTATCTTTTTTTGTTTATTCTATTACATTTGTCCCAATTTCTTTTTTCCCCTTTTGCTCCTTTCCACCCAGCCCACCCCTCTTACCCACAGTGAGTCTCCTTTCCATTGTTTATGTCCATAAGTCATTCATACATGTTCTTTAACTAGTCCTTTCCCCTTCCTTCCACTGTTCCCTCCCTCCTCCCTTCCTACAGCTATCAGTCAGTTTTATATTTCCATGTCTCGGGTTCTATTTTTCCTCATTAGTTTATTTTGTTCATGTCATAAGGTATTTTTCCTTTGCCAATGATTTATTTCACTTAGCATAACATTTTCCAGTTCTATCCATGCTGTTGCTAAAAGTAGGACTCCTTTCTTTCTTTCTTTCTGCTGAGCAGTATTCCATTGTGTAAATGTACCGCAGCTTTTAAATCCACTCATTTACTGAGCACTTGGGCTGTTTCCAACACTTAGCCATTATAAATAGTGCCATGAACAAAAGGGTGCATACATTCTTTTCAATTAGTGTTTTGGGATTGTTAGGGTATATTCCCAGCAGTGGAATCACTGGGTCATAAGGCAGTTGCAATTTTAATTTTTTGAGGAAATACCATGATGTTTTCCACAGTGGTTGTGCCGGTCTGCTTTCCCACCAGTGGTACACCAGGGTTCCCTTTCCTCCACATCCTCACCAACACTTGGTGTCTGTTGATTTACTGGTGATAGACATTCTGACAGGTGTGAGGTGATATCTCATTGTGGTTTTGATTTGCGTCTCTGATGGCTGGTCATGTTTAGCATTTTCTTCATATGTCTATGGGTATCTGTATGTCCTTGTTAGAGAATTGTCTATTCAGGTCCACAAGAAAGCTTTTTAAAACTTATATTAAATGTGTATTTCTCTTACTTTATTTTTTCCCTTCCCCCGACACCAATCCCTTTGGGGGCCATCAGCCTGTTCTCTGTATCAATGAGTCTATTTCTATTTTGTTATTTTTTTTCTTTTCCTCACCCAAGGACTTGTATATTGATTTTCCAGAGTGGGGGATGGAGGAAGAGAGAGAGGGAGAGAAATATTTATGTGAGAGAAACATTGATTGGTTGCCTCTAGCACTTGCCCTGACTGGGACTGAACCTGCAACCTATGCATGTGCCAACCAGAAATTGAAACCCATGAACTTTTGGTTTATGGGATAATGCTGCAACCAATGGAGCCACACTGCCCAGGGCTTTTTTTTTTAAGGTTCTAATTATAAGTGAAATCGTATGGTGTTTGCCTTTTTCTGTCTGACTTAACTTAGTCAGCTATATTATAGGAACTGTACTTCGGTAGGAAAATACTTATATGAAATTATCAACTCTTTTATTACCTTTGAAAAGAATAGTAACATAAAAGAACTGTTACTGATGATAACATTATAAGCATTTTCCTCTACTATATCAGGTGTTTCTTAGCTACATTTAATGTATTAGTTATGAACTAATAACTTCCTCCCCTCAAGGAATACGTAGCTGTTGGAGAGTGAATGTTACCAACAGATGCTCTTCCTAGGAGCAGTTATTGATGTTGAATATGTATATTATGAAACATCTTTCACACTGTCACAAGTATTACACAAGACTGATTCCTACTCTTAAATCCTTTTTATTCACATGTCCATCTATTTTCTTAGTGTGCTTGTGGACTCTAGGAGAAAAACTGTCCGAGACTTTTACTCTTTTTAAAACCTATGGTCACTGCCAGAAAATATTTTAAGTTTAACAGGCTGTACTTAGAAATGTAATAAAAGTGTTTAAAGAGCACTGTAATAGACATGAAAATACCTCTGGTTTTAAACATGAAATAGTTTAAAAAAGGAGCATGTACAAGTCACCATGAAAAACACTGACTAGGTAGATTTTTACTTTAAAGTATTGTTTATTTTATTATTAATTTATTGATGGCTTTCTTTTTTTAAATTTATTTAATTGTTGTTCAAATACAGTTTTCTGTCTTTTACTTCCATCCCAGCCCACCCTCCCCCCCGCTTCCTACCCCCCTCCCATTTCGACCCCCCTTAGTTGTTTTCCTTCTATCCTTTATACTTGTTTCTGTAAATCCTTCCCCTTTCCCCCGGAAATTACCTCCCCTCTCCCTTCTGCTCACTGTCTACCTGTTCTCTATTTCAGTGTCTTTAGTTATATTTTGCTTGCTTGTTTGTTTTGTTTAGCTTATTGTTAAAGATGAGATCATATGGTATTTGTCTTTTACCACATGGCTTATTTCACTCAACATAAGCTTTCCAGTTCCATTCATGCTGTCACAAAGGGTAAGAACTCCTTCTTTCTTTCTGCTGCATAGAATTCCATTGTGTAAATGTACCATAGTTTTTGAGTCCATTCATTTACTGATGGGCCCCAAGGTTGATTCCAACTCTTGGCCATTGTAAATTGTGCTGCTATGAACATTGGGGTGCAGAGGTTCTTTTGGATTGGTGTTTCAGGTTATTAGGATACAATCCTAGCAGTGGAATTGCTGAGTCAAAAGGCAAATTCATTTTTAGTTTTCTGAGAAAATTTCATACTGTTTTCCATAATGGTTGTACCAGTCTGCAATCCCACCAACAGTAAACTAGGGTACCCTTTTCTTCACAACCTCTCCAACACTTGTTGTTTGTTGCTTTGCTTATGATGGCCATTCTGCCTAGTGTGAAGTGGTATATTCTGGTAGTTTTAATTTGCATTTCTCTGATAGCTAGCAATATTGAGCATCTTTTCATGTGTCTCTGGATCTTCTTCTTTTTTTTTGTAATTTATGTACTTTGTTTTTTAAATATATTTTATTAATTAATGCCATTACAGTTGTCGCATTTCCCCCTCTTCATTCCCCTCCACTCTGTACATCCCCTCCCCCACTATTCCCCCCCTTTAGTTTATGTGTCACAAGTTCCTTAGATTCTACATTTCCCACACTACTCCTGCCTTCCGCCTATTTTCCCCCCATCATCTATGCTACTTATTCTGTGTACCTTCTCCTCCCTTCTCCTCCTCCCACTCCCCTGTTGCTAACACTCCATGTGATCTCCATTTCTGTGGTTCCACTCCTGATCTAGCTGTCCTCTTAGTTTGCTTTTGTTTTAGGTGTGGTTGTTAATAACTGTGAGTTTGCTGTCCTTTCACTGTTCATATCTTTTATCTTCTTTTTCTTAGATAAGTCCCTTTAACATTTCATATAATAAGGGCTTGGTGATGATGAACTCCTTGAACTTGACCTTATCTGAGAAGCACTTTGTCTGCCCTTCCATTCTAAATGAAAGCTTTGCTGGATAGATCAATCTTGGATGTAGGTCTTTGGATTTCATGGGTTGGAATACTTCTTCCCAGCCCCTTCTTGCCTGTAAGGTCTCTTTTGAGAAATCAGCTGACAGTCTGATGGGAACTCCTTTGTAGGTGACTGTCCCCTTATCTCTTGCTGCTTCTAGGATTCTCTCCTTCATTTTCATCTTGGCTGATGTAATTATGATGTGCCTTGGTGTGTTCCTTCTTGGGTCCAACTTCTTTGGGACTCTCTGAGCTTCCTGGAAGTCTATTTCCTTTGTCAGATTGGGGGAGTTCTCCTTTATTATTTGTTCAAATAAGTTTTCCTCTTGTTGCTCTACCTCTTCCCCTTCTGGTACCCCTATAATTCAGATGTTGGAATGTTTGAAAATATCCTGGAGGTTCCTAAGCCTCCCCTCATTTTTTTTGAATTCTTGCTTCTTCATTCTTTTCTGTTTGGTCATTCCTTTCGTCCTTCTGGTCCACTCCATTGATCTGAGTCTAAGTTTTCTTCCCATCACTATTGGTTTCCTGTGCATTACCCTGATTTCACTTAGTTTAGCCTTCATTTCTTCCTCTAATTTGTGACTAAAATCAACCAGTTCTGTGAGCATACTGATGACCAGTGTTTTGAACTGTGCATCTGATAGAGTGGCTATCTCTTGGTCACTTAGAAGTATTGGCTCTGGGGCTTTGAGCTATTCTTCTTGAACCATAATGTTTTGGTCTGTTCTCGCCTGTTAGGTATGAGGGATGGAGCCTCAGGTGTTCACCAGGGCAGGGCAGCCCAGGTTGCTGGTTTGTGACATTGTATGTGTGGGTGGGGTCAGAAAGGGGCAATGGTGTTTGTTCTGCTCTCTCTTGAATTTCAGTCCCCTCTGCCACTTCCCACAAGCAAATTGGGCCCTTCTGGTGCTGGTTCCCAGGTGTGTGGGCTTGTGCACCTTTCAGGACCCTGTGTGTCTATCCAACAAACTCTCTGTGAGCCTGGGAGCCTCTCCCTACACCTCAACCACCAAAAGTTTTTCCAGTTGGTGATTTTATGCTTTGATTCCCATTGCTGGGGCCCTGGTTTGTGTGGTCTGTCTCACTGACTGGTATATCTCACTGCGCCCCTATGCCTGGTAAATCTGCGTGTGAATGTGTTACTGCGGTGAGCCAGCCGCCTTGCGCCCTCACTAAGGCTGCCCATTAGCACCCCTTCTGGTACCCCTAACATGTGCCAACCATGCCAGGGGTATGTGCCAACCGCCTCCTGTGCACCTGGGCTGGTCTGGCCACTTTTCCCTGCGAGATTCCTCTCCGTCAGCCACTGAATCCACCCCTCTTACCAGTCTGCCTGAATGGTTCGTTATTGTCGGACTTCTGTACACTTAAATTTTCTGTCTGTTTGGCTGCGTTTTTGTTACTAAATCGTTGCTGCCTTTAAACTTGGTTGTCCAAAGAGGCACAGTGTTTCCACCTATGCCTCCATCTTGGCTGGCAGTCCTGGATCTTCTGTATGTCCTCTTTGGAGAAATGTCTGTTCAAGTCCTTTGCCCACTTTTTAATGGGGTTCTTTGTCTTCTTAGAGTGGAGTTGTGTTAAGTGCTTTGTATATTTTGGAGATTAAACCCTTGTCTGAGGTATCATTAGCAAATATGTTTTCCGATATAGTTGGTTCTTTTTTAATTTTAATAGTGTTTCTTTTAGCCATGCAAAGGCTTTTAAGTTCAGTGAGGTCCCATTTGTTTATTCTTTCCTTTATGTCCATTGCTCTAGGGGACATATCAGTAAAAATCTTGCTCCATGAAATATCTGAGATTTTCCTGCCAATTTACTCCTCTAGGATTGTAATGGTGTTATGGCTTATACTTAAGTATTTTATCCATCTTCAATTTATTTTGGTGTATGTTGTAAGTCGGTGTCTGAGTTTCATTTTTTTTTTGCATGTAGCTCCTCATTTCTCCCAACACCATTTGTTGAAGAGGCTATTGTTAGTTAATTTTACGTTGCTGCCCCTTTTGTCAAATATTAATTGACTGTAGAGACTTGGGTTTATTTCTGGGCTCTGTGTTCTGTTCCATTGGTCTATGTGCCTGTTTTTATGCCAGTACCAGGCTGTTTTGATTACAGTGGCCTTGTAATACAGTTTGGTATCAGGTATTGTGATTTGTCCTACTTTGTTCTTCTTTTTCAAAATTGTAGCTGCTATTCAGGGTCGTTTATTGTTCCGTATAAATTTTTGAAGTGTTTGTTCTATGCCTGTGAAATATGTCATTGGCACTTTAAATAGGTATTGCATTGAATCTGTAAATTTCTTTGGATAGTATGGACATTTTGATGATGTTAATTCTTCCAATCCATGAATACGGTATATGTTTCCATTTGTTTGTGTCTTCCTTGATTGCTTTCTTCAGTGTTGTGTACTTTTCTGAGTATAGGTCTTTTACCTCCTTGGTTAGGTTTATTCCTAGGTATTTTATTTTCCTTTTTGCTATATGGAATGGGATTTTTTTTAATTTCTGCTTCTGCTGTTTCATTGTTGGTATACAAAAATGCCTTTGATTCCTGGATATTAACTTTGTATCCCGCTGTTTTGCCAAATTAATTTATTAGTTCGAGCAGTTTTTTGGTAGAGGGTATAGGATTTTCCATGTACACTATCATGTCATCTGCAAACAATGCCAGTTTTGTTTCCTCCTTTCCTAATCGGATTCCTTTTATTTCCTTTCTGTTCTGATCACTGTGGCTAAAATTTGTTTAACACCATGCTGCTCAGACTCCATGATTTTGAGTGTTTTGGGTCTCTTCCCTTTGGGTAGTTTCCAGTTTCATTCCCATGTAGTTGGATAAAATGCTTGGTATGATTTAAATTTTCTTAAATTTGTTGAGGCTTGTTTTGTGTCCTATCATGTGGTCTATCTTTGAAAATGTTCCATGTACATTTGAAAAGATTGTGTATTTTGCTTCTTTGGGATGAATGGCTCTATATATATCAGTTAAGTCCATTTTATCTAGGGCGTTGTTCAATGCCATGATATCTTTGTTGATACTTTGTTTGGAAGATCTGTCCATTTTGGACAGTGGGGTGTTAAAATCCCCGACTATAATTGTGTTACTGTCAATATCTTTTTTGAAGCCCTCTAAGATATTCTTTATATATTTGAGTGCTCCTATTTGGGGTGAATATATATTTACAACGTTTATGTCTTCTTGGTGGATTCTTCCCTTGAGTATTATGAAGTGACCTTCTGGGTCTCTTTTTACGGCCCTGTTTTTGAAGTCTATCTTTTCTGATATGAGTATTGCAACCCTGGCTTTTTTTCCTGTCTGTTTGCTTGGAAAATTTGTTTCCAGCCCTTCACTTTTAGTCTATGTAGGTCTTTTGTCCTGAGGTGGGTGTCTTGTAGGCAGCATATGTGTGAGTCCTGCTTTCTTATCCATGCATCTATTCTATGTCTTTTGATTGGAGCATTTAATCCATTTATGTTTAAGGTTATTATTGATAGGTCTTTATTCATTGTCATTTTTATACCTGTGTTCCTCTCTGTCTCTCTCTTTTCCTTCCTTTCCTTAAAGCAGTTCTTTTAGTATTTAAACTCAGAGCTAGTTTGTTGGAGGTTTATTTTTTTAGACTTTTTTTTTTTTTGCATTGGAAGCTCTTTATTTGGCCTTCTATCTTGGTTGAGAGCCTTGCTGGGTAAAGTAGCCTGGGTTGCTGGCCTCTGGTGCTCATTAGTTGGAATATTTCCTGCCATTCTCTTCTTGCTTGGTGTGTTTCCATTGAGAAATCAGCAGGTAAGCTTATTGGGACTTCCTTGTATGTTACTTCCTGTTTTTCTCTTCCTGCCTTTAAGATTCTCTCTTTGTCTTGGAATTTTGCCATTTTAATGATGATGTGTCTTGAAGTGGGCCTCTTTGGATTCCTCTTGATTGGGCCTCTCTGTGTTTCCTGGATTTGTGTGACTTTTTCTTGCATCATCACATTAGGGAAGTTTTCCATCATTACTTTTTCAAATAGGTTTTCTATCCCTTGCTCTTCTTCTCCTCCTTCTGGTATTCGTATTATTCGGATATTATTACATTTCATATTGTCTTGCATTTCTCTTAATCCCTCTTTATTTTTTCTTAGCCTCTCATCCTTTTTTTTGCTTTTTTTGGAAGTTTTTTCTACTTTGCCCTCCAAGTTGCTGATCTGATCTTCAGCTTCATTGATCCTGCTTTTGATTCCTTCCACTGTGTTCTTCAGTTCAGAAATTGTATTTTTCCTTTCCTCTTCGCCCTTGCTGATAGTTTGTTTCCTTTTTATCTTGATGTAGTCCATTGAGTTCAATGTAATTCCCCCATAGTTTCTCATAGCTCATTGTGAGCTCTTTGAACTTCCTGATGACCAGTGCTTTGAATTCAGTATCTGATTCCTGCCTTGCCTCTATTTCATCTAACATTTTTTCCGAGGCTTCCTCCTTTTCTTTCCTTTGGGGATTGTTTCTTTTTCTTCCCACTGTTTTTGAGACTCTTGTTGTTAGCTTCAGCTTCTTAAATTGATTTGTTCTGGCGTCCTGGGTTTATGTTGTGAACTTCTTTGATATAATATATGTGAGATTAAATGATGCAGTCTCCTTGATCTCCGAAGCTCACTGGTATTGGGGTGTCATTTGAATTGGCTCTGTGTTTATCTGTGGGTTTTGATTGTTGTTGAGTCTTTCTTCAATGGGTCCTTTCCACCAGCCAGTTAAGTGAGGGTCCCTCTGTCTTTCACAGGTTTTAATCTGTTGTACTGGTTAGGTCAGGTTGTGTTGAAACTGGTTCTTCTGTGTGTGCAAGGTTTTGAGGATTCTCTCTTGCTCTTGTTCAGGTGTTGTTCTAGGTAATTTTTCCACTATTTTATTTTATTTCCAGATAGGTCCTGGATTGCGGTTAGTGTGGCTTCCACTCCCTCCTTCACCTTTTTCTGTTGTTATCTGTTGGTGGTTCTTTTGTTTTTGGACTTCCTCTTCCAGTGGGCATCTTGGTTTTTACCACTTCCACCTACTCTTTTTTGTGTGATCAGTTCAAGGGGAAGGTAAAATGGTTTATGACAGCAGGTGAATATTTTATGATATTAATAGTAGCAGCCGGTAGAGAAGAGATGGGAGATCCTTTGGCTATGTATAGTGTTAACCATGACCTTCAACCCAACTAGCCTATTTTTAGGAAGGATGGAAGGAACATAAGACTCTTGTTGAGGAGAGAACCTTTGTGAGTTGGATCTAGAAAGCCGTGAGGTTGTGTGATGTCAGATTCTGAGGTAAGGTGAGAATAAAGGATGGTAAATAGGTGTAGTGTGAGAGAGAATAGAGTTAACCACTACAGTAATATAGTTCAGGAAACAATGAAGTGGGCTAAGATCTGGGAGGGGTCTTTTGTAGTATTTACAATTGTATGGAACAGCTATTATTCACAATAATATTAGAGCAACAATCATATGACAGAATCTATGAGATACTAGGAATAGGGAGTATCGTACCTTCAATAGTGTGCTAATGGAGCACAGGTGAAGTGAGGGACAGTAAATTAGCAATACAGTATGAATGAGAGGACAGGGAAACCTGTCAAATGATAGAATATAACCAGCCAAGGCGCAGAATAGCATACCGAAAGAGGAGGAATATAAAGATAGTATTAAAACAAAAGATGTAAGAATAATTAAAATAATAATAATGCAAATATGCAGTAACTTGTAGTTTCTCTGCTATAGCAAAGTGAAATTTGTCTCTCTGTCTCTACTGTTGGGATGCCCCCTCTTTGGGTCTAACTCTGGTCTTTTTGCAGTTCCAAGTTTTTTGGCAGGGAAAGACAGCAGAAGGGAGGGAAAAGCTATAAGTTTGGGAAGAAAGGAAGAAGGAATAAATCAAGAAGGAAAGAAAAAGATGAAAAAGGTATTGAAAGGTAAAACAATGATAAAGTTAAAAAATAAAAGATTATGTAAATTAAAAACAAAAAACACCTCTTGTTTGTTTCCAGTCTCCCAAACTGTTTTTTCTGATCTCGCTGGCTACAGCAGGGTGCAATGGTGTGGCCTTTCTCCCTTGTCGGTGTACTCACCTAGTCTCACGAGCACTCTCCCAAGATCCAGACGAGCATCTCTCCCCAGTGCCCCACCCAGGGAGTTTAGGTCTTCTTCAGAGCACTTTCCCCTGGAGTCACTGCTGTAAGCTGGAGTGCTGGCACGCACACCTGGCTAGGCTTCCCAGGTCCCACAGGCTTGGGCACGAATGTTTCCCAGTGCTATGGGGAATGTAAGGCCTTCTGCCCAACCTCAGGTTTGCTGCCAGGCAGGATGGGTAGTAGGCAGTTTACTTTTCAAGAAATTTCTCCCACTCAATCCTGCTGCACAGCACAGCTCAGCCCAGTTTTCTAGCCAGACCGGCAACAATCAGGATCAGAGCCTGACACTGCAATTCTCAATTCTCACAAGCCGCTTACCACAGACTCCACGTGATCAAGGTCCCTGTGTTTGCCTCCTTGTGCCCATTCCTCTCTCTGACACTTCAAGCAAGGCCTCTCCTGGTGTTTTTCAAACTGCGCCCAGGCGGGTAGGGAGGGAGCTGATGACTCCGCTCTCTCCGAAGGACCCTGATGCCGGCCCTTGGCTCCCAAAAAGTCTGTAACAGACCTGGCACCAGGCCCCTGGCGCAGGGCAAGGGCCGAGGATGCCGCCTCTGCGGTGGTCCCTCAGACCTTATTGACCTGCAGCCATCTCCTCACTGTCAGGTCTTTCAGTGTCCTACAATTTTTGGTCTCCTATTTTCCAGCATGCTGGGGCACTGTTGGCTATTTGCTGAGCTCCTCTGCAGATGGACCAGGTTTTTCTCCCACGTGTGGGGGGAAGTGGAGTTTTCTCTGTCTTACTCCGCCACCACTTCCCCATTCAATACTATTTTAAAATATTAAGTATAATCTGAAACTGACTATAGTTATGTACTTTCGTACAATGGAATACTACTCACTGTACAGAGGGTTATGTTACAGTGATTTATCTTATTTAAATAGTAATTGTCACGACTAGTAGATGGTGCCCTGTGGGCTTTTGTCTTGAGTTCTAGAACATGTTCTTAATTTTGGCTAGAATCTCACATGTCTAAGAAGCAGTCAGAAATATTTTCCTTTATAAAACTAAGTATTAAGGATTTCAATACAGCATGAATATTTTTTTATGCACAAGGACTCACCTTATGTAAAGATTGTTGATACACATACAGATAGTCTTTGTGTTTTTCTCCTTATAACCAGTTAGAACTGACATGACTTTCCAATTTAAGCAGTGGATTCATTAGAGTCAAGTGACTCATACTCTTTCCAATGGGTTCAGAAATTGAGTCTCGACTTCCAACCAAATGGAGGCGTAGATGGAAACACTGTGCTTCCTCCCACAACCAAAATTAAGGACAACAAAGATTGAGAAACAAAAACACAACCAGAACTGACAGAAAGTTGAACTGTACTGAAGTCCGACAAGCATTCAACCAGACCTATAAGAGGGGCAGAGTTGGATGGAGAGGGATCGCAGCAGGAAAAGGCGGTGGTTGACAGACCCAGGATTGGGAAGGAAGTGCACAAGGCGGTTGGCTGACCGCAGGCACATATTTGTGTGCAGATAAACCAGGCAAACGAGCAACAAGACAGACTGCACAACCCAGGGGTCCAGCGCTGGGAAATAAAGCGTAAAAGCACCAATTGAAAATGTGCCAGGAGAGACTCCTGGCCTCACAGGAGAATTCATTGGAGAGACCCACAGGGTCCTAGAACGTACACGAGCCCATCCACCTGGGAACCAGCATCAGAAGGGCCCAGTTTGCTTCTGGGAAGCACCAGAGGAGTCTGAAATCCAAGAGAGAGCAGAACAAGCACCACTGTTCCCTCTCTGACCCCGCCCCCACATACAGCGTCAAAACCCAGCAATAGGGTCACCCCACCCTAGTGAACACCTAGAGTTCCGCCCCTCATGTAACAGGCCCAAATAGACCAAAACATTATGGCTCAAACAGAAGAACAGGCCCTGGCTGGTGTAGCTCAGTGGATTGAGTGCTGGCCTGCGAACCACACGACCGTTCGATTCCCAGTCAGGGCACATGCCTGGGTTGCAGGCCAGTTCCCAGCAGGGGACTCACAACAGGCAACCATACATTGATATTTCTCTCCTCTCCTTCCCTTCCCCTCTAAAGATAAATAAATAAAATATTTAAAAAAACGGGAGAACAAATCAAACTCCAGAGCCAATACTTTTAAGCAACCAAGAGATAGCCAAACTGTTAGATGCACAGTTCAAAACACTGGTGATCAGAATGCTCACAGAAATTTTGGTTGCAAATTAGGTGAAAAATTGAAAGCTACACTAAGCGAAATGAAAGAAAATGCACAGGGAACCAATAGTGATGGAAAGAAAACTGGGACTCAAATCAATGGAGTGGACCAGAAGGAAGAAAGAAATGACCAACTACAAAAGAAGTAAGAAACAAGAATTCAAAAAAATGAGGAGAGGCTTAGGAACATCCAAGACATCTTGAAATGTTCCAACATTCGAATTATAGGGGTCCCAGAAGGAGAGGTAGAGCAACAAGAGGAAAACTTATTTGAACAAATCATGAAGGAGGACTTCCCCAATCTGGCAAAGGAAATAGACTTCCAGGAAATCCAGGAAGCTCAGAGAGTCCCAAAGAAGTTGGACCCAAAAAGGAACACATCAAGGCACATCCTCATTACATCAGCCAAGATGAAAATGAAGGAGAGAATCCTAGAAGCAGCAAGAGATAAGGGGACAGTCACCTACAAAGGAGTTCCCATCAGACTGTCAGCTGATTTCTCAAAAGAGACCTTACAGGCAAGAAGGGGCTGGGAAGAAGTATTCCAACCCATGAAATCGAAAGACCTACATCCAAGATTGCTCTATCCAGCAAAGCTTTCATTTAGAATGGAAGGGCAGACAGAGTGCTTCTCAGATAAGGTCAAGTTCAAGGAGTTCATCATCACCAAGCCCTTATTATATGAAATGTTAAAGGGACTTATCTAAGAAAAAGAAGATAAAAGATATGAACAGTGAAAGGACAGCAAACTCACAGTTATTAACAACCACACCTAAAACAAAAGCAAACTAAGAGGACAGCTAAAACAGGAGTGGAGCCACAGAAATGGAGATCACATGGAAGGTTAGCGTCAGGGGAGTGAGAGGAGAATCAGGGAGAAGGTACAGAGAATAAGTAGCATAGACGGTGGGGAGATAATAGACAGGGGAAGGGCAAGATTAGTGTGGGAAATGCAGAAGCTAAAGAACTTAGGACACATAGACATGAACTAAAGTAGGGAATGTGGGGGGAGTGTGTGTGCAGGGTGGAGGAAAGGGACAACTGTAATGGCATAATCAATAAATTATTTAAAAAAATGAAATTGAGTCTCCCCTTTAGTTTAAGGTATATTCTCTCTGTTAAATTGTTAACTCCAGACTCTGTTTTTGGAGGGAACTGGAATGAAAAACACGCCTGAACAATCTACAACTCCACCCTTCTTTAAAATTCTCAAAGTCGACTTCCGCCAAGATGAAGGCATAGGTGGAAACACTGTGCCTTCTCCCACAACCAAGTTTGAATACAACTAAGGTTTGGAGAAACAACACAGCCAAAGGACAGAAAATTGAATTATACAGAAGTCCGACTACATCTAACCCTTCAACGGGGACGGTAGGAGGGGCGCAGCCAGCAGCAAGCAGGGTCAGGCAGGACAGATCCCCCGACCTAGGAGCGCAGGCAGCCCGGAACCAGTTGGAGTGCGGGGCAGACTGACCGTGGTCGCACATTCATGCACAGTGGGATGGACCGTGCGGGCCCCGGGGGGCGAGGGCTGGCGGCAGTGGCACACTCACGTGCAGTGGCCCCGGTGACAGTGGCAACTGCAGCACCAGTGGGGTCCGCTGCGGCAGGCGCAGGCGGAAGCCATAGTTCCTCTTTGACACCGCCCGCACATACAGAGTCACAACCCAGCAACTTAGTTGCCCTGCTCTTGTGAACACCTTAGGGCTCTGATCCTGCTCCGGAACACGCACGAACAGCCCGAAAGATGGCGCAAGAAGAACTCAAAGTCCCAGAGCCAATAACTCTTAGCGACCGAGAAATTGCCAGCCTCTCAGAAGTGCAATTCAAGACACTGTTTATCAGGATGCTAACAGAACTGGTTGATTAGAGGAACATATGAAGGCTAAACTAATTGAAATGAAGGGAGATGTCCAGGAAACCAATAGCGATGGAAAGGAAACTGGGCCTCAAATCAATGGAATGGACCAGAAGGAAGAACAAAACATCGACCAGAAAGGAATGAAGAAATGAGAATTCAAAACAATGAGGAGAGGCTTAGGAACCTCCAGGACATCTTTAAACGTTCCAACATCCGGATTATAGGTGTACCAGAAAGGGGAAAGAAACAGCCACGAGTGGAACACTTATTTGAACAAATAATAAAGGAGAACTTTCCCAGTCTGGCAAAGGAAATAGACTTCCAGGAAATCCAGGAATCTCAGATAGTGCCAAAGAAGTTGGACCCAAGAAGGAACACACCAAGGCACATCATATTTACATCACCCAAGATGAAAATGAAGGAGAGAACCCTAGAAGCAGCAAGAGAGAACAGTCACCTACAAAGGAGTGCCCATCAGACTGTCAGCAGATTTCTCAAAAGAGACCTAACAAGCAAGAAGGGGCTGGAAAGAAGTATTCCAAGTCATGAAATCCAAAGACCTACATCCAAGATTGCTTTATCCAGCAAAGCTTTCATTTAGAATGGAAGGGCAGATAAAGTGCTTCTCAGATAAGGTCAAGTTCAAGGAGTCCATCATCACCAAGCCCTTATTATATGAAATGTTAAAGGGACTTACATAAGAAAAAGAAGATGAAAAATATGAATAGTGAAAGGACAGCAAACACACAGTTATTAACAACCACACCTAAAATAAAAGCAAACCAGGACGACAGCTAGATCAGGAGTGGAGCCATAGAGATGAAGAACACATGGAGGGTTAGCAATAGGGGAGTGGGAGGAGGAGAAGGGGGAGAAGGCACAGAAAATAGCATAGACAGTAGGTAGAAAATAGATACGCGGGAAGGCAAGAATAGTGGGGGAAATATAGAATCTAAAGAACTTGAGACACGTTGTTATAAACTAAGGGGGGTAGAATGGTGGGGGAGGGAGTGTGCAGGGAGGAGGGGAATGAAGAGGGGGGAATAGAACAACTGTAATGGTATAATCAATAAAATATATTTCAAAAATAAAAAATCAAAAAATATAAATAAATAAATAAATAAAATTCTCAAAGTCACTTTTGCTCTGCTTCAAATACAAAGGATCTTTAAATAACGGATTAGGGACACCTCAGAATTCAAGTCGTGGCTGATTGCATCCAAAATATAGTTTAATGTAGGGATTGGTGAACTATGACCCTTATGTCCAATCCGACCCAGTGCCTAATTTTGTATGGCCCCTGAGTTTAGGATGGATTTTACAGTATTCAGATGTTCAGGAGAAAAAAAAATAATATCTCATGACATGAAAATTACATGAAATTCAAATTTCAATGTCCATAAATAAAATTTTATTCGAACACAGCCTTTCTTATTTTCTACATATTGTCTATGGTGGTTTCTTGCTACTGTGGCACAGTTGAGTTGTGATATAGACCCCTGTTGCTGCAAAGACAAAGTATTTTACTTTCTCGACTTTAATAATCATCCTTAGGTAGTGGGAATGTCATTCATTTGTTTTGAGATTAGAAAGCTCAGGTCGTGTGTTCCTGAATGATACTGAATTACATTACCTTTGATTGAGATCTTGTTTTAGGCCAAACACTGTATTAAGAACATGGATGGAACTGGAAAGCATTATGCTGAGTGAAATAAGCCAGGTGTTGAAGGACAAATACCATATGATCTCACCTTTAACAGGAAGCTAAAGAACAAAACAAACAAGCAAGCAAAATATAACCAAAGACACTGAAATAGAGAACAGGCTGACAGTGACCAGAGGGGAGAGGGGAGGGAATTTCAGGGGAAATAGGGGAGGGCTTTAGAGGAACATATATAAAGGATACGTGGACAACAACTGCAAAGGGTGGAAATGGGAGGGGGGAGCACGGGCGGTGGGATGGGATGGCAGTAATAGAAAACTGTACTTGAAAAATAATTAAATAAAATTTTAATAAATAAATAAATAAATAAAAGAAATATTATTCATTTATGAAAAACAAGGAAATCCTGCCATTTGTGACAACATAATTGGACCTTGAGGACATTATGCTGAGTGGAATAAGTCAGACAGAGAAAAGCAAATATTGTATAGTCTCACTTGTATGTGGGATCTACAAACTTTGTAGACAATAGAGCTACAAACTTGTAACAGTAGTGCAGCATGGTGGTGTCCACGGGCTGGACATGTGGGAAAATTGGAGAGGTGCGTTTTTAAGGATACAAATTTGCAACTAGTTAAAGAGATATAATGTACAACGTAATGGTTATGGTCAATAGGACTGCATTAAAAACCTCAAAGTTGCTAAGAGACTAAATCCTAACTGTTCTCAACACAAAAAAGAAATGATCATTATGTGACAAGATAAAAGGTTTTAGCTAATGCTACTGTAGTAATCATATTGAAGTATATAAATGTATTATGCCAACACATTGTACACCTCTAACTTAGACAATGTTATATGTTAATTATATTTGTATTTCAATTAATATGTAATTAGGTGAATTGTATATTATTGGAACCTAGAGAAGTCTCCTGTCCTCTGGGAATATACCAGTCATTTGGGATTAATCTACAGATATTCATATTGCAATAATTGCTCTTACAGGCACATCTCCTCACCTTTCTTACTTCCACACCCCATCCAAACTCCATTGATGGAGTGAGGATTCTCCAAGGCCAGGGGTCTTTGCTTCCTTCTTCTGCATCTCTAGCATCCACCATAGTGCCTATTAGGTAGTCACTGTCCCCTCTCTATTCCTCATTGTGTGAATGAAGGAATAAGAAACTAAACTGGGCCCTGGGTGGTGTAGCTTAGTGGATTGATCACTGGCCTGCGAACCAAAGGGTTGCTGGTTAGATTCCCAGTCAGGTTCCGTACCTGGGTTGTGGGCCAGCTCCCCAGTAGGGGGTACATGAGAGGCAATCACACATTGATATTTCTCTTCCTCTCCTCCTCTCTCCCTTCTCCTCTGTCTAAAAAATAAATAAATTCTTTTAAAAAAAGAAACTAAACTGGTTTAGAGGTACCTCTTTTATTCCACATCCAACTCCTTTTGCTCTAATTAGTTTTCTAATCTTAAGTACTAAGTTATAATGTATGTACAATATTGCTCTAAGAAAAGCCTAAGAGAGGCATCTCTCTACCAAAGTATAAATCATGGTCACTTTGTTGTTTGGCGCCCAGTAGGGGGCACACGAGAGGCAGTCACACACTGTTGTTTCTCTCCCTCTCCTTCTACCTCCCTTTCCCTCTCTCTAAAAACAAATACATAAAATCTTTTAAAAAAAAAAAAAAGAAATGTTTTGTTTTACAGTTCTAGAAGCCTGAGGTTAGAAATCATTGTGTCAGCAGGGCTGTGCTCCTAAAACCTGACAGGGAACTTTTTTTATTTTCTCTTCTAGCTTCTAGTGTTTGCTAGCATTTTTAGCATTTGGTTTATAGGTAAATCACTATAATCTCTGTCTCTTTCATCATATGGCCATCTTCTCCATGTGTATCTGTGTCTCCTGTCCTTTTTGAGTACACCAGTCACTTTGGATTATGGGCTCTACTTCACTTCACCTAATCTAACTTGTATCCTAATTATATCTATAACTTTTAAAATAAGGTCATATTCACAGGTACCAGGGATTAGGACATCAGCATATCTTTTAGGGGACAGAATTCAACCTACAACAATGGTCAGTTTGTACCTTGGTTTATAAAGATGAGTGATCATTCCATTGTGCTGTTTTGTATTTGTTTTTGTTTTTTTAAAAAGCTTTAGTGCTCGCTTCGGCAGCACATATGCTAAAATTGGAACAATACAGAGAAGATTAGCATGGCCCCTGCGCAAGGATGACATGCAAATTCGTGAAGCATTCCATATTTTTTCACCATTAACAGGAATCTAAACAAAAGAAACAAGCAAGCAAAATATGACTGATGACAGTCAAATACGGAACAGGCTGACAGGGTCCAGAGGGGAGAGGGGAGAGAATCATAGGGGAAAAGGGGATGGACTCACATGAACAAGTATAAAGGACACATGGACAATAACTAAGGGTGGGGGGCGGAAATGGGAGGGAGGCGGGGAGCATGGGGCGGGGGGGGGCAGTCAGGGTTGGGAATGTAAGACAGAAAGCTGTACTTGAACAAGAATTAAATAAAAAAATTATTTAAAAAAATAAATAAGAAAGAAAAAGCTTTACTGAAGTTAAACTAGTGCGCCTCAATAAGGTGCACGATTTTAATGTCCAATCTGTCATCATCCACACAGTCTCCTCATGCCAATTTATAATCCTCCCTTCTCTGCATTTCTAGGCAACCTTTCATCTCCTTTTTTCACTCTAGATTAGTTTGCATTTTTTAGAATTTTATATAAATAGGCTCATTCAGGAATTTATTTTTTGTTTTCTTTTGGCTTCTTTAATTCAGCACAATTATTTTGATATTCACTCATGTCATTGTATGTACAATATCTTCAGTTTATTCCATGTTATTGTTGACTAGTATTCCATTTAATGGATATCCTACAATTTGTTTAGCCAGTCACTTGTAAGCCGACATTTGAGTTGTTTCCAGTTTTTGGCTATTGCAAATAAAACTGCTGGAAACATTCATATACAAGTACTTATATGGACATAGACTTTCATTTCTCTTGAGTGGAATGGCTGAGTTGTTTGGTAGATGTATTTTGAATTTTTTGAGAAATGGCTGAACTGTTTTTCAAGGAGTTTGTACCATTTTATATTCTTAACAGCAATATATCAAGGTTTCATTTTCTTCACAGCCTTACCAACACTTGGTATGATAATTTTTATGGTAATTTTTTGGTATGGTAATTTTAGCCATTTGGGGAAAATGTAGTAATATCTTAATGTAGTTTTTATTTGCATTTCCTTAATGATTCCTGGAGTATCATTTCATGTGCTTATTTGTAATCCATGTATCTTATTTTGCAAAATGTGTCCTCAGATTCTTTGCTCATCTTTTATTGGGTTGTTTTATGTAATATTATGGTATAACAGTGCTTTATATATTCTAGATAAAAGTTCCTTTGTCAGATAATACATTGCCAATGTCTCCCTCCAGTTTGTGGCTCATATTCTTATAAGTATCTTTTGAAAAGCAAAGTGTTTTTTATTTTGATTGTTTATTGATTTTTTTCTTTTATGTAAAGTTTGTGCGCTTTTTGTCCTGTGTAGGTAATCATCCCCAAACCCACAGTCAGTAAGATTATTAATAAATGTTTCATATAAATACAAATTCATGAATAACTTTTTAAATCAGCATTGCCTTTTGTACCTTTTTTTTTTCTTTTTTGCTTTCGTGGCTGTTGTGTTCTTCACAGTCTCTGAATCTTCAGAGTAACACTATGGGGTATGGCACACTTCTTCTTTTTCACAGTAAAGGGAAAAGACTCATAAAGACACGCATGGTAATTTGGGAAATTGGAATGTGACCTCAGGGCAGAACCTAGTTGTGTCTGAAGTTCAAAGTGTGAGCTGAGCACTTAACCACAAAACCTAGGCTTTGAAGATCTGAATATCATCTCTTAAGATCTGAAGACCATGTCTTAAAAGTTAAAACTTACCATCAAACATGACAGTAGTAAGATGGAAGCAAAGACAGAAATTTTCTGCCTCTTCTTAGATATTAACCAGAGAGAATAACTCAGTTTAAAAAGCTAAAAGTCTTACAGTTATGTCTTAAAATGAATATGTTGCTTAAAATTCAACATTATATGAATATCCAGGATTTTTTCTTTTTAAAAAAATATATTTTATCGATTATGCTATTACAGTTGTCCCATTTTCTGCCTTTTATTCTCCTCTACCCTGTATATCTCCTCCCATCCACATCCCCCTACCCCATTAGTTCATGTCCATGGGTCATACGTATAAGTTCTTTGGCTTCTACATTTCCTGTACTATTCTTAACCTCCCCCTGTCTACTTTCTACCTACCATTTATGCTACTTATTCCCTGTGCCTTTTCCCCCTTTCATCCCCTCCCTCACTGATAACCCTCCCTGTGATATTAATTTCTCTGATTCTGTTACTATTCTACTTTTTGCTTAGTTTGATTGTTGGTTGGATTTTTTTTTGGGGGGGGGGGTTTGCGGGGGTGGTTTGGTTGTTGATAGTTAAGTCCCTTTAACATTTCAGGTTATAATGGCTTGGTGATGATAAACTCCTTTAACTTGACCTTATCTGAGAAGCACTTTATCTGCCCTTTATTCTAAATGATAGCTTTGCTGGATAGAATAATCTGAGATGTAGGTCCTTGCCCTTCATGACTTCAATACTTTTTTCCAGCCCTGTCTTGACTGTAACTTTTCTTTTGAGAAATCAGCTGATAGTCTTATGGGAACCCCTTTGTGGTGAGTTTCTCTGTTCTCTGCTGCTTTTAAGATTCTCTCCTTATCTTTAATCTTGGGTAGTGTAATTATGATGTTCCTTGGTGTGTTCCTCTCTGTGTCCAACTTCCTTGGGACTGTCTGAGTTTCCTGGACTTCCAGAAGTCTGGTTCCTTTGCCAGATTGGAGAAGTTCTCCATTATGTTTTCAAATAACTTGCCAATTTCTTCCTCTTCCTCTTCTTTTTCTGGCACATTTATGATTTGGATGTTGGAATGTTTAAAGTTGTTCTGGATGTTTAAACATTAAACATCTGGATGTTTAAACATTAAACATTTGGATGTTTAATGTTTAAAGTTCCTAAGCCCCTCCTCATTTTTTTTGAATTCTTGTTTCTTCATTCTGTTCTAATTGACTGTTTCTTTCTTCCTTCTGCTCCAAACCATTGATTTGAGGCCCGGTTTCCTTCCCTTCAGTGTTGATTCCCTGTGTATTTTATTTCACTTTTTCTAGCCTTCACTTTTTCCTCTCCTTTGTGACCATACTCATTGAATTCTGTGAGCATCCTGATTACCAGTGTTTTGACTATCTATGCGATAGGTTGGCTATTTGTTCGTTGCTTAGTTGTGTTTTTTCTGGAACTTTGATCTGTTCTTTCATTTGGGCCTTTTTAAAATTTTTTTTAAATTTTTTTGGTCAGCGCACCTATTACATAGTAAAGGGTGGAACCTTAGGTATTCACCAGGGCTGGGCAACCCACTTCACTGTGTTTTGGCCTTGTATGTGGGGGAGGGGTGCAAGAGGGAATAATGCTGCTTGGTCAGCTTTCAGTCGCTTCTGCCACTACCCACAAGCAAATTGGGCTCTTCCGGTGCTGATTCCTATGTGTGTGATTTTGTGTACCTTCTAGGACCATATTGGTCTCTCCAGTGGACTCTCCTGTGAACTTCTCTGGAAGTTTCTCCTGCCGCCTCAACATCACAGATGTTTTCAGTCAGAGGTTTTGAGGCTTTATTTCCCAGTGCTGAAACCCTGGTTGTAGGGTCTGTACTAACATTGGCTTTTGTTTTATAAAAGATGATTATTTTTAACGAGTGCAGGATTCTGCTGGTATAAGAGGCCTTCCTCTTGCTGTTTTAAAAAAAGTTTTATTGGCATTCCATTCTCACTATTACCTATTTCGGGTTTCTAGTGTGCTTTGTCTTTCAAAGTACCTCCAGTCTCTTCACATGTACACCTTTGGATTACCTCAGGTTGAGTTTTTCTGTATGCATGTGCACGTCTCACATTCTGCCTACAATTCACACAGAAATCACAAAAAGACTCTTAATTTACCAAAGGTAAAAAATCATATGTATCAGGACATTTTACACATAGATCTCAGTTGAGATGTATACTTGTTACCGAACAGAGGTCCAAGGTGGGGGGCAATATTTGGCCCACCCAGGGATGCCAAAAACTGTTACAGAACAACAGGAGCCCCTCCAAAGGACGGTATACTAATACCTACTGGGCTCGTCTGTCTGCTGCCAGAAAAAAGACATCTCTCAATGTCAGAGATTTGTGAAAAGGAAAGGAAAGATTTATTTAAAGCTATACAGACTTAAAGTAGTGACCCAATGTCCCCATTAATATATCAAATTCCTTTAGGATAACCACAGACATCCACAGTGCTTCCTTCCCCCCTGCCCTAATTCAGGGTACCGTATCTCAGGAAAAGAAGCACGCGTCTGTGTTTCAGGCCGCTGGCACCATCAGCTGTATCACCATTCAGGCAGGATCTCTAATTACTCCAAAGCCATGTGGCACCTTTTTATGGTCTACTGGCAAGAGTCCTTTCACTCTTCTTCCAGGCAAAGTCTCTCCTGCTTCCCACACCACGCAGCCAAAAGGAGCATCCCAAATCCTCGTGGGCCTCTTCTACCAGAGCTGCTGGGATCTGCACTTTGGCCAAAACCTCATGGTTCTTTTCTCCACCAGAGCTGTGGAGAGGGTAGGGTTGCCACTCTGGCAAAGCCAAGTGGTGGTTCTCTGCTAAAGCCGCATGGTGATTCTCACATGGCTGTGGGAGTCCCCATTCTGGCCGAAAGCGTGTGGTTCTCTCCTTCACATGGCCAAGAGGAGATCCTCATTCTGCCCAAAACCGCCTGGCTCTCCCACATGGGCAAGAGGGAGGTCCTCACTTTGCCCAAAACCACATGGCTCTTTCCTCAATGGCTACTGCATCTGCGTTTAAATCCCCGCACTAGTCCTCTTCTGCAGCCCCACCTCCAGCTCCTCCCACAATCAGCCACACCTGCCAGGACTCCCATAGCCTCCCAGCTTTACTGGGCTGCCATAGTGAGTCTGGGCAGGTATGGCCCCATGGCGTGGAGCCAATCAACTCCAAGCTCTCACACAGGCGCTGTAACTAGGGGTGTTGCCTCCCAATTACATCCTGGGTGGAAATCACTGCCTTCTCCCTGTCTCAAAGAATGGCCACAGCTATTTAAGGTATCTATGAAACCAGTTAAAGGCTATAGATATGTTAAATGACCATTCTAGAGGTTAGCTGCAAAACTATTGCTATGCAAAACAGCTCTCAATGGACCTGCTCCATTTGTATCTTCCCCCAACTTACACCTGTGTGTGGTGGTGAGGGGTGAGGACATCTTATATGTCTTTCTAATATTTCCTGGACACCTTGAGTTCTGGACCCCATTCCACATTCCTTTTTTTGCATGTAATATATATTGTATGTAATAAAATAAGAAGGAAGACTGGGTTAAGGCTGGTCCAGCTGATCCTTATGGTCACATATCACTGATTTAGATCCATCTGTCAGATTATTTTCCCTCTTTGACAGCAGCCTTAACCCAGTCTTCCTTCTTATACATCTATATATAGTAAGGAGTGAGTTTTTTCCTTGCCCTCTGTATTTCTGACTCCAAAACCCTCCTTCAGACCAGTCTGCCCACCTCTTCTGGCTGTGTTTAATGCCCTACATTCTTTGTGGCCAGCTGTACAGGTCTATAATTTTTCCCTGGAGCTACTCCTGAAGCCATTTTCACTTCAGAGCACTCAAATTCTTAATTTCTGGGTGAATAAATTATGTGAAACAGATTTCTATTCTACAACTTCAACTTCCTGGTTAGTGCTGAGCATTGTTCTTGTTCTTATTTTATTGTCTTTTCTCATCACCCTTGCTGTTATATAACTGTTTGAAACTTCTCTTGTCAGTGGTTTTCTTAACACTACCCTACTCTCCTATCCACAGCTTCCCTCTTACTTTTCTGAAACCATCTAAACTGAGTGGTATGATTTTTCCCTATATCCTCATGCTTAGCCTATTTTTGTTTAAGCTTTGTTTAATGATAATTTTAAATTAATAGGAAAGTTATGAAACTAGTACAGTTGTTCCTGTCTTTATCTCAGTTTGATTCCTTTGATTTTGATCCTATTGGCACCCTTCTCTCTAAGGTTTGTCCCTCCACTCTCCTACTAGTTGAGTCTTGCTTATCAAAGGGCTGCTTATATTTAACTCCTATTTATTTAGCATCTTTGCTCTCTTCCTACTTCCCTTATGTGACAGATGGCTCCAGCAACACTGTAACTTTGGTTTCTTATTACCTAACTCCACATTTATAATCCTCTTCAGTCCAGCTTTTGACACCACCCCCCCCCCACAACACTGACCCATGTCATTTGGTCAGTGGAGAGCAACAGCAACAGACTCTGGCTAACTGACACAGAAAAGAATTTTATTGGAAAGATTTCAGGTTACTCACAGAACTGACAGAAATGGGAGATTAAAGAACTAGGCTTAGAATGGGCTGGAGCCAAGGAGAGCAGACAGCATAACCACAGTTCCCCTGGTAGGAGAGGCTCGTCAAAGGCAACCATTGAAGCTATACTAGGAAAGAGTATGGTGTTGGCAGAACCCAGGTCAGGTGCTGGCACTGCACTGCTACCTTGGTAGGAGATGGAATGTCTATAGTGGGAGGGGAACCCACCTCCCAGTCCCAAGGGTTTCACCCTAAATCATTATTTTCCCTTTATTACCCCTTGAAATTTCATAGCAGTAATACTTCCTTCTTAAAAATTTCTCCTTCCTTCATCTCCCCAGCACTGCCTTTTCTTAGTGTTCATACTAGTTATTACTTCTTTTAGCTTTTTTCTCTGTTGTCCCTGCAGTATTTCCAAAGCTCTTTATATTCATGGCTTCAGATGACAGCTGTGTGAAGCTGACTATGAAATCCAGGCCAAGAGTTATTTCTAACTCTCATTTATGGACTATCACAATTTAAACTAGTAGATACTCAGTAAATATTTGTGAATGAGTAAATTAGCAAAATGAACTATGAAAGCCTTCCATTAGATCATTTATTGAAGATGTGGGGAAATTGGAAGAGAGTATTTAGATTTTTCCTTTCAAACTAAACTATTATCTTCTAAGGGCTGCATGTTGAGTTATAATTTTAGCATAAATGGGGATTTCAAACAAGACTGTGACTAAACCTCTTTCCAAACCTCCCTCCAAAACAAGAATCTTGTTATCTAGTTGAAGTAATGAAATGTTTTGATATGTTTTATAATATGAGAAGATACTTCAGTACTTGTGGTTTTTTTTTAAGATTTTATTTATCTTTAGAGGGGAAGGGAAGGAGAATGGGAGAGAAATATCAATGTATGGTTTCCTCTCGTGCGTCCCCCGCTGAGAACTGGCCTGCAACCCAGGCATGTGCCCTGACTGGGAATTGAACCGCGGATCTTTGGTTCGCAGGCCTGCGCTCAGTCCACTGAGCTACACCAGCCAGGGCCAGTATTTGTTTTTGAAGATAAAAAATATGACTGCTCTAGGCACAGCAATCAGACAAGAAAAGGAATAAAAGACATCTAAATTGGAAAGGAGTCATTCTTTGCATATGACATGATAGTGTACATAAAAAACCCTACAGATGTCACCAAAAAACTATTTAACCTAATAAATGAATTTGGGAAAAAAAGCAGGATATTCAGAAATCAAACAGTCAATATTCAGAAATGAAAGACATTTTTGTACACCAACAACGAAGTATCAGAAACAGAAATTAGGATAAAGTCCCACTTACTAAAGCAACAAGAAAAAGAAAGTACCCAGGAATAAACCTAACCAAGGAGGTTAAAGACCTGTACTCAGAAAACTACACAATACTGAAGAAAGAAATTAAGGAAGACACAAATAATTGGAGCCATGTACCATGTTCATGGATTGGAAGAATCAACATCACCAACATGTCCATGCTACCCAAAGCAATTTATAGGTTCAATGTAATCCCCATTAAAATACCAATGACATATTTCACAGATACAGAAAAATATTTCAAAAATTTATATGGAATCATAAACAACCCTGAATAGCCTCGGTACTTTTGAGAAAGAAGAACAAAGTAGGAGGACCACAATACCTGATTATCAAATTGTATTACAAGGCCACTGTAGTCAAAGAGTCTTATAATAACATAAGAACAGACACATAGATAACAGAACAGAATAGAAAGCCCAGAAATAAACCCATGTCCCTATGGTCAATTAATATTTGACAAAGGGGGCGGGGGCATAAAGTGGAGTAAAAATAGCTTCTTGAACAAATGGTGTTGGGAGATCTAGACAGCTACATGGGAAAGAGTGAAACTTGATCATCCACTTACACCATACACAAAAATAAACTGAAGATGGATAAAAGATTTAAATATAAATCGTACCATGAAAGTCCTAGAGAAGAATGTTGCATCCACCAACCGTGAGAACAAATGTTGGAGACTTTCAGGGTTTCAGAGATGTTACTTTATTGGCCAAGTTTAACCTGCGCAGGGGCGAACTCTCAGAGTGTCCAGAGACAGAGTGCCCGCAAGGACTGCAAACAAGAGTCGCACCTAGCGCTTACAGCTAAGTCCTTATATAGAGGCAAGCAAGCAAGCATTGCACAGAAGCAGATGTGGCAGTTAGCTGTTGGCTTACAGAGCCCACATGCAGGAACAGGGTGGGGTCTGACTCAACTGTAAGGAAAATTTTGAAACTAAACAGATGGCAGTCAACTTACAGGATGTTTGCTAGGGATGCAGGCTCCTTGGGGCTGAGACTATTTTTCTTGTTCCCAACAAAGAACATAGGCAGAAAAAATCTCAGATATTCCATGCACCAATATTTTCACTGATATGTCCCCTAGAGCAAGGGACATAAAAAAGAATAAATGGGACTACACCAAATTAAAAAGCTTCTACACAGCTAAAGACAACATTAGCAAAATAAAAAGGGAACCAACTGTATGGGAAAATATATTTGCCAATGGTATCTCGAACAAGGGTTTGATCTCCAAAATACATAAAGAACTCACATGACTCCACTGTAGGAAGGCAAACAACCCAATTTAAAAAATGGGCTGTGGGAGACCGTTCTGCATGGTGAGGGCCCAGCTCCCACTCGGAGACACACAGGACCCACACCCATGGATAGGTTCTCCTATAGGTAATCAGGCCTGCAGTTTGCCTAGGCTGCTCTGAGCCTTACTTTTTGCTAAAAAATAAAAATAAAAAACTCCCTCACCTGGATTTGTGCAAAGTAACTTCCTAAAATCCATGCTAAACCTTCCAAGGATGAGTGTAACCGGTTCCAACTACTTTTCCCTTTTCATTTGCAAATATCCCTCTTCTGTGATATGGATTAGCACCATTGACTCCTTTGTTTTCTGTAAAAGGTAACCACCTAAAGGGAACCTATGCGTAGTAAATGAGGACCTTCATGTAATGTGTGGAGAAACCTAAGAAAGGTCTGTGATGGCAGAGGCTGCAGCTTTTGCTTCCCTTGAGAGAAAAGCCATGCTGTCCCTTTTCCTCTACTGGACTCAGTAGTCTTTGTGTGAATGTCTCATTTAATCCATAATGATGCGGACACTGCAGGCCGGTGTTCGCATCAGTGGGCAAAGGACTTGAACAGATATTTCTCCAAGGAAGACATACAGAGGGCCCAAAGACATGTAAAAGGGTGCTCTATATCACTAGCCATCAGGGGGATTGAAATTAAAACCACAATGAGATAGCATTTCACACCAATCAGAATGGCCATTATAAACAAATCAACAAACAAGTGCTGGCAAGGTTATGGAGAAAAGGGAACGTTAGTATACTGTTGGGAATGCAGCCTGGTGAAGCCACTGTGGAAAACACTATGTTATGTAATTCCCTCAGAAAACTAAAAATAGAACTGCATTTTGATCCAGCAACTCCATTGCTAGGATTATATCTTAAGAACCCTGAAACAGCAATGAAAAAGAACTTATGCACCCCAGTGCTCATAGCAGCATTATTTACAATAGTCAAGTGCAGGTGTTACGGAAAAAGTCACTCACACTCAGTTAGGATGGCGGAGCACTCTATTACGCGCGGGCTCAGAGGAGGCAGTCTCCAAATTCTGAGCCCCATTCTGTGGGTTGGCTTTACTTTTGAAGGGCGGGAAGTGGGTTACAGAAGCAGAATGCTGTTAGATAGTTGCTTATCTAGGGTGCACACAGCTCAGGGTGGGGCCAGCATACTCTGTCTTACTAAAATGTTGCAAAAAACAGCTTTAAATTGACATTTCCTTGTCCCTATCCTGCTTCACAGGAAACAGTCTAAATGTCCCTCAGTAAATGAGTGGATCAGAAAACTGTGGTACATTTACACAACGAGATACTACCCTGTGACAGAAAACAACTCAGCCACTTTCGGGTGTACGGAGTGAAATTTTATTTACCCAAAGGAGGCAGTCTCCAAATTCTGGGCCAGGATCAGCGGGGAGCAATTGCTTATATAGGGGTGAGGGGTGGTCTGTTACTTAGACCATTACTTCTGGTGGGAAAGCAAGAAGCAGCTTACAGAAGTGAAATGTTATCTCTAGCACACAGAGACACAATGTTGTCTCTAGCAATCTCTGGCGCACAGGGACAAGCAAGAAACAAAGGTAAAAAAACAAGTCTTTTCCTGGGTGCTGTGCTATGTTTTAAATTAACTGCCAATTTCCTCTAACACCCAGCAGAAAGAAAGAAGGAGCTCCTCCTCTTCACAATAGCATGGTTCTAACTGGAGAGCATTATTCTCAGTGAAATAGGCTAGGCAGTGAAAGACAAATACTGTATGATCTCACCTACAAGTGGAACCTAATCAATAAAACAAGTGAGCAAAATAGAACCACAGACATGGAAATCAAGAATAATGCTTGGGATAGTTGTAGAGAAGGATATTTCGGTTGGTCTTGTAGAGACTGCAGCTTGTTTCACTGTTATCTTTCTATCAACTGACATTGATCCAGAGGGGAGAGGATGGAGGATAAGGGAGAAGCATTAAGTCAAGAAACATGTAAAGGACCCATGGACAACCAAGAAGGGGGAGAGGGTTGAATGTGGGAGATGGGTACTGTGTAGGGCAGGGTAGAGTAACGGGGGAAAGGGTGGACAACTGTAACTGAACAACAGTAAATTTTTTTATAAAAAATATGACTTAAGGCCCTGGCTGGTGTAGCTCAGTGGATTGAGTGTGGGCCTGCGAACCAGAGTATCACGGTTCGATTCCCAGTCAGGGCACATGCCTGGGTTGCGGGCCAGTTCCCAGCAGGGGACTCACGAGAGGCAACCATACATTGATATTTCTCCCCCTCTCTCCTTCCCTTCCCCTCTAAAGATAAATAAATAAAATCTAAAAAAAAAGAAATAAGAAATAACACAGAAAAAAATATGACTTATTCTTTTTATTCAGTTTAAAAATAAAAAATTTTTTAATCATAGTTACTTAAATGTTGACAGGTTTTATGGCTACCATAACCAGCTCTGCAGTTTAAGCAGAGGTTTATTGCTGTCACCTATATATCTCAATGTTGCCATTAGCTATTAATAACTACTTAAAGAAAGCACTGTCAATTGGCAATGAGTTGAAACTGTACAATTTATTGTCAGAATTCTTATTGCTTTGCATAATTGGAATGAAAAAAGTGACAATATTATTGAGAAGTATGAGTATGCATGGAACTAGAAATGGACCACAAGGTTATGTGTGAGCTTCCAATTTGTAATGTTCCAGACTTGTCTTTGGGAAAATGAAGTACTTGTAGGATTGTTTTTAGGCAAGATTCTACCTAGGATGGTCTTCTGCAAAACATAGAGACACTGTGATTGTTTTATCAGTTTAAAGTGGTACCTACCAGTAAGTTAACTTTCACTCATAATAGAAATGGTGAAGTATTTGACCATTTCAAAAAAACAATCAACATCTTTTAGAGCTTCTGATTGTCACAAGAAGAAACAAAAACAAAACAAAAAATGTAGTTATACAGCACATTTTTCATTTCAGAATCTCAGAAAAGTATCAAAAGTTCTAGTTAGAAGGTTTTCAGAGAATTATTTTTTTCCTGACAGTATTTCCCTGGGGACTGTGGTATAAAAGTAGTGATGGTCTGTCTGTGAAGGTGATATGAGAAGGGGAGGGGCTGAATACTAGTCTCTGGATTCTGGATTCTTTTCCTGATCACCTTCCTTTTGTCTTTCCTATGGCAGTTATTGGGGCATTATAGTTTAGGAGAGCATGATTTAAAAGGTAGTGGAGGACAGCCAACCCCTATTTAAGAGTCTGTAATTTTGAAACAGTAGAATTCAAGCATGTCTGTACTGAGCCTCCTTCAGAATTCACTGTGTTGCTGTATTACACCCTATAGAAAATAAGAGCTAAAATATATGTCAAAGATACATGCTGAAGAATTTATGGTTCAAATGATACAATGTATGGAATTTGCTTCAAAATATTTTATATTTGAAGACTATATAAAACATTGATCTTGATTTGACAACTTTTGGAATTATGAAAATAATGGGTTTGATGGGATTCATTGCGTTTTAAATCTTCAGTAATCAAAGTTTAATTTTGGGGGTATGTATCATGATAAATGACACAATTCTAACTTTATTCTTTTAGGTAACTCACATTATAATTAATCTACAACCAAAATATAGTTATTATTCTGTTTAGCAATGCTTCCCATGTAATTTTGAGCATATTAAATAGGCCTAATTAGTTTGAAAACTTTTATAAGATGAGATAATTAAAACCTTGAGGTATTTCAGGACCCATTGGAATAACCCAAGCTGAAATCCTGGGAAAGGACCCTTGCACTAGGGTTTATGATAATAAGACAGGGAGGTGTAGGAGTTAAGCTATCACTTTCAACAAAGCTAATGTTTTTGTCCCCAAGATTCAGAGAGAATTATCAATCGCTGGCCATGTTGGGGGTGAGGAGGAGGCTGTCTGCAGAGGCTGGAGAGACAGAAAAGGATTAGAGTCCTCTCTTCAAACCTTGCAGAGACAGGGTTAGGGGATTAGCAAGGGTTGAACTTCCGCTGCCCACAGCTTCCCTAGTTGCATGTCTCAAGAGACTGAGGAGAGGGAGAAATAAAGACTGTCCCCACACAGGCCACCAGAATGTTGGGGTGGTTGGTGATGCAGGCTGTGAAAGAATTCTCAAAAGAGAAGAAAGTGCAGAGAGTAAAGTTTTTATTCACACTCCAAGAGAGGAGAGGGGTTTGGTGTAGAGAGACGCGCGAACAGTGAAATGTGGGGGCTTTGAGCTTGGGATAGTTGTAGAGGAGGATATTTCAGTTGGTCTTGTGGAGACTGTACTGAGCTGCAGCTTGTTTCAGTGTTATCTTTCGGTGCACAGTCTGGTTGACATAGCCTGTTTCACAAGTTCCCAGAGCTTCTGTGCCTTCAGGGCACTACCACTAATTTTCTCATCCTGAGGATATAGGCTCATAAAACAAGGGCCAGTCATGCGTTATGGGATCCAGCTAGCTCTGGTGGAGAGAGCCTGAAAATGGACCTTCTGTTTTATTACTCCTCCCATTCCTTCCAAGTTTCCTGGTTACAGTTGTTTTATATTGCTGAATGAGACATGTCCTTCATAATGGATAAAGGGCCCATGAGGTTCTATGAATAGTCAGAATTCTGACTTTAGCCTCTTGTATCCTGGTTTCAATTAGGAGAGAAAAACCACACAGTAATTAGAACAAGGAAGATTTAATAAAAAGATAGAATTATTAACTCTAGCAGGGGGTTGAGGTAATAAGGGATTGGCTAGTGAGAAGTAGAGAGAATACTCAAGACTATAGGAATAGCAGCTACAAGGAGCAGCCACTACTCCAGGGCTGAGATCGAACCCCAAAGAGAAGCTCCTGCCCAACCCTTACCTACAGGACACACTGCTGAGGCTCTTAGAGTGGCAGAGAAGTTGCTTGGTGCCAGGCCAGCAAAACTTGCTAGAAATCTGAACTTTAGAAGACCCTCCCTCCAGGGTGCTGGGGAAGGCCATGCTGGTGAGATGTCTCACCAGAGGTATACCATTACAGAACTGCCCAGAGCGGGTTTAGGGGGAGGCTTTTAGTGTGCTGCAGGAGCCTAGTGTGGAAGAAAGCCCTAACCCAAGTTCTGTGTGCTGCAGGAGCTTGCCAAGTGAGCACGCAGGACCAGGATGCAAAACCCGTTCCTCCAATGGATCATTTCAGTGCCCTTCACTGAAAAGCCCTGGTGCCAACTAGCAGAGGAGAAAGACCTTTCACAGAGCAGGCAAAACTTTGTAACTAGAACACCAAAGAGGTCCAGTAACACTCCATCAGGGAAATGACTGGGTCTGTCTGGCTCTCATCATTACCATACTTTTATATGTTATTGCTAGTTTATTATTAGTACTCTTTTTTTGTTCAGGTATCAGACTTTATTACTCATGAAGAGTGGGTTATTAGAAGTTTGGTGTTATAGTAGAAATGCAAGAGAAGTTGGAAACACAATAGAAATTGGTGTTTCAGAAGAAAATTTTTAGAATAATTTTTAAAAAGTACAAAAACTTCAAATCTGATTTGCACTAAGATATAGATACATAAATTAATGTGCTTTTTGATGCTCTACCTGCCCTGTTTTTTGTCATGCATTTAAAATATTTAGAGAACAATGAAGGTTTCTGGTACATTTCAAATTAGAATTTAATAATAATTGTGATAATAACTAATATTTAATGGAAACTTAAAATATGCCAGGTACTATATGAAGCACTTCAGTGCATTATTTCATTTATTCTTATTTTATTAAGTACTTTCCAATTTTATTGTTGTTCAAGTACACTTATCTGCCTTTCCCCCTACCTCTCCCTGCCACCCCATCCATCCCCACCTCCCTCCCCTGTTTCCACCCCTCCTTGTTTCTGTCTATGTGTCCTTTATATTTGTCCCTGTAAACCTTTTGCCCTTTTATCCTCATTATCCCCTCCCATTTACCCTCTGGTTACTGTCAGTTTGTTCTTAATTTCAATGTCTCTGGTTATATTTTGCTTATTTGTTTGTTTTCTTGATTAGGTTCTGCTTGTAGGTGAGATCATGTGGTATTCGTCTTTCACCCTCTGCCTTATTTCATCTACCATAATGCTGTACAGTTCCATCCATGCTGTCACAAAGGGTAGGAGCAGCCCCTTCTTTCTTCCTACTGTATAGAATTCCATTGTGTAAGTGTACCATAGTTTTTTGATCCATTCATTTACTGATGGGCACTTAGTTTGCTTCCAACACTTGGCTTTTGTGAATTGTGCTGCTATGAACATTGGGGTGCATAGGTTCTTTTTGACAGTTGTTTCACTTTTCTTAGGATATAATGCCAGCAGTGGAATTTGGTCAAAAGGCAGTTCCATTTTTAGTTTTCTGAGGAAACTTCATACTGTTTTTCATAGTGGCTGCACCAGTCTTCAGTACCACCAACAGTGAACTAGTGTTTCCTTTTCTCCACAACCTCTCCAACACTTGTTTGTTGCTTTGTTCATGGGATACCATTCTCACAATGGTGTTTCATTGAAGTTTTAATTTGCATCTCTCTGGTAGCTGATGATAATGAGCATCTTTTCATCTGTCTCTGGACCCTCTGTATGTCCTCCTTGCAGAAGTGTCTGAACAAGTCCTTGCCTTTTTTTTTTAATTGAGTTATTTGTCTTCTTAGACTAATGTGAGTTCTTTATATATTATGGAAATCGAACCCATGTCTGAGGTATCATTGGCAAATATGTTTTCCCATATGGTTGGTTCACTTTTCATTTTAATGCAGTTTTTTAGCCGTGCAGAAACTTTTCATTTTTATGAGATCCCATCTGTCTCTTCTTTTTGTCCCTTGTTCTAGGAGACATATCAGTGAAAATATTCCTATGTGGAATATCTGAGATTTTCCTGCTTGTGTTCACCTGAAGGACTTTTACAGTGTCAGGACTTATAATAAGTCATTTATCCACTTTGAATTGATTTTTGTGTGTGGTGTAAGTTGCTGACCAAGTGTCATTTTTTTGCACATAGCTGTCCCGCTCTCCCAACACCAGTTGTTGAAGAGGCTTTTTTTTCTCCACTTTATGCTGCTGCCCCCTTTGTCAAATACTAATTGACCATAGAGACTTGAGTTTACTTTTGGGCTCTCTGTTCTGTTCCATTGGTCCATGTTTCTGTTCTTATGCCTTTACCAGGCTATTTTGATTATAGTGCCTTGTAATACAGTTTGATGTGAGGTACTGTGATTTTGCCTACTTTGTTCTTCTTTCTCAGAATTGCTGCAGCTATTCAGGGCTGTTTGTGATTCCATGTAAAATTTTGAAGTGTTCTATATCTGTGAAATATTCCATTGTTACTTTAATAGGGATTGCATTGGACCTATAAATTGCTTTGGGTAGTATAGACATTTTGATGATGTTAATTCTTCCAATCCATAAACACAGTATATGCTTCCATTTGTTTGTATCTTCCTTAATTTCTTCCTTCAGTATGTATAGTTTTCAGACTACAGGTCTTTTACCTCCTTGGTTAGGTTTATTCCTAAGTACTTTATTTTTCTTGTTGCTGTATCAAATAGGATATTTTTTCCTGATTTCTGTTTCTGATATTTAGTTGTTGGTATACAAAAAATGCCTTTGGTTTCCGAATATTTCCTTTGTATACCGCTGTTTTGCCAAATTAACTTATTAGGCCAAATATTTTTTGGTGGAGTCTGTAGGATTTTTTATGTACACTATTATGTTATCTGCAAACAATGACAATTTTGTTTCCTCTTTTCCTTTTACTTTCTTTTGTGGTATGCCTTTTATTTCCTTTTCTGGTATGATTGCTATGGCTCAGAGTTCTAATAGAAGTGGTCAAAGTGGACAGCCTTATCTTGTTCCTGATCTTTGTGGGAAACTTTTTAATTTTTGCCCATTGAGTATCATACTGGCTGTAGTTCTCTCATATATGGCCTTTATTAGGTTGAAGAATGCTCCTTCTATCCCCACTTTGCTGAGTATTTTCATCATAAATGGGTATGGTACCTTATCAAATGATTTTAATGCATATCTACTGATAATGATCATGTGATTTTTGCCTTTGCTTTTGTTTATGTGATGTATTACATTTATCGATTTGCAAATACTGTACCATCCTTGCATCCCAGGGATGAATCCCACTTGGTCATGCTGTATGATTTTTTTAATGTATTTCTGGATGCGTGCGGTTTCCCAATACTTTGTTGAGGATTTTAGCATCTTTGTTCATCAGCAATATTGGCTTACTATTTCAATTTCATCAGTTGTTATTGATCTGTTCGGGCTATCTGTTTCTTCTTCATTGAGTTTTGGAGGCTTATATTTTTCTAGAAATTTGTCTATTTCACCTAGGTTTTCAAATTTCTTGGCATACAGTTCTTCATAGTAATTTCTCACAATCCTTTGTATTTTTGTGGTGTCAGTTGTAACCTCTCTTCTTTCATTTCTGATTGTGTTTATTTGGGTCCTCTCTATTTTTTTCTTGCTGAGTCTGCTTAAAGACTTGTTGGTTTTGTTTATATTTTCAGAGAACCTGTTGTTGGATTTTTGATCCTTAGAATTGTGCTTTTAGGCTTTTATGTCATTTAATTCTTCTCTGATCTTGGTTATTTCCTTTCCTTCATGGGCTGCCTTTGTTGTTGTTCCTCCAGTTCTTGTAGGTGTAGAATTAGGTTGTTTACTTGAAATTTTTCTATGTTTTTTTAGGTAGGCCAGTATCGCTATGAAATTCCCTCTCATGACTGCCTTTACTGTGTTCCATAAGTTTTGGATTGTTGTGAGTTCATTTCCATTTGTTTCCAGAAACTTTTTGATTTCTTTCTTGATCTCATTCTTAACTCATTCATTGTTTAATAGCATGTTGTTCAATCTCCATGAGTTTCAATGTTTTTGAATATTTTCTTTGAGGTTGGTTTCAAGTTTCAGTCCCTTGTGGTTCAAGAAAATGCTTGATATGATTTCAATTTTCTTGAATTTGTTGAAGCTGGTTTTGTATCCTATCATGTGGTCTATCTTTGAGAGTGTTCCATGTGCATTTGAAAAGAATGTGTATTTTGCTTCTTTGGGATGAAAGGTTCTGTATCAGTTAAGTCCATTTAATCTGGGAAGTACTTTATGTGCCCTTTTATTCTAAAAGAAAGCTTTGCTGAATAGTGTAATCTTCGATTTGGCACTTGCTTTCATGAGTTCAAATACTTCTTTCTAGCCCCTTATTGTCTGCAAGGTTTCTTTTGAGAAATCAGCTGACAGTCTTATGGACATCCCTTTGTAGGTAACTGTCTCCTTTTTCTCTTGTTACTTTTAAGATTCTCTCTTTCTCTTTAATCTTGGGTAACATAATTATGTTGTGCCTTGGTCTGTTCCTCTATGGGTCCAACTTCTTTGGGACTCTTCTGAGTTTCCTAGACTTCCTGAAAGTTTATTTCTTTCGCTAGATTGGGGAAGTTCTCCTTAATTATATTTTCAAATAAGTTTTCAGTTTCTTGCTCTTTATCTTCTCCTTCTGGCACCCCTATGATTTGGATGTTGGAACATTTAGGAGGTTCCTAAGTCTCCCCTCATTTTTTTTGTATTCTTGTTTCTTCATTCTATTTTGACTGAATGTTTCTTCCTTCTGTTTAACACCATTGATTTGAGTCGCATTTTTTTTCCCATCACTGTTGGTTCCCTGTAAATCTTTCTTTATTTCATTTAGCATAGCCTTCATGTTTTCCTCTATTTTATGACCATATTCAACTAATTCTGTGAGCATCTTGATTACCAGTGTTTTGAACAGTACATGTGACAGGTTGGCTATCTCTTCATCACTTAGTTGTATTTTTTTTCTGGAGCTTCATCTGGGCCATTTTTTTTTGTCTCAGCATACTTGATACATAGTAAGTGGTGGAGCCTTAGGTATTCACTAGGGTGGGGCAACCCTGGTCACTGGGTTGTGACCCTGTTTGTCAGGGAGGGGTCTGAGAGGGAACAGTGCCACTTCTTCTGTTTTCTGTGGGTTTTCAGTTACTTTCACCACTACCCTCAATTAAATTGGGCCCTTCTGGTGTTGATTCCCAGGTCGGTGGTTTTATGTACGTTCTAGAGGTGGGACACTCCAATGAACTCCCCTGTGAGGCTGGGAGTTTCTCCCACTGCCACCTTAATCCCCACAGGTGTTTTCAGTCACAGTCTTTGAGTCTTTATTTGTATGTGCATCAACCCTGGGTTGCGAGGTCTTAGTTGCTCCCCAGTTGTTACTCCCGGTTTATTTGTATGCAGATTTGAGACCGCCCTTTGTGCCAGCTGCCACATCACTGGGTCCTCCAGTCTCTGCTTTGCCACGCACGAGTCCTCTCTCCCAGGCTGCCTGTCTCTGCCCCTCCTACTGGTCTGGATGAATGCTTCTTCTTTAACTCCTTGGTTGTCAGACATCCATATAGTTCAATTTTCTTTCAGTTCTGGTTGTTTTTTGTTTTTAAATTTGTTGTTCTTCTTTGGTTGTGCGAGGAGACACAGTATGTCTACCTTCGCTGCCATGTTGGCCGGAAGTCCTGAAATGGGTCTCTTCTAGGTAGCATATGTATGGGTCATGATATCTTATCCATTCAACTATTCTATGTCTTTTGATTGAATCATTGAGTCCATTTACATTTATTATTGATAGGTACTTATTCATTGGCATTTTTTTCCTACCTCTGTTCCTCTCTCACTTAGTGTTTTTTCTTATTCTTAAAGCATTCCGTTTAGCATCTCTTGCAGAACTGGTTTTGTGGAGGTGTATTTTTTTTAGACTTCTTTTGTCTGGGAAACTCCTTATTTGGCCTTTCGTTTTCATTGAGAGCTGTGCTGGATAGAGTAGTCTTGGTTGTGTGCCTGTGTTTTCCATTACTTGGAATATTCCCTGCCATTCTCTTCTGGCTTATAGTGTTTCCATTGACAAGTCAGCTGCAAGTCTTATCGGAGCTCCCAAGTATGTTACTTCCTGTTTCTCCCTTGCTACCTTTACGATTCTCCTTTTATCTTGAAATTTTGCCATTTTAATTACGATGTGTCTTGAAGTGAGCCTCGTTGGGTTCCTCTAGATTGAGACTCTGTGTTTTCTGCATTTGTGTGACTTTTTCTCTCATGAAATCAGGGAAATTTTCCATCATTACTTTTTCAAACAGGTTTTCAGTCCCTTGCTCTTCTACTTTTTCTGGTATCCCTATTATACGGATATTATTCCGTCTTATGTTGTCCTGCACATCCCATAATCTGTCTTTGCTCGTTTTCAGTCTCTTTTCCTCTTCTGGCTCTTTCTGGGTTTTTTTTTTCTACCTTGTCATCCAGCTTGCTGATTTGATCCCCTGTTTCATCTAGCCTGCTTGTAATTTCATCTAGTGTATTTTTTTTTTATTTCCGAGATTTTATTGCTAATTTCTTCCCTGTTTTTGTTATAGTTTCTATTTTCTTTTTCATACTGTTGTAGTTCTCACTCAGTTCCTTGTAGTTGTCTGTGAGTTCCTTGAGTATCATCATAGCCACTATTTTGAATTCTGTATCTAATAGTTTGGTTACCTCCATTTCATTTATCTCTTTTAGTGGGGAGTCTTCTGTTCTTTTTGATTGCATGTTCTTTTTTGTCTCCCCATTTTAGGTGACGCTTTTTGTTTCTGTGCTTCCTGATATTTTGCTTTGCTATCTGTCTTTGTAGGGTAAACTTCTATGGCAGGAATGCTGTGAAGTTCAGTGGTGTGGTCTCTTTGATCTCCATGTCTGGGCACTGTATGTTTGCCCTTTATTCGGTTTGTGTGGGCTCTTTTGTTGTACTTGGCTTTTTCCTTTTGGTGGTTCCTTTATTGATGGTTTTTCTTCTCCTCCAGCAGGTATACTGATATTTGCAGCTCCTCCCTCTGCATGTATGAGATCAGTGGCAGGGAGTAGGCAAAAATGGATAAAGACAGCAGGAGAGTATTTTATGGGATTTAAAGTACCAGCAAGTAGAGAAGAGATAGGAGATTCTTTGGATAAGTATAGTGTTAACTGTGATATTTCACCCAACTAGCCGCCTTCTCTTTTTATAAAAGGTGAAAGAGAGATAAGACTCTTATTAGAGGGGAAGATGATTGTGAGCTGAATATGGAAAACAGAGCACTTGTGCAAGGTTAGGTGATGAAATATAGTGAGAGTAAAAGGTAGAAAGTGGGCGTAGTATGAGAGAATAGATTTAACCACAACAATAGTAATGGTCAGGAATAAAGTGAAGGGTGGTAAGGTCAGGAGGGTTGTTGTGTAGTATGTACAATTGTATGGAACAACAATTATTTACAACAGTAGTGGAACAACAATAATATGACAAGAAATGTATGATTTGGATAACCAGAATAGAAAGTAAACAATCAAGAGTAGTGTGTGATTGGAACACAAGTGAAGTGAAAGAAGGCAAATTAAAATACAATAAGGAGAGAGTAAGGAAAACCTGTCAAACAATGCAATTAAACAGAAATAAAACAAAACTAACCATAAGGAAGAGAAATTTTAAAAATACTAATAAAAGAAAAATAATAAAAATAGTGAAAAAATAATAATACACATAAACAATAAAATGTTCTGTGGTTAGGAAAGTGACATTTGTGTCAGTTTTTCAATTTTGGTGGTTAGGCTTGTTTTCCCCCTTTGGATCTGTGTCTGGATCTTTCAGACCTTGAGGGACTATTGTCTCACTTGGGAGAAGAAAAAAAAAAGAGAGAGGAAAGGAAAAAAAGGCCTCCTGCTGACTAATAAAGCAGTTGAACAAGTTCTACTGGTCTTCCTGGATGTCACAGGAAAAGGGAGGCTGGGCTCACTTTCCTCCCTTCCAGTGGTTTTGAGAGGATGGGCACCAGGTGTGGGACTCAATATTCACAGTTGCTCAGCCTCTGGCCCAAGTCCTTTGTGAGCTGCCAGACTCAAATCAACCACTTCGTCTCTGGTTGCTCTGGGTGAATCAGGCTGTGACATGTGCTTTCATTCAGCCACTCAGCCTCTGGGCATGGTGGCTCAAATCACCCTCAGTCAAGCCAGCTGCTGCTCCACAGTTCCTTATAAAATAGCTGCACACACCCCCAACCTCCATTCTTAATAAGCGCACAGCCATTCACACAGCCCAACTTTCTAACCATTCTGGAGAGTATCCAGTCAGAGTCTGACACAGCCCCACTCTTCTCACTTCTCCAGGTGTCACCTGGCACCCCAATTTCTTTGCTGCTAGCGTTCAGTCCCAGCAAATGTACATCACCTCTGTGTGCCTCCCACTTCGTCTTTATTACCCCCCAGTGACTTTCAGCATCCAGAACCCTCCTGGAGCCAGGCTGCCCTCACTGCTGTGGTAGGGGAGGGAGCTAGTGATCTAATTCTCTTCCAAGTATCCTGTGGCAGGCACTAGACCGGGGGCCACAGTAGCCTAGGTCTTTTCACAGATCCCAGCTACCTTACCATCCCAGAGTAATCTCCTCACCATCTGGTTTTCAGTGTCCTCTACAGTTTTTGGCCTCCTAACTTCATAAAGGCTGGGATTCTGTTGGCTGTTCACTCTGTTCCTCAAAAAATCAGCTAGGTGTTCCTGCTGGACACAGGGAGAACTGGGCTCTGCTCCCACATACCTTGCCACCATCTTTTCACAGTCTATTGCTAGATTTATTTATTTTTTATTCTTACCCAAGGACATTGTTTCATTGCTTTTTAAAGAGTGGGGCGGTAGTGGGAGGGAGCGATGGTGGGGGTTTGAGAAACATCAATTGACTGCCTTCTCTTACACACCCCAGCCAGGGATCAAACCCGCAACCTGGGTATGTGCCCTGACTGGGAATTGAACCCTCTACTTTTCAGTCTATGGGATGACAATCCAACCAACCGAGCCATAGTGGCTGAAGTTACAATATGTCTTCTTGAGAAAAGCAAAAGAAACCCAGTTTTATCCTGTGAAAGAGGATGGTAAGCGCTATGGGAAGAGAGAAGGGCTGAAGACAGGAGCCAGAAGAAGAAGGAGAAGATGCCAAAGACACCTAGGAGAAACTGATGCCTGGTTGCTTGCTGAACATCATTACGTTGATAGGTAGTCAGGCTTCCTGTGACCTATCATTTCCACATCTTTTGGTCACACTTGTGGGAAAAATCTAAGTCATGCTAGCTAAAACAATTCCTCCACTTCCTATATATATAGTCCATGAAATTTGAAGTTAATGAAAGAGAAGAAACCTTTTTAAAATTAACAAAAGTAAAAATAAAAATTTTAGTTCTATTTAATCCTGTCCAATATAGTCAGGGTTGTTTAATGCATTAAAATATACATGGAAACAGGCTCTATGTTAAAAAGAAACTACTGGGAATTATATATATGTAGATTGGAATTTGAAATAATTTTTTCCCTTGACTTGAGTAAAATGTTTTTGTTTTAGTTTCTTCCTGTCCTTCCATACTCAAATTCTGGTTTTCATTTACGTTTATCATTGAGGAAAGTAGATTTAATGTTAAGCTTAGTCATAAAATAAAAACTGTCACTGATTTCTTTTCCCAACGTAGCTGAAGGTCAGTGTTCAGTGAGAGATATCTCGAGCCAAATCAGACTAAAATAAGAATGTAATTTAGAGCCAGAAAGTTTGGTGCTGATGGCCACGACAGCCATATAAGGAGCCCATGGATACATTGGAAGGATTTTCCTGGCAAGCTGGACATTCTCTTAAGTCAACGTGCTTAGCTAAAAATACTGTTGTATTTTTGAAATACAATTCTTTCTTAAATTTGTGTGTTTGGTTAGGATACAATATATCTTTAAAAAGTTGTTTAGGGATGAAAATAGTGTTAGTATGTCACAAAACAAATGGAGAGAGAAATTATTTGAGTAATAGAGGAACTTCTACAAAGATATATTCCAGTAAAGTTGTTAAAATTTTTAAGACAGGTATTGAACAACCTATGAAAGATAATTTTAAGAATGTTTTTTCATTTGACCCAATCCATATCCCATGGTCGCTCAGTTATTTTAGTGACCATGGGATAGGGATTTAGTGAGAGAAAATTTGTGAAAGAGCTTATAGATTCAGAATTCAGTGATGATAGTTAAATTAGTTTTCTTTACTGAGAGGTAAAAGGTGAGAGGAGAAAGTCGTGCTGAAGCATATGAGCTACATGGAGCTTTTTTGAGCTTCTGAAGAGGAATCGGTTCACCATCACTTGTCCAAATAAGTGGACATATCACCCGGTACTAGTAAAGTTTGATCACCAGTTACCTTTATATAATTCTGAATAGTCATCTTGCTACAATCAACCCTGTTTTTATTTTTTTAAAGATTTTATTTTATTTATTTTTAGAGAGAAGGGAAGGAAGTGAGAAAGAGAGGGAGAAAAACATCAGTGTGTGGTTGTCTCTCATGTGCCTCTGACTGGGGACCTGGCCCACAGCCCAGGCATGTTCCCTGGCTGGGAATCAAACCAGCAACCCTTTGGTTCACAGGTCAACACTCATTCTATTGAGTCAAACCAGCTAGGGCTTACATGTATTTTTTAAAAAGAAAAGAGATAAAATGTTAATTACTTATCTCTAGGTGGCAGAAATATTACTCATCTCTGCCTTTTAGAAATTTTCTGTAATAAATTACTGTGGGGCTAAAGGAAGCAAGGAAATTAAAAATCAGACAAAACAATGCAGCCCAGTGACCCTGTTGCAAATGCTCACATTTCACACACATAGCATTTACAGAAACTGGGGCTGCCGCATTGTTCAAATTATTTGTTAGTTTCTCTGCATATGGTTCAGAATGTCTCTGGATAGAGTTTCATGGAGAATAAAAAAAACGTATTTTTTTTATCCTCATGCAAGGACATACTTACTGATTTTTGAAGGAGGGTAGGAGAGGCAGAGAAACATTATTCCATCTCAAGGGCAAAACCTGCAACCCAGGCATGTGCCCTGGCTTGGGATCGAACTCGTGACCCTTTGGTTTATGGGATGATGCTCCAACCAACAGAGCCACACTGGCCAGAGCAGAAACACTGAATATTAATTAATGGTTTCAGGACGAAAAGTATGCCTTCTGATTTACTTACTGAAAGATTTTAACCTGAGATTAAATTGTGCTTCACTCATTTTTTTGTGAGGGATATGAACACTCTTCTTAAAGTATGGTAGAGTTTGAGGTGCTATAAATCTGACTCCAACACCAAAGACAGTCCACCTTTAGGTGAGTTTCCTTTGAAAGGATGTTACAGTCAGATGCAAATTGCCTTTTTTGGTCACAGCCTCCTGATATGATAAAGGGAGATCCTTACATTTTTGTTAGTCTCTTCAGTTATTTCTAACATACTCAAATGGGGGCCAAAGAGGCGCTTCCCAGCTTTGATCATAAAGCAACTCCATTGCAAGTGGGTAAATGTGCAGTTTTCTTCATTTTTAAAAACCCTCACCAGAGGATATATTTATTGATTCTAGAGAGAGAAAGGAAAGAGAGAGAAATATCAATGTGAGAAAGAGACATCTATCAGTTGCCTTCCACACACCCTCAACCAAGGATCCAGCCTGCAAGCTAGATATGTGTCCTGCCTAGGAATTGAACACACAACCTTTTGGTGTGTAGGACAGCACTCCAACCAACTGGGCCACCTGGCCAGGGCAGTTTTCTTCATTTTAAACCATTCACCTTATTTTGCTCTCACTCTCTCACCCCTGTCAGGAATTAGGAAACAATTTGAACAGACAGGGTAAAATGGCATATTAATTGCATCTCTAGGTCCTTTTTTGGCCACCCTTTGTCTGTTTCCTCACCATAGCTTAAAAGAAAACACAGTGCATTTGTCTGGAAAGCTAAGAAACGAGAAAGAACTTTCCAGCTCCATTATCTTTACTTACATGTTGATTGTTTTGTTTTTAGTAATAGGGGACAATCAGATTAAATTTTCTATTTGAGTAGGATTGAATCACAGTGAAAATACTTTACCATGTGGTAATTTAACCTGCCATCTCAACAATTTGTACACCCCAACATCATGGAAGCCTTTCATTGACTTTGGAGAAACTTCATTATGTTACTTGTTGCCGAGTGTTTAGCCATTCACATACACAGGTCTCTCTGGAATGGTGTACAACACGTAATAACCTTATTTCTGTTACTTTTAAAGTGTATTTTATTGATTATGCTATTATGGCTATTATAGCCCCAATTATTTTTCTCCCCTTTAATCCCCCCTCTTCCCTGCACCTGCCCACCCTCCAGCATTCCCCCACCCTTAGTTCACGTCCATGAATCGTACATATGAGTTCTTCAGCTTCTCTATTTCCTATACTATTCTTAACCTCACCTTATTTTATGCCTACCATTTATGATTCTTACACACTGTACCTCCCCCCTCACCATTATCCCACTCTCCCTCCCCTACTATAACTCTCCATGTGATCTTCATTTCTGTGATTATGTTCCTGTCCCAGTTCTTTGCTTAGTTTATGTTTTTGGTTTTTAGTTCAGAAAGGTGTCTAACTTTTTGGGATCTGTGGGCCACACTGGAAGAAGAGTTGTCTTGGGCCACACATTAAATACATTGCAACACATAATCACAAAAAATCTCATAACATTTTAAATAAATTTATTATTTTGTGTTGGGCCATATTCATAGCCATTCCAGGCTACATGTGGACTGCAGGTTGGATACCCCTAATCTAGGGTTTCTGGGTGCCAAGCACCCTCATTAATATAGTCCCTGCTGGAAGCAGAAGAAGCTAGGGGGGAGAAAAGTTTTCTACATGCTTCTTCTTAACACAATATTTGTTAAGTACCTTGAAAAAATAAGGGAATTTTCACTAAACTTCCAGCATTAATTTAATTAAGCAGAGAACAGGTGTGGAACAATTTAGTGCCTGATGGAGGAGAGTTAAGATGTATTTCCTGGTGGCTCTGTTAGTAGTAAGAACCATCAGCCTCTCTGTAGTCAGGGCACTGGGGAAACAAGCACAAAGCAAAACCAGATTTGCTTTAATTTCAACTTGATGTCTTATTGGTGAGCAAGAATCAAATCATTTCTTTAATGAGCTCTTTAGTTTCATCAAAGGGACAGTTAAGATTAGTAGAGTACATGTGCATGCATATAAACACACACACAAACTATTAAGAGACTTTTCATTTTATACCTCTCTATAGTGTTTTTATTTTTTCCCAAAGGCACGTATTACTTTTTTTTCTTCTTGCCAATATGATTATCTAGTGAAGTAAAATTTCTGACTTGTTTTTGTACTTATCTTCACTCGTATATACTTTTTTCTTTTATAAACTTTTTTTAATTTTTATTTTTATTTAATTCTTGTTCGAGTACAGTTTTCTGTCTTATATTCCCAGCCCTGACCCCCACAGTGCTCCCCACCTCCCTCCCACTTCTGCCCCCCACCTTAGTTATTGTCCATGTGTCCTTTATACTTGTTCATGTGAGTCCATCCCCTTTTCCCCTATGATTCTCTCCCCTCTCCCCTCTGGACCCTGTCAGACTGTTCCATATTTGAGTGTCATTGGTCATATTTTGCTTGCTTGTTTGTTTTATTGTTTAGATTCCTGTTAATGGTGATATCATATGGTATTTGTCTTTCACCACCTGGCTTATTTTGCTCAGCATAATGCTTTCCAGTTCCATCCATGATGTTGCAAAGGGTAGGAGTTCCTTCTTCCTTTCTGCAGCATAGAATTCCATTGTGTAAATGTACCATAGCTTTTTGATCCAGTCATTTGCTGATGGGCATCTAGGCTGCTTCCAACTCTTGGCTATCGTAAATTGTGCTGCTATGAACATCGGGTGCATAGGTTCTTTTGGATTGGTGTTTCAGGGTTCTTAGGATATACTCTTCATAGTGGAATTGCTGGGTCAAAAGGCACGTTCATTTTTAGTTTTCTTAGAAAATTCCATACTATTTTCCATAGTGGTTGTACCAGTCTGCAATCCCACCAAGAGTGAACTAGGGTCCTCTTTGCCCCACAACCTCTCCAGCACTTGTAGTTTGTTGCTTTGTTTATCATGGCCATTCTGACTGGAGTAAAATGGTATCTCCTTGTGGTTTTAATTTGTATCTCTCTGATAACTAGCGATATTGAGCATCTTTTCATGTGTCTCTGGATCCTCTGTATGTCCTCCTTGGAGAGATGGTTTCCGTTGTGTAGTGGTTATCACGTTCGCCTCACTTATATATACTTAATACATACATATATAAAATAAAATTGGGAGTACATACTTATTAGAACAGTTAAAATAAAAAATAATGATAACACCAAATGCTGACAAGGATATAGAGAATTTCAATCTCATATACTGCTGGTGGCAATGTAAGATGGTACAACTACAGTAGAAAATAATTTGGCAGTTTCTTAAAAAAAGTAAACATAAACTTACACAAATCACTAGTTTCATTCTTAGACACTTATCCCAGAGAAACAATGACATATTCACACAGAAACTTATACACTGCTCTATTCGAAATAGCCCCAAATTGGAAGCTATTGATTGGATTGGCCAAACATTTTATTTAGTTTTTTTCCATATGATGGCTGTAGTAGTGCTTAGTTGTCTTTAACTTCATTCTAAACAATTTTGTTAGATTGTATTGTGACAGTGTGCATTTTAAAAACCTATCAAAATTGGTGAATTTTTGTGCAGCAATTTTAATGTTGACACTAGAAGAAAATAACATTTTCAGCGTATTATGGGTTTTTTTCAAGAATGGTAAAAATGCAGCTGAAACTCAAGTAAAGATTTGTGCAGTATATGGAGCAGGTACTGTGACTGGTTGAATGTGTCAGAAGTGATTTGCGAAGTTTCTTGATACTATTGACATACTGACCAAGTAATTTTTTGCTGTGGGGCTGTTTTACATGCTGGAAGATGTTTAGCAGCACTCCAGCCTCTACCCAATAGAAGCTAATAGCAGGTGATAGCCGACATACTCAAAATATCCAGATCAATACAGTTGTTGGTGAAATGGAAAATGTGTCTTTTATTTTATAGAAAAAAACTAAATAGCCTTTTTGGCCAACCCAATACTTACGTGTACTTCAGTGGGTAAATGGTTAAACTTTGATATGTTTATACCATGGAATAGTACTCAGCAGTAAAAAAAGAACACGCTCTTTATATATAAATGAGACAACTTGGATGTATCTTAAGGGCATTATGCTAGTGGAAAAAGCCAGCCTTCCAAGGTCACATACTGTATGATTTTTATTTGTGTAATTATCTCAGTTTTGGCTACTATGAAAAATACTGTAGATTACATGGTTCAAACAACAAATACTTATTTCTCAAGGTTTTGAATGCTAGAAATTCTAAGATCAAGCCTCCAGCAGATCTAGCTTAGATGAGGATCCACTTGCTGGATTGTAGCAGCTACTCTGGCTGTACCATATCATGTATCACATGGCCCATAGAGAGTAACCTGTGTCTCTTATTATTATGGGTATTAATTTCATGGTGAAGGATTGATGTCCCACTTCCGTGAACTAATCTAATCCTAATAACCTCCCAAAGGCCCCACCTCTAAATGCTGTCACATTGGGGATCAGGCTTTTAATATGTGAATTTTGGAGAAACAAACATTCAGTCCGTAGCAATAACATTCTTTAAGTTACAGTTACATAGATGAAAATCTCATTAGTGATTGCCAGAGTTTAGGGATGGCAGGGAGGGGAGAAGACTGAGAGGTAAGTTGAAAGAGATCTTTGTAATGATGGACTCATCTATGATATCTATGATATGATGGACTAGCCTTATATCATATCATGGGGATGGTGTGTTCTGTGTCTACCCTGTATATATACATTGCACTGATGTGAGATTCCTGATTCTGATGTACTATAGTTACATACAATGTAACCACTGGGGAAAGCTCAATGAAATACATACAGGGCCTCTCTATACAATCTTTGGAATTCCCTGTGATTCTATAATTACTTCAAAATAAAAAATTAAAAATTTGATTGCAGATCTTTCAGAATATTTTTAGTTCCTTGGCAGCCAAGAGACTTTGTTGTCTTATCTTCATGAACCATTAACTTTTTCATAGTTCTACTGTTCTGTCTGGTAGGAATAAGACTAGTCATTGTGAGGCAATTAAGATAATTAGTTACATTTTTACCTTAGTACTTTTTAGATACATTTTTAGATCACTTGCTGACTCAAAAACTGGTAGCCAGCTTGCTCTTTCATTGTTTCCATGGCTTGTTGATCAAATAAATCGATTATTAACTCCATTCATCAAGTAATTATTGCATACCTGCTAAGAGGTGGACTCTAGCGACAATGTGAGTACAGTCATGGACAAGACAAAATTTCTGCCCTACCAAGGGTTACATTTTTGGCATGTGAAGTGAGGCTAAAAGACAGTAGAGAGAGAACTTGTCCCCAGCCCTCTTGGATACTGTGTAAGAGCTTGGTGTCTCTAAGTAGCATTATCTTAGTGTGGGCAGAGTATTTTGGATCTGATGATGATTCTGGCAGGAGAATAAACATGATTTACTTTCAGTGAATCTAATACAAATTAAGGGCTGTATAAAATATTTTAAGAAAAATAAACAAAAAGAGCCTGACAGTACTACATCATTATCTTCATTGCTGACACTGTTACAAGACCTGTGATACAGTATAATAAGACATGCCAATGGCATTGTTAGTCATGGTAAACCAGTATTGGCTCACAAGTTACAGGATTAGCTGGGGATCAAATACAAGGAGTTCTAACTACAGCTCTTTCTTGTTACTTCTTGCAACCCATTCATTGAACATATTATTGGATTTTTAGTATGTGCCAGCTATGGAATAAATAAGTCAAACATAACTCTTCACTGCACCAACTCACAGATATTTGGGGGAAGGCCGTTATAGTGCACATCTGGCGAGTATGCCCTGGGCATGGTGATGCTCCTCAGAATGTGCCAGCAGTGCCAGCCTCACCAGGCACTTATTAGAAACAGAATTTCTGGGGGCGTGTTACATGCTTTCTAAGAGATTCTTATGCTCACCAAAGTTGAGAAGCACAGTGTTGGGGTTTTTGAACCCAGCAGCAGACAGCCAGGGTGTACAGGACTGTTTCTTTCTCAGAGACCTACCAAGCAGCCCTCTTTCCTGTAGTAATGATTACAGGCACAGTCCACCAGGATGGCTGCTTGGCAAAGGCTGGGTTACTACTTTTTGGAATGTTTTCTAGAATGCCAAAATGCCTCAATAAATCAGGACTCTCAGGCCAACTTACTGCTTTGCTCTGCTGGAGCTCTTAACGTGAAGGTCACTAGCCACCCTGGCAAGACTGTGGCTGACGTGTGTGAGGACAGTGGGAGTGACCTTGGCAGGGAAGCAGGCAAGGCCTGGACATTATTTCTCTGGTATCCTGCCCTGCTGCTCTCTGTCTTGGGCTTCAAGCTCAAAAGCATCAATGATGGCATTCTCGAGTAGGGTGTACCATCCCTCTGTTATCCCAAAGAGTGAAGAAGTGTCCCAGACAGCACTGAGCAGTGTCCACCAGGCTGATGGCAATGAAGATGAGAGGGCTGTGTCCAAACTGCAGCGCAGGCACAGTGACGTCAAAGTCTATAAAGAGTTCTGCGACTTTTATGCGAAATTGTGAGTGTCTCCTTTCCTAGAGTTCTCCTCTCCCAGATCTAGCTTTTCTGGGTTTTCAATTTGATTACCATTGACAGTGCTATTTCCTAGACTTTGAGCAGGGGCCTTCAGGGTGGTGCAGCAGGTTCTAGCAGGCAGGTCAATTGTCTGGTCATGGAAACTTGTGTTGGATGAAATGCAGATGTGAAGGAAAGTGCTACCTTTACAGTAAGAATAGTAATATCTGTCTTTAGCAGGTTCCTGATAATAGTATATTTTCACTTTACAGTCCAAGAAGGAGGTTTAGAATTCCTATTATTAGGATTATAATAAATTTTTATACTCTAAAAGTGTCCACAGGTAAGGGGCAGATTGGAAGAAACCAAAAAAATTAATTATAGACTACTGATAAAAATACAGATATTTGTGATGTTTAACAATCAGCAGTTTAAAGTATACTAACTGGGTTTTTTAATACTGTCTCTCTAGGGAATTGAATGAAAAAAAGGATGTTGTGTAACTAGCAAATATATATATCGTACAGCTAGCCCTCAAAGTTCATCTAATTCATATTATTACTGGGCTTTAGCAAACAGTTTTCAAAAAATAAAATAGTGCAGAGTATTATTTAGACCAACTCGTGTAAGATTGTTGACCTTATACAACGCTTGGATGATTGGAATTATTGCAAATCCCCAATTTGTCAATTGAAAGTTAAGGAGAATTTAATTGACCTGATTCTCTATTTCCATGAATTCATTCTGTGTGGTATTGTAACAGATGTCATTTATTTTCACAACTCATAAAGAGCTCTTTTAAGACTAATTTGGCGATTATATTTACATTGTAACTAAAATGCTTGGTGAACTCTCAAGATGCTTTCTGAATTTATATATTTTTTGTGTATTTTAATGCCAGAAAATTTCTTTCACATACTTTGATAAATGGGGCACTTAATGGAAAGCTTGATGATGCCAGGTATTCTGTTGTGCGCCTGAATTTTGGAAGTAGATCAGCTAAAACAGTTATGACTGGGCTATTGAAAAGATTCTACACTAAAGGCATGTACATATATCCTGCATAAAAATATATTTAGAGATATCACCCAGTGTACATAAATCATTTCCATCAACACTTTTGTTGAAAAATCTAGACTTCCGCCAAGATGGAGGCGTAGGTGGAAACACTGTGCCTTCTCCCACAACCAAGTTTGAATACAACAAAGGTTTGGAGAACAAAGACACAGCCAAAGAACAGAAAATTGAATTATACGGAAGTCTGACAACAACGAACCGTTCAACTGGGACGGTAAGAGGGCCGGAGCCAGCAGTGGAGCAGGGTCAGGCAGGAAAGGTCCCCCGACCTAGGCGCACAGGCAGCTCGGACCCAGTCAGGGTGGAAGTAGATCAGGGTGTGGGGCAGACTGACCGTGGTCGCACATCCTTGCACAGTGAGACAGACCACGCAGGCCCCAGGGGGCGAACCCAGTGGTGGAGGGCTGATGGCGGTGGCACCCTCGCGTGCAGTGGGACGAAACACGCAGGCCCCGGTGACGGTCGCAGCTGCAACACCTGTGGCGGCAGCCGTGTTGGTGAGAGGCAGCAGCAGATGGGACCGCTAGTGCCCCTCTTTGGCCCCACCCCCACATACAGGGTCACAACCCAGCAACTGAGTTGCCCTGCTCTGGTGAACACCTAGGGCTCCGCTCCTCATACGTAACAGGAACGAACAGTTCAAAAGATGGCTCAAGAAGAACTCAAAGCCCCAGAGCCCATAACTCTAAGCGACCAAGAGATTGCCAGCCTCTCAGAAGCACAGTTCAAGACACTGTTTATCAGGATGCTCACAGAACTGGTTGATTATAGTCACAAATTAGAGGAACATATGAAGGCTAAACTAATTGAAATGAAGGGAAATGCACAGGAAACCAATAGTGATGGAAAGGAAACTGGGACTCAAATCAATGGAATGGACCAGAAGGAAGAACGAAACATCCAACCAGAAAGGAATGAAGAAACAAGAATTCAAAAAAATGAGGAGAGACTTAGAGACCTCCGGGACATCTTTAAACATTCCAACATCTGGATTATAGGGGTACCAGAAGGGGGAAAGAAACAGCCACGAGTGGAAAACGTATTTGAACAAATAATAAAGGAGAACTTCCACAGTCTGGCAAAGGAAATAGACTTCCAGGAAATCCAGGAAGCTCAGAGAGTCCCAAAGAAGTTGAACCCAGGAAGGAACACACCAAGACACATCATAATTACACTAGCCAAGATTAAAATGAAGGAGAGAATCCTAGAAGCAGCAAGAGATAAGGGGACAGTCACCTATAAAGGAGTTCCCATCAGACTGTCAGTTGATTTCTCAGAAGAGACCTTACAGGCAAGAAGGGGCTGGAAAGAAGTATTCCAAGTCATGAAATCCAAAGACCTACAGCCAAGATTGCTTTATCCAGCAAAGCTTTCATTTAGAATGGAAGGACAGATAAAGTGCTTCTCAGATAAGGTCAAGTTCAAGGAGTTCATCTTCACCAAGCCCTTAGTATATGAAATGCTAAATTCTTCTTTTTCTTTATATAAGAAAAAGAAGATGAAAAATATTAACAGTGAAAGGACAGCAAACACACAGTTATTAACAACCACACCTAAAACAAAAGCAAACCAAGAGGACAGCTAGATCAGGAGTGGAACCATAGAAATGAAGAACACATGGAGGGTTAGCAACAGGGGAGTGGGAGGAGGAGAAGGGGGGAGAAGGTACAGAAAATAGCATAGACAGTAGGTAGAAAATAGATGGGGGGAGGGCAAGAATAGTAGGGGAAATAGAGAATCTAAAGAACTTGAGACATGTGGTTATAAACTAAGGGGGGTAGAATGGTGGGGGAGGGAGTGTGCAGGTAGAGAGGGGAATGAAGGGGGGAATAGAACAACTGTAATGGTATAATCAATAAAATATATATTAAAAAATTATAATTACCAGAAAAAAATAAAACAATAAAAAAACTTTTGATTTTTTAAAAATTTTCTCTGTGGGGCAAAAAGGAAAAAGGACTCACATATACGGACAACAGTGTGGTGATTACTGCAGAGGGGGTGGAGTAAAAAGAGACTAAATGGTAATGGAAAAAATACAATAAAGATTAAATCAAATTTAAAAAAAAGAAAAATCTAGTAGAATTTCTTTTTTTCTGAAATTAATTTATAACTAAAATGAGAGCTATAATTACCATTCATGAATTTTAAAAAGTAACATCATGATTCTTAAATATAAAAGTCAACTGTAAAAAAATACATATGTTAATATAGTTTCATCCACTGTTAATAAATGTGCCACTTAGGTGGAGATACAGGTATCGGGGAAGCTGTGCATGTGTGGAGCAGAGGGCATATGGAGAATCTCTGTTTCTTCCACTCAGTTTTTTTGTGAACCTAAAACTGCTCAAAAAAACAGTCCATTACCCCTGGCTGGTGTGGCTCAGTGGGTTGATTTCCAGCCGGTGAACCAAAGGGTCCACCTGTTCAATTCCCAGTCAGGGCACATGCCTTGGTTTTGGGCCAGGTTCCCCAGTAGGAGGTCATATGAGAGGCAACAACACTTTGATGTTTCTCTCTCTTTCTTACCCTCTCTCTAAAAATAAGTAGGTAAAATCTTTTTAAAAATTCATGGAAAGTAAAACAAAACAAAAAACATAGTACCAGAGAATCAAAAACAGTAAGATTATTGCTACTTTTTTTCCTGAAAGTTTCCTCCAGTGTTGTTTCTTTTTTTTCCTGCTTGTTATGAAAAGGAATACTTCAAAAATACGTATTACATTATCTCTAAAAAAAACTAGTTTATTTTTCCTATGGTGGAAATAAAACAATATGTTTCTTTTTATAATATGTCTACCTATTTTCTATTATATTTTTTGCCTATTTGACAAAAAACAATAGGAATAATTTTGATTCATGCACACAAGATGGCTTTTGTTTTGTTGGCTGTTGTAGTTTTTTTCACTTGACAATCTAAGGGAAAAGAAAGAGGTCAGTGCCCCTGACTAAATAGTCAGGTATTGTATGTTTGAAAAATTCATGTGGCACACTTGTTGAAAATTGCTAGTCTGTAGTATAAAGCTCAATGATAAACATTTTGATTTTGGGACCCCTTTACACTTTAATAATCTCATTACACAATAAAATGTTAATACTAATTTTTGATGAAAAATAAGTGTTTCTAAAACAAAGTTTTGGTGGGAAGTGTAGCATTATGTTTCATTTTTGCAAATCTCATTAACCTCTCTCAATAAAGAGAAACTTCTTAGTTTCTCATTAACTGCTTCTGTATTCATCCTGTTGTAATAGGTTGTTTTCAATAAAGTTTGTGAAGAAAATATGGCCTTACATGGAGATGTGGTTAGAAAAGGGAGGACCTTTTGAACCTCGGAAAGGGTCACAGTGGCCCCTAAATTTTGAAAACCACTGATCTAGGTAATAATGAGTCAGGGCATTCCAAGATGATCTTATTTCTAGCTTTTTTGGAGTTCCATTAAAATCACTGAGTATTTGGTGGCTTTTGAGAGGTTTTTAAATTAATAATAGTGTTTTTTATTTGAGTAGCATTTTCTGGTTTTCAAAGTGGTTTTATATACTTTTTCTTATTTCATCCTCAAAGCAGTACTAAAAATTATCAGGGCAGGTATGCATTTACAATACTTCATCAAGGTACACCTGAGGATCTTGGTGAGGAGAAAGGAGGAATCCAAACTTTTCCAGAGCTTGCTAAAACCCACAGTTCATCTGTCTAGTGGCAAAGCCAAATAAAGAAGGGAGTTTTATAGATTTTTCTTCCTAACTAGGTAATTCTGAAATGAGAAGGTAGAAAATGTGTTTTAGTGTGAGACTTAGGCAAGGTTTGTTAGGCTGCCTACCTTCTTTCATTTCTCCTTTTGGGGGGGGGTGATGTTTTTATTCTGTATTTAAGCCTGTTAAGTAAAATTGTGTGATTGTTATGGAGGTGTAAACATATTACTGAGTAAGTTAATGGCAAAGCTACAAAATAGTAATACTATACTTTGAAAAACTTGGTGGGAATAGGCAGAGTTGCCCTTCGGTGTGGTGGGGTGGGGGGGATTGAGGGAAAATAAGGTATCTGTGAAGACTGATATGAGTCAAGGCATTTAATCTGCAAAATGGAGACTCTCCTTCCTACCTGCCTCAAAGTGATTGTGAAGATTCTGGAGAACATTGGCAGTAACTTCACACGATGGTCAGAAGCCGCACCTGGGGACCAGACACACAGGTACAGCTTGCACTCAGAGTGTGCATCTGAAAATAAGCTTGCCATATTACAACAGGTGGCTTGGCCAATGACTTCTGCTTACAGGACCTTCTTCACTTGGAGGCCTTTCAGAAATAAACCAGTTCTTCATGTGAAATTCATTGGGGGGGCAGTCATTAGAGAATAACTAATTATATCTCATTATATGCCTTATTATATGCTTTTCTTGCAAACTGCAGTAGTTAGGTGGAGCATGGGATCATTTTTTGAATGCCTCCTGTGTCCTTCCAAGTGTAGGGGAATGATTGGCAGTGGGCTCATCATCAGTGGTCACTGACTGCCTGGTTTTACTTCCCTCATCTGTAAAGTGGGATGATATTCTTACCATGTCCTCTCAAGTGTTTGAAATTGATGTTTTAATATGATTCTGATTTTATGAGCAGGGCACCTGGATTCTAATTCTGTTATCTTCCATTAACTAATGAGCTTTGCGGCGTTGGTCTAGTCACTCCACCTCTCTTCTCCAAACCTCTGTTTCATCATCTGTAAAATGATCTTTATAATGCAAAATTCTGTGATTTTAAGACATATTTTATAATATCAGTGCTTAATATATGGTTTACCAATTAGATTATAGGACTAAGGAATTTTAACTCATTTTAAGAGTTACTTGAGCAATTGGTTTCAACAGGGTCTAACCAAAGAAATAATCTGTTTGTGCAATGATGAGGCGTTTAGTCAACATGAGGTTTAAATTCTGTTCCCAGAAGGGAGAGAAATTGGCTTTGAAATGTTGATTTGTGGACATTTTAATTAAGCTACTTATAAAGCTATAAACTCAAAACTCCATGGGGACAACCCTTAACTTTCATCTGTATCCATAGGCATTTACTTGTGGTATAGTCATCAAGAGGAATGTCAAAATGTTAAGAAAAACAGATTCCAAGCAGGAGGGGTGTTGAGGACTTAACATGCTATGGCAGAGATAGGATCAGTTTGACTTGAGAACTTAAGAAATAAGCAAAAAAATGGGCTTTTTAGATAAAATATGATTTTTGTAAACAGGTAGAATGTGTGTTCTTTTAGTTCATTCTATTTTTCAGTCTTAAGTCTAAGAAGAGGTTAATCTATAACTTCCCTTCCTTTGTTTGTTACAGTAATATGGCCAATGCCCTTGCCAATGCTGCCTGTGAGCGCTGCAAGGGGGGTTTTGCACCCGCTGAGAAGATTGTAAACAGTAATGGCGAGTTGTACCATGAGCAGTGTTTTGTGTGTGCTCAGTGCTTCCAGCAGTTCCCAGAAGGACTTTTCTATGAGGTGAGTCAACTTTGAGAAAAACATAAAGGTACCGTTCTCCCTGCCACCTCTTGCTTCCCTCCCCTCCCCTTTTTTGAGTCACCTTCCCTTTAAATTTTAATGTCAAAGATTGCATTGAAGAGCCAGATACAGTGCCAGGTACTTGGTACCTGTTGATTATTGATGGCTTATACATGGAATGCCTGGACAGACTCCATCATTTCTATTCTTCTTTTCATCCTATTTCAGAACCCATGGCACCTGTGACTCAACCTGCCAAACCTGAGCACTTCAGCTCAGCAGTTTTGGAAGCTTCAGCCATGGTTTTTCTGGCTTCTCCACTTAGGTCTTCACTTGCTTGCCCCTGCACATACCTTCCTGATTTCTGCCTTTGTGTCTTCCTCCTTCTCAGAGGAGAAGATATCCAGTGGTCTCTGGATATCTTCTCTGAAGGATGGTATCTATTACCTACTCCAAGACTTTCAGGTAACCAGTGGGACCTGCCATGCATTCATTTGCTAAAGAAGATTTTGTTTAGAAATGAATATTTTGGGTGGATACCCTGTGCATATTTAGCTCTTTTATGTGTCTTATGTTCTTTTCCAAATTTGGGGGGGGGGTTGATCCTCTGGTGTTACCCTGTGATCTTTACTTCCTCTGTGTTTATTCTTACTATGGCTGAAACCTCTTTCTCACAGTAAATGTCTACTTTTGGGACTGGTCTACAGAGGTCTACCTCATGCTCTTAAAGAAGATACAAGTGGGTGTGTGTGTGTGTGTGTGTGTGAGAGAGAGAGAGAGAGAGAGAGCGAATTTCGTAATTCGCTTTTACCAACCTACTCCTTACATATTTGTGTATATATATATGTTATTCATATGCATATCTTTACATGATAATACATGTGCATAGAATTATGTTATATCCAGAGATTGCTGCTTTTTTACTACTTTTGCCTCACAGATTTTTATATTTCCTGGGTTTTGAGGAAGGAAAGATATTTTAGTTGTCAAATGTCATTGGGAAGTTGATTGTGATTCAGAATTTTCCCATAGAAACAAACAATGTCTAGTGAAAGTGGGGTTCCCAGGTCAGCCTGCAGAAAGCTTTTTACCTGCCATGTTTACATGAAATACAGAACTACTGTGTATATAGTAAATTCACTCTGGAAAATAGGTTTGAGAGTTTTGATTAGAGAACACTATTTTATTCATTGGGACACATTTTTAGCTCCTACTATGTTCCAGAAACACTCATTCACTATAACAAAAATGCCACCAGTAGAAACAGGAATTTTTTTCTCTTTTCTTTTACTTCTGAACTGTTTTCCTGCACAGTGGGAATCTTTTTCTATCAAGGGGGATGGCTTTTGGATGGGAATGGCAAGTGAGAGTTGGAGTGAGACCTGAGCAGAAAAGGCACAGTGTCCAACAGCAGGAGAGAACTGGGGGGTGAAGGCTGGCAGAGACCCCACCCAGAGGTTGTGGATGGGGCTGCTATTGATAATGAAGATGGTTGCAAGTAGATTAAAGAAGAAAAAGGAAATTATTAGAGGCTGAGGCATGGGAAGAGAAAGGCAGTGTGTAAAAAGACCTAAGGACCTGCCTCTGTAGAGCCTTACAGAATAGTCTCTGATCTCTGAGTAAGCGCAGTGGAGGCAGGCCAGGACTAGCAAGCAAGGAGGTAAGACTCCCAAAGCATATTTAAGGGAACCCTAGGAATCTGCCTCCAGAGGAAACATTGTCTTCATACTTGTAAACCCTGTCCTTATCCCTACCTATGTTTTTTCTATGAGTCCCAGAGAGGTTGAAGTGTCCTTGGTAAGAGCAGATTTGTGACATGAGTGGAATTAGAATCTAATTTGGTCTCCTAATATTTGACATGGTACTATTTTTCTTATATACTCTATTCAAATGTAAGATATTTTTACATAATGGATATTTATGGCAAAGGCCTTAAAAGGGAATCCAGAGCAACAATACAGAAGAAGAACTCAACAGAGAAAGGCAGGCTCTGTTTTTTCAAACATTTTTCTTATCATTGTCTGCTATTCCCTCTCTTAACTTCTTTTTACTATATTGTCCATTTGTTTTCCATTTTGGAATTAATAATATTGTTAAGCACAATCATCTTCTAAGCTCCTAGGTCCTATGTTTGAGTCCTGTCAGGTGCCAGACTACTTGCGCTTAGTCAGAGGGAAGGCTTTATAAGAGTCTTCAGTAGAACAGAATAAAGCATGACTCATGCTTGTCATTTTGCCCACCCCTCACTCCTCTTTACTTCAGGATTATAAATAGCCTCCCTGGGCTTCTCTGATAGTGTTCCAGAAGATGTTATCAACACTATTAGGTAGTTTGTTAATGGGCGAGTGTCCAGCTTAAGCTCCCTGAGGTCCTAAGGAAGATTGCTATTTTAATTACATTTACAATTAAAACCTCCTGTTTAGGTCAGAATAGACCTTTCCTTTTGGTTGAATGATATTAGAAAAAAGTTATCCCAGACTTCTAAGGAATAATCTGCATTTTCAGTTATATTCAGCAATAAATTGTTTTCCAGAAAGGAAGCTCAAAAACTTACCTGGTTTACTTCCCATTTGAGAAACAACTCTGTGCTGCAGTCTTGGTGGTAATAGTAATTGGATTATTTGCACTCTATACCTTTGCTGTGGCTTTTGTCTTATCATTAAAATACCATCCTTCCTTCATTCCCACATCCCTTATATTTTCTCTAAAAGACTAGAGATGAATAAAGATTTATAAATGGGTTCTCTGTACTCAAGATCCTTTCAAAGTGGGATTCAATTTTTGTTGTGGAACTTCCTGATATTTTAGATCAGATAGCCAGGACTATAAAGGCAAGTATAGTGTAAGGCTTGTTTTCCTATCAGTCTCTGGCATGTAGATATAGATAAGCTCACCCAGCTCAGATATTCATGGCTCATCTGCAACTCTGCTTTGAGTAATTTAACACCACTCTAGATTATTACTTAATCGGCTCCTTACTTAAGATGACTTTGAATCCCGTTATGTAGTTTGAAAGTGAACTTAACTTCCGGTCAAGATGGCAGCATAGGTAAACACAGTACTCATCTCCTTCCACAACCACATCAAAATTACAACTAAACTATAGAACAACCATCATTCAAAACTGCCTGGCATCAAGTAGTTCCTACTTGTTTGAATGGAATTCCTACAACTATGGAATTAAAGAAGCCACATTGAGACTGGTAGGAGGGGTGGAGATGCACAACAAACTGACCCCACACCTATCTGTGACTGATAAAAATTGGGAGGGATATCTTGGCTGTGGAAGTCCCACCTGAGGAGCAAAGTGTCCCAGCCCCATACCAGATCCCCCAGTCCAGGGTTCCAGTTCCAAGAAGAGAAGTCCACATATGATCTAGCTGTAAAAACCAGCAAGAATTAAGGCTGAGGAAGGCTTAAAGTTTCAGTAGCCCCATGCAGTTCCTCTTAAAGGGCCTGCACACAGACTTACTTGGACTCACTCCTTCTGAGCTTCAGGGCGGGGTCACCAGAAACATACAAGGAAAAATTGAACTGTTTGGCATCAGGGCAAGAGCTATAGAGGTAGCTTTCTCCCAAACAGAATTGTGGGCAGAGACCATTGTTCCTTTTCTGAGGCCTCCTCACACAGAACCAGCAGATAGGTGCCATATCTGAGACCCTATGAACCTGGCTCATACTGGTTGCCCCACTCTGGTCATTCTCTGAGGCCCCACCCACCCAACTCTTAGGCCCATTCAAGACTACAGTTGATTTCCATCCTAGTGGCTTGTCATGGTACATGCTTCAGATTTTCCAAAATTCTCTCAAATAAGCAGCATCTGACCTCAACAAACCCTATACCTTGGCCTCAGGCCCAGAACTAGCAGCATCCAGCCTTGGTTCACAGCTTAGCCTCACCTGAGCACCTCTAAGCCCAGTAAAAGTAGCAACCATCTGCATATCACTGTGTAGTTAGAGGGCCTACACAGAACACAGATGGTGGCTGATCTTGCCCTGCATCTCCCAAGAGGCCCTAGAGTCAGCATACCCAATGGACAGCTTCAGACCACATTGAAGCACCACTACTTAACCACCTCTACCATCCATACACTCAAGGGGCAGACTCACTGGGCAGCAGAGCCATGCTGAAGGAAGTCCTGCTCTGTGGAGTAGGCCCCAGCTTAGCTGGTCCTCCATGGTGGTCAAGTTGGTGGTCACTGGTCCAAAGCCAGTCCTTGCAGCTGATTAGCCTGGGTGAATTCCTCCCTTTGATGTGTCAGTAGCAATCAAAGCTGAACTGTAAGAGGAGAGCATATACAGCCTATATAGTGGGTTCACCTCGAGTATCCAGCTTCAGTTATAGGGGAGACTACGCCAATGAACCCTACAGGACATCTACTGTATTAGGCCACTCTGTCAAACCTGGGAGACATAGCAGCTGTACCTAATACATAGAAACAACCACAAGGAGGCTGCCAAAAATAGGAGACAGAAATATTACACAAATGAAAGAAAAGAACAAACTCCAGGAAAAAAAAAAAACTAAACAATGTGGAGAGTAGTTAATCTGCTAGATGCAAAGCTTAGAACATTGGTTTTAAGGGTATTCAGTGAACTTAGCGAGAACCTCAAAAGCATAAAAAAAAAGAACCAGTCAGAAATGAAGAATACACTCACTGAAATGAAGAATAATTTACAGGGAATCAGCGGTAGAGTGGATGGAGCTGAAAACCAAATGAGCAATTTGGAATATTGGGTTTTGAATACCCAAACAGAACAGCAACAAGAAAAACAAACACAAAAACAGGATAGTGTAAGGAGCTTTGATGACAACTTCAAGCACCAATATTCTCATCATGGGGTGCCGGAACAAAAAAGAGAGAGAGCAAGAAATTAAAAACCTATTTGAAGAGTTCCAGCCAAGATGGAAATATAGGTAGAAAACATTCACTTCCTCACACAACCAAAAGGAGGATAACAACCAATCTAAAACTAATAAACGACCATAAGTGCCAGAAAATCGAACTGCATGAAACTCCTACAACCAAGGAATTAAAGAAAATGTCAATCAGAACAACCAGACTGGTAAGAACCTGTGGCAAGGCAATGGACCTTGTGGGCTGAACCAGCAGAGAAAAACTACAATGAGGTAGTAGACCATGTTGGCATGTCTGGTTGAAGGTGAAACTGAGATTCAGAGTTGAATGTAGACTACAGCAGTTGCCACAGTGAAAGAAACTCCCAGTCTCACATGAGAATCCATTGAAAAGTGTGCTAGAACTGAGCAGGCAAGCTGCATTGTTCCCTCTTTGGCCCCTTCCCCATAGGCAGCACCTCAGCGCAGCAAAGAGGGTTGCCCTGCTTGGGTGAATACCTCAGGCCCTGCCCCCTTACAACTAAACAGGTGTGCTGAGACAACGAAATATGGCCCAAATGAAAGAACAGAGTAAGACTTTAGAAAGAGAGTTAAATGATGAGGACATAGCCAACCTATCTGATGGAGAATTTAAAGCCCTGGTAGTCAAAATGCTCACAGAACTGATTGAGCATGGTCAAAAAATGATAAAACAAATTAAGGATACCCAAAATGAAATGAAGATAAATATCCAGGAAACCAACAGTGACAGGAAGGAAACCAGGACTCAAAGCAATGATTTGAACAAAAGGGAAAAATAAACATCCAGTGGGAATAGAATGAAGAAACAAGAATTTAGAAAAGGAGAAGAGAGACTTACGAACCTCTGGGACAGCATGAAACTTTCTAACATCCAAATTATAGGGGTGCCAGAAAGGAGAAGAACAGCAAGAAATTGAAAACTTATTTGAACAAATAATAAAGGAAAACTTCACCAATCTGGCAAAGAAAATAGAGTTTCAGGCAATCCAGGAAGCCCAGAGGGTCCCAAAGAAATTGGAACCAAAGAGGAACACACCAAGGTACATGATCATTAAGTTGTCCAAGATTAAATATAAAGAGAATCCTAAAAGCAGCGATCAAAAAGGAGACAATTACCTACAAAGGAGTACCCATCAGAGACTGTCAGCGGATTTCTCAAAAGAGACCTTCCAGGCAAGAAGGGGCTGGAAAGAAGTATTTGAAGTCATGAAAGGCAAGGACCTACATCCAAGGTTACTCTATCTAGCAAAGCTATCATTTAGAATAGAAGTGCAGATAAGTGCTTCCCAGACAAAGTCAAGTTAAAGGAGCTCGTCATCACCAAGCCATTATTATCTGAAATGTTAAAGGGATTTATCTAAGAAAAATAAGATCAAAAATACAAACAGTAAAATGACAACAAACTCACAATATCAACAAATGAACCTAAAAGAAAAAAGAAAAATAACGAAAACAAAAAATTAAGCAAACAATAGAACAGAATCAGAATTGGGGAAATGGATGTCACATGGAGGGATGTCAGTGGAGAGTGGGAAGGGAGGAATGGGGGGAAAGGTGCAGGAAGAAGAAACATGATTAGTAGGCATAAAATCGACAGGGAGAGATTAAAAAATGGTATAGGAAACAGGACTCAAAGAACTTACATGTACAACCCGTGAACTAAGTGAGGGGGGATGCTGGAGGCTTGTGGGGTGCTAGGCAGAAGAGGATAAAGGGGGGAACTATAATACAATAACCAATAAAAATGCTTTAAAAATAAATTAAAATCTATTTTAAAAAACAATGACAGAACATTCCCTAACTTGGTAAAGGAAATAGACCTACAAGTGCAGGAAGTGCACAAAGTCCAAAATAAAATGATCCCAAAGAGGCCCACACCAAGGCATATGATAATTAAAGTGCCAAAGGTTAAAGTCAAAGAGAGAATCTTAAAAGCAGCAAGAGAAAAGCATTAATTACCTATAAGAGAGCTCCCATAAAACTGACAGCTGATTTCTCTACAGAAACCTAGCAGACATACTCAAAGTGATGAAAAGCAAGGACCTAAAACCAAGATTACTGTGTCCAGCAATGCTCTCATTTAGAATCGAAGGACAGATAAAGATCTTTCCAGACAAGAAAAAGCTAAAAAAGTTCATTACCGCCAAACCAGTATTGTGTGAAATGTTAAAGGGTTTTCTGTAAGAAAAGGAAAAATGGAATATAAACAGTAAAATGGCAATAAATATATATCAACAGTTGAGTCTAAAAATAAATAAATGAACACACAGAACAGAAACAGATTCATAGATACAGAGAACATTTTGATGGTTGCCAGATGGGAGGGGATTTGGGGAAATGGATGCAGAAGGTGAAGGGATTAAGAAGTACAAATTGGTTGTTACAGAATAGTCATGGGGATGTGAAGTACAGTATAGGGAATAGAGTTAATAATAGCCTAACTATATATGGTATCAGAAGTGTGTGAGATTTATCAGGATGATTATTTATTAAGTTATGTAATGGCCAATCACAGGGGTGTATACCTAAAACTAGTATGATAATGTATGTCAGCTATAATTGAAAATACAAAATGATTAAAAAAAATTAACCCAACTTGTAAGTTTTCCATCAAAGATGGTAATCCATCACCACTTAAGAATGTAAGATAGGACATAGATTCTTGTGCCCTGTAGCTTCTGTCATCAACTTTATTTACTCAAAGTGTTTCTTATTAGTGGTATTTTCAACCTAATTTCATCTGTTTCAGTTCTCTTCTCTGAGTCCACACAGCAATTCCTTTATACCTTTAGTATGGAGATCATTTACACATTTCATATCACTATTTCTTTATATGCTTATCTCCTTCCCATATGACTTTGACTACCTCAGGTAAATTACAGGACTATTCTAATTCTATATCTCTATCACTTGTTTTACAGTATTTGATGACTGTAGGTACTTAATAAGTAAAATAATATGTATACAGTACTTGGATGGTATAGATTGCAAGATAAAATGCTGAGATCTGAGGTGGCTACACAGTAGATGAAAGTTACACTCACCTTCTCACAGTGCCCAGTGGGAGGTTCCACCTGCAGAACTCCCCCAGGTCATTGTAGATGACAATAAAAATGCCCAACACATGATCTGCTTGGAGAGGAAAGCTGACCAATCCTTCAAAGGAAAAAGGTCCCAAACACCTTCTTCCCTGTGTTTTTATTGAGTTCAGCTCACACAGAGTACATAGTATGCATGTAAAAGTCATCAACTAATGCTCAAAAAAGCTAGTCATGAAAACCTGACATCATTTACCGATAATAGTGAAGAAACACAGGGATTGTCTCTGGTCAGGGCTGGCTTTAGTTTGAGTGTCTGTTTCATAGCAACAGGGCAGAGCAAGTCTCAAAGGAAACAATGTATATTTTTTCTTTGGTCAGATTGGACCCTGGGAGCTGTCTGTTCTAGTACAAGTTTGCAACGGCCTCTTGGCATAGTTCCCAGGCTGAGTCAGGCAGGGAGAGCAGTGCAGCCAAGAGACTAGGAGACTTTTGCAGAAAGACTGAAGACTCAGGCTATGACAAAGCCAAGGGGTGAGGGTCTTTCTGCCCCTTTTCTGGAGACCCCTAAGTCCTTCCCTGATGGCCCATCATGACTGTGCCTGTCTTACATTGTCCCTCCTCCTTTAAGGGATCTTACCTGTCATTGGCTAACCAGTCATCTGCCTGGGCCAAGCAGGGGGAAGTGAGAGAGGCAGGGGCTGTGCTCCTGCCAAGACGAAATGTTTTGTCTCCTTAGTGGCTCATGTCCCCAAGGCCTTTATACCCAGCTCTCGCCATGAGAGAAAAGACTACAGTCCCTGAAACCAGGCGGGATGCCTTCCAATAAGTGTCAAACCATATTTACAACTAAATTATAGATCTCTCAGTCTAAACAACCAACTTAAGGCTAGCTAATGAAATAATATAAGCAAAGATTTACAGAAGAAGCCACACAGAGACTAGTAAGGACAGAGATACAGAAAGTGCTGTGGTTGAGAATTCAGAGGGATATCTTAGCTGCAGAGGTACCCTTTGAGGAGCAAGGAGTGCTAGGATCCCCAGCCCATAGCATTAGAGCTAGGAAGAGGAGCCTACATAACATTAGGCAGTGAAAATCAGTGGGGGTCATGTCCGCCAGGTAGTGAAAAGTGTCTGCTAGAAACCCTAAGCTACCACACAAGTGGCTAGAACACAAAATTTTATTTTCAGCCATTCACCCAGAGCTCCAGAGGAAAGAAGGTGACTGAGAATAAACTGGATCTGGGTTGCATGGCCCCAGGGAGAGATCTGGAGGGTCAGCTGCCAAGGTCCCTGTGCTAAGTCCCTGTCCCACATAGGCACCACCTTCCTGGGTTGAGCACACCTATCCTTATAATACCAGCCTGGGGAGTACACTAACCCACTGCTCCTGACCACCCGTGGCCCCACCCTATCAAGCTTGTTTCCTGCACAAAAGTCTGCTGGATGCATCTAGCCTGGATCTGTGATGCACTTTTTAAAAAAAAGCTATTGTCAGACACTCAGACAGACACTAAGTTGTGTGGCTCCAGAGCAAGCACTGTTCTTCCCTCCCTCTGTGCCATTGGCACCCCTCTCACAGCAGGAAACCCACTGGCCCTATACTTCCAACTCCCAGTGGCCTTGCCCACCTGAGCTTCCATCCTGTAGAAAAGTCTGCTGCCTGTACTCATTTGGGACCTGCAGTTCACTCTTTCTTGGGGATTGATAGCTTTGAGACTGTACAGACACTGAGTGGTATATGGAATAAGGGCCATTTTCTACCTACTGAGTACCTGTTCAGTGCCAAACCCAAATGGGATCCACTAGCCCTGTCCTCCTGACCCTGGTTACCTTGACCTACTAAGCTTGTGCCTTCTGGAAGAGACTTCAGGCAGCAGGCAGCAGCCAGCCTTGGCCCAGTCTATAGACTTTGTTCAGAAGGCTCTTAAGGAAATCCAAGCAGCCTCATGGGATGGTAGAATAATCATCAGGTACATGCAGTTTGGAGATCCTTGGGCCTTTTTTTGATTTTCCCCCTGGCTCAGAGCTAGTATGTACAAAGATTGGTCCTTTGTGTTGGTAGCTTGGTCCCTCCCATCCACATTTAGGCCCAGTAGAAGGAGCCACAAACTCAGATAGCTTAGTAGCTTCTGATAAGTATCCCAAGGCCAGTTGTAGGCAGCCTCTGACATTGATCTGCACTGAGGTCCTGCCCAGGTGCACCCAGAGCCAACATACCCAGTGATGGGCTTCAGATCACAACTGAGCCCTCCCCAATTAGTCACACAAGTGGCATGCCCAAGGGAGATCCTGGCAGGCACTAGACCTTGCTGGTGGGGCCAACTCCACTTCACGTCTCAGACTACCACAATGTCTCAGACACTCTGGTCAGGGTCTGTCCTCATTTTCAGCCAGCCTGAGGATTAATCCCACTCTGAATGGGCAAACAATCTTCCAAAGTCAACTATAATAGGAGAGTGCACATAACCCACACAAGGGACATTCTTAGAACACCTAGGTCAGGAGATCAGAAAGATTGCACCACTGAGCCCCACAAGATAGTACGTAATGCAGAAGATCACCATACCAAGATTTAGAGACATAGCAGATCTATGTAATACACAGAGACAATCACATAATGGCAGACAAAATGGAGAGACAAACATGCCCCAAGTGAAAGCACAGAAGGAATCCCCAGAAAAAGAACTAAATATAGACAGCAAAGCTACTAAATGCAAAGTTCAAAACAAAGGGTATAAGGATACTCAAGGAACTTAGGAGAAAAATGGATGAACCTAAAGCCTAAAGAGATAATAAGCATTAAATAGAATGTAGAAACCATAAAAAGAACCAGTCAGGAATGAAGAATCAGTATCTGAAATGGAGAATACTAGAAAGGATCAGTAGCAGGTTAGATGAAGCAGAGGATTAGCAATTTACAGGACAAAATAACAGAAAACACCTAAGCAGAACAACAAAAAGAAAAAGAATTTTAAAAATATAAGGAAAGTTGCCCTGGCTTGCATGGCTCAGGGAATCAAGCACTGGCCTGCAAACCAAAGGTTCACTAGCTCGATTCCCAGTCAGAACACATGCCTGGGTTGCAGGCCAGGTCCCCCAGTAGGGGGCATGCGAAAGGCAGCCACAAATTGATGTTTTTCTTCCTCTCTTTCTTCCTTCCTTTCCTTCTGTCTAAAAATAAATAAATAAAATATAAAAAAATAAAATGTGATGATAGTCTAAGGGACCTCTGGGACAACATCAAGTATAACAGTGTCTGTATCATAGGAGTACCATAAGGAGAAGAGAGAGAGCAAGGGATCGAGGACCTGTTAAAAGACATAATGATGTTACTCATGTGGTGGAAGAAAAGCACACACAAGTCAAGGAAGTGCAGACAGTTTAGAACAACATGAACCCAAAAAGGTCCACACTGAGGCACATCTTAATTAAAAGGGCAAAAATTAAAGACAGAATAGTAAATGCAGCAAAAGAAAGACAGTTAGCTACAAGGGAGCAGTCAGCTGATTTCTCAACAGAAACACTTTAGACCAGAAGGGATTAGTGTAAAATACTCAAAGTGATGAAAAGCAAGGACCCACAACCAATATTACTTTACCCAGCATGGGTATCATTTATAATTGAAAGTGAAATAAAGAGCTTCCCAGACAGGGAAAAGTTAAAAGAGTTCATTAACACCAAGCTAGCATTTCAAGAAATGTTAAAGTAGCTTCTATAAAAAGAAGGGAAAGAAGAGGAGCATAGTTATAATGAATAAAATGGCAGTAAATATATACCAACCAGTAATTATTTTAAATGTAAAGAAATTAAATACTATCCACAAAAGACAAAGGGTAGATGAGAATGATTAGAAAACAAGAACCACATATATGTTGTCTATAAGAGACCCACCTCAGAATGAAAGACAAACAGACTGAAAGTAAAGGGATGGAAAAAGATACTTCATGAAAATGGAAACAAAAAATGTTGGAGTAGCACAACTTATGACAAAGTAGACTTTTTAAAAAAATTTTATTTATCTATCTTTAGAGGAAGGGAAGGAGAGGAGAGAAATTTTATCACTGTATGGTTGCCTCTCGTGAGTCCCGTGCTGGGAACTGGCCTTCAACCCAGGCATGTGCCCTGCCTGGGAATCGAACCGCGGTCGCATGGTTCGCAGGCTCATTCTCAATCCACTGAGCTACACCAGCCAGGGCACAAAGTAGACTTTGAAACAAAGTCTATAATGAGACAAAGAAGAGATCAGTTTAACAATAGTACATAACCATTGTAAACATTTATGCACCCAACATGGAGCACCTAATCTTGACAGACTTTAAGGTAGTAATACAGTCATAGTAGGGGATTTTAACAACCCATTGACATCAGTAGATAGATCTTCCAAACAAAAAAAATCAACATGGAAGCAGTGGCCTTAAATGACACACTAGACCAGGTGGATTTAATTGATATTTTCAGAGCATTTCATCCCAAAGCAGCAGAATATACATTCTTTTCAAGTGCATGTGCAACATTGTTTAGGATAGACCACATGTTAGAACACAAAACAAATCTCAATAAAGAAGATTGTAATTACATCAAACTTCTTTAATCCAAACAGTATGCAACTAGAAGTCAGTTACAAGAAAAAAAACTGAAACACACACAAAAACATGGAAGGTAAACAACATGTTAATAATAAAGGTTAGCACTGAGATTTAGAGAGAAATCAAAAGTTGCCTTGAGAGAAGTTAAAATGAAAATACAACAACATAAAATCAATGGAACACAACAAAAGCAGTCGGTAGAGGGAGATTCATAATAACACAGGTCTATCTCAAGAAGCAAGAAAAATCTCAAATAAATAATGTAACCTTACACCAAAAGTAGCTACAAAAAGAACAACCAAGCCCAAAGTAAGTAGAAAGAGGGAGATGATAAAGACCAGAGAGGAAATAAATGAAATAGAGTTTAAAAAAAAAAACAATACAAAATAACAGTGAAACCAACAGCTGGTTCTTTCAAAAGATAAACAAGATCTATAAACCTTTAAAGTCATCAAGATAGAGGAAGTTGGAGGCCCACACAAATAAAATGAGAAATGAAAGAGAAGTAACAAATGAAATACAAAAGATTATAGGAAAATATTATTAAGAACTGTGTGCCAAAAAATTGGGACAATCTGGAAGAAATGGATAAATTCTGAGCAACCTGGAATTTTTCCAAACTATAAGAAGAACCAAAAAATCTGAGCAGAACAATTACAACTAATGAAATTGAAGCAATAATCAGAAAACTCCCAGCCAACAAAAGTCCTGGACCAGTTGGCTTCACAGGTGACTTTTACCAAACATTCAAAAAATTGAGTTATCCTCCTCAAAGTATTTTTTTAAAAAAAACTGAAGAGGAAAGAAGACTCCTAAGCTCATTTTACAAGGCCAATATTATTCTAATTCTAAAACCAGATAAAGACACTAAAAAGAAAAAAATTATAGGCCCATATTCATGATGAACATGGATGCAGAACCCTCAACAAAATATTAGGCAGCCAAATGCAGCAGTGTGTTAAAAGATCATACACCATGATCAAGTGGATTTTATTCCTGGGATACCAGGTTGATACAATATCCACAAATGAATAGACATGATACATCACATAAATAAAATGAAGGATAAAAATAATATAATTATATCAATAGATGCAGAAAAGGCATTTGACAAAATCCAGTACCCATTTATGATAAAAACTCTCGGCCAAGTGGGAATAGAGAGAACATACCAAAACAAAATAAAGACTATGTATGACAGACAGACAGCTAATATCGTACTCAATGGGGAAAAAACAAAAAGTGTTTCCCTTAAGATCAGGAGTAAGATAGGGATGTCCACTTTCACCACTCTTATTCACTAAGGAAGTCCTAGATACAGCATACAAACAAGAAGAAATGAAAGGTACCCAAATTTGAAAGGAAGAAGCAAAATTCATTATTTGCAGATGACATGATTCTGTGTGTAGCGAACACTCAAGTTTCCACCAAAAGACTACTAGAACTGATAAATGAATGCAGTAAAATGGCATGATACAAAGTAAATATTTAGTAATTTTTCCATTTTTATACACCAATTATGAGCTATCATAAAAGGAAACTAAGAAAATGATCTCATTTATAATAGCATCAAAGTAAAAAATTAACCAGTAACCAGAGGGGAGGTGGGAGGGAATAATGCCAGGGAAAGGAGGCAGGGCTTTCAGGAACAACTATAAAGGACACACAGACAAAACGGGGGGGGGGGGGGGGTTGGGACTCAGGGGAGGGAAGTGGGGATGGCTGGGGTCAGGGGAGTGGTGGAGAGATATAAATGCAGACAACTGTACTTGAACAACAGTAGAAATAAGTAAGTAAGTAAATAAAGTACGTAGCAATAAATTTTACCACAGAGGTAAAAGACCTATATTTGGAAAATTGTAAGATACTGAAGAGACACGTTGAAAAAGATACAAGTGGAAACATGTACTATTCTCATGGATAGGAATTAACATTATTAATATGTCCATACTACCCAGAGTAATCTATAGATTCAGTGGAATTCCTATAAAAATACCAATGGCATTTTTTATACTAGAGTAAATAATACAAAAATTTATATGGAACCACAAAAGACCCCAAACAGCCTCAGCAATCTTCAGAGAGAAGAACAAAGTTGGAGGCATCACACTGCTTGATATTGAACTATACTACAAGGCTATAGTAATCAGTACAGCATGGTACTTGCATAAAAACAGGCATATAGATCAATGGAACAGAATAGCAGCCCAGAAATAAACTGAAAACTATATGGTCATTTCATATATGTCAAATAAGCCAAGAACATATAGTGGGGAAAAGATGGTCTATTCAGTAAATAGTGTGGGGAAAATTGGACACATACATGCAAAAGTATGAATCTAGACCACTTTCTTACACCATATATAAGCATAAATTCATACAGGCCAGGTAGCTCAGTTGGGTAGAGTGTCATCCTGATGTGCCAAAATCATGAGTTTGATCCCTAGTCAGGGCACATCAAGAATGAACCAATAAATATACAAATAATTAGAACCACAAACCACCTGCCTTCTCCCTCTTCCCTCCCTGTCTCTCCTTTCTTCTCACCCTTCTCCTATGATCAATAAATGAAAAATTTAAAAACCACAGAATGGATTAAAATACTTAAATGTAGCATTTTAAACCATCATTCCAGAATAAAACATAGGCAGTAAGATTAGAGACATTTCTCTTAGTGTATTCTTTCTGTTGTATCTCCTCGGGCAAGGAAAACCAAAGAAAAAATAAACAAATGGGATTACATGAAACCAAAAAGCTTTTGTACAGCAGAATAAACTGTTTACAGAACAAAGGCAACCTACTGAATGAAAGAAGAATGAGACTTCTGGCTAAAATGGAGGCATAGGTAGATACAGTTTGTCTCCTCACACAACCAAGAGAATGACAGCAAATTTAAAAACAAAAAATATATAGAACTGTCAGAAAATCAAACTGGAAGTCCAGCAACCAAGGAGTTAAGAAACATTCATCCAAAACAGCAGGAGGGGCAGGGAGGGACAGAGAAGGGCAGCTGCTGTGGAGAGGACTTGCAGCAACGTGGCAGCTTTGGATCTGGCAGTCCCACATTTGCATGCGGATAAAGCAAGAGGAACAACTCGGGAGCGAGACATACTGTGCAACCCAGGATTTCAGTGAAGGAAAATAAAGCCTCAAAATCTCTGACTGAAAATACCTTTGGGGGTTGAGGCAGCAGGAGAAACTCCCCGCTTCACAGAACAATTCATTGGAGAGACCCACTGGTTCCTAGAACATACACAAAACCACCCACCCAGAAATCAGCACCAGAAGGGCCCAATTTGCTTGTGGGTAGCAGAAGAAGTGACTGAAAGCCAACAGCTGGGCAAGTGGCATTCTTCCCTGTCAGACTCCTCCACCACATACAGCACCACAACGCAGTGACCTGGGTTGCCCCACCCTGTAGTGTACCTAAGGCTCCACCTCTTACTATGTAACAGGCACTCTTAGACAAAAAAAATGTGGCCCAAATAAAGTAACAGGTCAAAGCTCCAGAAAAAAATACAAGTAAGCAATGAAGAGATAGCCAAACTGTCAGATGCAGAGTTCAAAAACACTGGTAATCAGGATGCGCACCAAAATGGTTGAGTATGCTCCCAAAATAGAGGGGAAAAGTGAAGGCTATGCAAAGTGAAATAAAGGAAAATATACAGGGAACCAACAGTGAAGGGAAGGAAACTGGGACTCAGACCAGCGGTTTAGAACAGAAGTAATAAATAGTCAACCAGAACAGAATGAAGACACAAGAATTCAAAAAAAATGAGAGGCTTAGTAACCTCCAGGACAACTTTATAAATGTTCCAACATCCAAATCATAAGAGATGCCAGAAGGAAAGAGGGAGAGTAAGAAATTGAAAACTTATTTGGAAACATACTGAAGGAAAACTTCCCTAATCTGGCAAAGGAAATAGACTTCCAGGAAGTCCAGGAAGCTCAGAGAGTCCCAAAGAAGCACACACCCAGGCACATTATAATTACATTACCCAAGATTAGAGATAAGGAGAGAATCTTAAAAGCAACAAGAGGAAAGGAGACAATTACCTACAAAGGAGTTCCCATAAGACCACCACCTCATTTCTCAAATGAAACTTTGCAGGCAGGAAGGGGCTGGAAAGAAGTATTTGAAGTCATGAAAGGCAAGGATCTACATCCAAGATTATTCTATCTAGCAAAGCTTTCATTTAGAATGCAAGGGCAGATAAAGTCTTCCCAGATAAGGTCTTCCCAGATAAGGTCAAGTTAAAGGAATTCCTCATCACCCAGCCCTTATATGAAATGTTAAAGGTATTTATATAAGAGGAAAAAGATAAAAAATATGGACAGTAAAATGACAATAAACACAACTATCAACAACCGGACCTAAAGAATAAAACAAAAACAAAAATGAGCTAAGCAAACAACTAGAACAGGAACAGATTCACAGAAATAGAGATCACATGGAGGGTTACTGGTGGGGAGGAGGTGAGGGAAGAATCGGGGAAAAGATACAGGGAATAAGAAGCATAAAAGGTAGGTACAAAGTAGACAGAGTGAGGTTAAGAATAGTATGGGAAATGGAGAAGCCAAAGAACTTACATATGACCCATGGACATGAAACAAGGTGGGGAATGACGGTAGGAGGGAGGACACAGGGTGGACTGGAACAAAGGGGAGAGAAAAAAGTGCCATAATCAATAAAATATATTATTAAAAATATACCTCTGATAAGGGTTTTTTCCAACATTTATAAAGAACTCATACAACTTAACATCAGAAAAGCAAACAACCCAATTGAAAACTGGGCAGAAGACCTAAATAGACACTTCTCTAATGAAGACATATAGATGGCCAATAGATATGGAAAGTTCCTCAGCATCACTAACTGTTGTAGAAACACAAATCAAAAACACAATTAGATAACATCTCACACCTGTAAGAATGCCTATTATCAATAAGTCAATAACCAAGTGTTAGCAAGGATGTGGAGAAAAAGGAAACCTCATGCACTTTTGGTGGAATGCAGATTGTGTAACCACCATGGAAAATAGTATGAAGATTCCTCAAAAAATGAAAAATAAACTTGCTTATGACCCAGCAATTTCACTTCTGGGATTATATCCTAAGACATCTGTAATACTAATTTAAAACAACATAAACACTCCTGTGTTTATTTCAGCATTACTTAACAATAGTGAAGTTATGGAAGCAGCCCAAGTGTCCAATACACGAGTGGATATAGAAACAATATGTACACATTGGAATATTACTTGGCCACAATAAATGAAATCTTACCTTTTGCAACATAATTGATGGACCTATAGGGCATTGTGATTGAAATCAGTCAGACAAAGAAAAATACCATTGTGATAACACTTATATGTGGAATCTAATGAACAAAATAAATGCACAAAATAGAAACAGATTCATAGATAGAGAGGAGACTGACAGTTGTCAGAGGGGAGGGATGTTGGGGAGCTGGGTTGAAAAGATGAAGGGATTAGCAATGTAAATTGGTGATTACAAAATTGTCACAGAGATGCAGGTTGCAGTACAGGGGATAAAAAATATCATCGTAACTATGTATGGGGTGAGGGAGGTGGGGACCACTCTATAAAGTACATGATTTTCCAACCACTTTGGTGTTCATCTGAGGCTAACACAGAATAATATTGAGTATAAAGTGTAAAAAAAAATAAATGAATTTTAAAAAGAAAATGCTGATATATCAACTAGGACTACATCAGGCAATTTTTCTTTTGTCCTCACCAGAGGACATGCTTATTGATTGTAGAAAGAGGGGGAGGGAGGAAGAGAGAGGGAGAGGGAAACATCTATTGGTTGCCTGCCCTATATTCCCAGACCAGGACTGCTCATACATGTCCTGACCAGGGACCTAACTGGCAACCTAATCATGCCCTCACAGGGAATTGAACCCACATCCTTTCCATTTATGACACAACACTCCAACAAAGTAAACCACACCAGCCAGGGTCAGACAGTTTTTAATGTAAACAACATTTGCAGGCTTTACTTCACAATCTTGGTAGAGTGTATTTAACTGCTTGTTCATCTCGCACATAGAGCTTTGTCATGCCTCTATGCAGAGCAGTGAGTGAAAGAAAAGCATTCTTAAATAGAAACAGGCGATCTCAGTTGTGGGTGGAACCCTGTTTTTAGTATCACATATGGACCATTGATTTTATATGTTGGTTCAGGCCAATATGGTGTTTTTATTTAAAACCTACAAAGAAGTTGAGATTTGTACAATGAATGTCATCTACCCTACATATCTTAAACACACATGCACCCCACACATTTTTTGGCAAACATTTTGAAAGTTGCAGACATATAATGTTGAATGAAGTTACTTATAATTTTCGACAATATTGATACTTGCCTTCAAGTACTTGTTAGGATGATTGATGATTTGACTCTTATCTGGGTTTTTTGTAAGGTGGGGGCAATGGGAAGGCCATATTTAAGAGACGATTTTTGGGATACTGGCATTACCAAAATGTTCTGTTATTGAGTGACATGTTATATCAAATTTGGATTTGAATATTTTATAATCACTTCTAGTGATGGAGTACCATTTCTTGAATTAAAAATGCCTTCCTCATAATTTATCTAAATGATTCAAATAAGTTTAAATGCTATTTCCAAGAGCAAACATTAAAAGAAAAAAAAAGAATTCAGTTTTTCCCCCCCTAAGTATGTACCAGAGTGAGTGACTCACTTCTGACAGATATAGAAAGAGTGAAGTAGTAACTTGCAGTAAAGAAACCTGGATGAGCCCTGGCTGGTGTAGCTCAGTGGATTGAGCGTGGGCTTGCGAACCAGAGGATCGCGGTTCAATTCCCAGTCAGGGCACATGCCTGGGTTGCAGGCCAGTTCCCTGCAGGCCAACTCCCAGCAGGGGACGCACAAAAGGCAACCATACATTGATGTTTCTCTTCCTCTCTCCTTCCCCTCTAAAGATAAATAAATAAATAAAATCTTAAAAAAAAAAGAGTTCATCTTTAAAAAAAAAAAAAAGAAACCTGGATGATAGCATCTTAAATAGGTGATTAAGGTAAGAATGAGTAAGAATGAGTCATATTGATATCATGTATTTTCCAATATGATGCATAGTATTGCATTCAAGTAAAGCATATTATTACCTCTGTGGTATTCTTTACCAAAACTAAAACTTTGGAGACTTCCAGCCAAGATGGAGGCAGAGGTGGAAACACTGTGCCTCCTCACACAACCAAAATTAAGGAACACACCAAGGCACATCATAATTACATTAGCCAATATTAAATTGAAGGAGAGAATCCTAGAAGCAGCAAAATTAAGGACAACAAAGATTTAGAAACAAAAACACAGCAACAGACAGACAATTAAAGTGTACCGAAGTCCAACAACCATTCAACCAGACCTGTAAGAGGGGTGTAGTCGGCAGCCAGCGGAGAGGGGTCGAGGCTGGCTAAAGGTGGTGGCTGCTAGACCCTGCTGGCGCAGATGGCTTGGGCTGATAGTGGTCACATATTCGCATGCAGATAAACTAGGAAAAAACGAGCAACGAGACAGACCTTGCAACCCAGGGGTCGAGCACCGGGAAATAAAGCCTAAAAGCACCAGTTGAAAAGGTGCTGGGAGAGACTTCTAGCCTCACAGGAGAATTCATTGGACAGACCACAGGGTCCTCGAATGTGCATGAGCCCACCCACCCAGGAACCAGCATCAGAAGGACGCAATTTACTTGTGGAAAGCAGCAGTGGGGACTGAAATCCGAGAGAGAGCAGAACAAGCACCATTGTTCCCTCCAACCCTGCCCCAACATACAGCTTCATAACTACCCCGCCCTGGTGAACACCTAAGGCTCCGCTCCTCATATGTAACAGGCGCAACCTGACCAAAAAATTATGGCTCAAACAGAAGAACAAATCAAAGCTCCAGAGCCAGTAGTTTTAAGTGACCAAGAGATGGCCAACCTATCAGATGCACAGTTCAAAATACTGGTGATCAGGATGCTCACAGAACTGCTTGATTTTGGTCACAAATTATATGGAAAAAATGAAGGCTACACTAAGTGAAATGAAGGGAAATGCACAAAAAACCAATAGTGATGGAAAGGAAACTGGGACTCAAATCAATGGAGAGGACCAGAAGGAAGAAAGAAACAACCAAACAGAAAAGAATGAAGAAACAAGAATTTAAAAAAATGAGGAGAGGCTTAGGAACATCCAGGACATCTTCAAATGTTCCAACATCCGGATTATAGGGGTACCAAAAGGAGAAAAGGAAAAACAACAAGTAGAAACCTTACTTGAACAAAAAATAAAGGAGAACTTCCACAGTCTGGCAAAGGAAATAGACTTCCAGGAAATCTAGAAAGCTCAGAGAGTCCCAAAGAAGTTGAACCCAAGAAGGAACACACCAAGGCACATCATAATTACATCACCCAAGATTAAAATGGAGAGAATCCTAGAAGCAGCAAGAGAAAGGGGACAGTCACCTACAAAGGAGTTCCCATCAGACTGTCAGTGGATTTCTCAAGAGACCTTACAGGCAAGAAGGGGCTGGAAAGAAGTATTCCAAGTCACGAAATGCAAGGACCTACATCCAAGATTGCTCTATCCAGCAAAGCTTTCATTTAGAATGGAAGGGCAGATAAAGTGCTTCTCAGATAAGGTCAAATTCAAGGGGTTTATCATCACCAAGCCCTTATTATATGAAATGTTAAAGGGATTTATCTAAGAAAAAGAGGATAAAAATATGAACAGTGAAGGGACAGAAAACTCACAGTTATTAACAACCACACCTAAAACAAAAACAAACTAAGTGGTCATCTAAATCAGGAGTAGAATCACAGAAATGGAGATCACATGGAGGGTTAGCCACAGGGGAGTGGGAGGAGAAGAGAGGGCAAGAAAATACAGAGAATAAGTAGCATAGATGGGGAGGCCGATAGTAGTGTGGGAAATGTAGAAACTGAGGAACTTATGACACATATACACGAACTAAAGGGGGGAAATGTGGGCGGGAGGTGGATGAAGGAGGGAAAATGGGACAACTGTAATGTCATAATCAATAAAATACATTATTTAAAAACAAATATCTATCCCCGGCAAAAAAAAATCACTATAATTTTGGTGTAAGCATGAGACAAACTCATAAAGAGCACTTCACAGAATACCTGACTAGTAAGTACCTTTCAAAAGTCTCATGCAAGACAAGGCAACACTAAGGAACTGTCACAGGTTGGAGGAGTCTGAGAACCTCGATTGTTCTGACTTACATGAGATTTTTGTGAGTGACAGTTACTCATTTAGTTATTGACCTGTCCATCCATTCAACAAACATTTATAATATTAATCAACCATTTACAATGTTCCAGGCATCATGTTATATTTTAGGAGTACAATGATGAGCAAGACAAACTGTTTTCAAGAACTTGTGCAGTGTATTATACTAGACTAACCAAGTCTTTGAAAGCAAGATTAAGAAAACTATAGTATTATAGACTGCTTGATAATAGGGAAAAATTAAATCTACCTGAAAACAGATTTTCCTCCCTCCCCCAAATCTACTGTAAACTGGAATAAATGATGTTTAAAGTGCTTTAGCACAGTCCCTGGCACTTAGTAAAAGCTTAATAAATGTGAGATAATAGTTTTAGAAAATAATCACGACATAGTTTTACAGAGTGTACATATCTACAGCAGCTCCTAGCACAATGCCTTGCCTTTAGAGGGTGCTCTAAGTGTTTGCCGACTGGGAGAAGATGTTGATGAAACTGTGGACTAAGATGTCTCTGTCTTAGTGAGTACATATCTATAAGGAGGACTTTTCAGGACTTTAACATTTTTTCTCAGCTTTGTGTAGTGGGGTAGAGGATGGATTTTAATTAATACGTGGTCAAAAAGGAATCCAGTAGTACAAGATAAATGTCATTTTCCCACATCGAGTAGGATTACCTCTTTATCTGTCTCCAAATGAGCAATTCCAAGGTCAGGATCACATTGTGTATTAGCAGAGAAACCAGGGTTAGCTTTCAGTTGTGATTTTTAAATTGTGATAGAAACTTAGTGATAATTTAAGAATTCTAGGTGAAATTCTCTATTGTTCTGCCAAAGAGCAATAGAGAAATGGTGGATACGAATGAAAAAGCTCAAATTATGGGGTCTGACAGCCTAGTTCTGCTCCACTGGCTTTGGTGCAAGTTATTTAAGCTTTCTGAATTTCAGTTTTCTCAAACAAGGGGATAATCACGTGTGTCTCATAGGGTTATGAGTTTGAACCAAAGTAGCATGTACAGTACCCAGTACATTTTCCTACTCCCTTCTTCCACTTTCCAATGGACTTCTTCCCATAAATTAGTGATTCCACACAGTATAACAGAGTTTCCCACCCTCAGCACTGTTAAAATTTGAGGTGGCTAATTCTTTGTTGTGGAGTAATTCTTTGTTCTGTATATTGTAGGGTGTTTAGTAGCATCCCTAATCTCTACCCACTGGATCCCCAGTTATGACAATCAAAAATATCTCCATTCGTTGCTAAATAATCTCTTGGGAAGCAAAACCATCCTCATTTGAGAACCACTGCACTGAAATAAGAACATCCCTTCAAATAGGTAGTGCAGTTCACTATGGTAATAATAGCAAGCCAGTTCTAAATGAGTATATTTCCCAAGTTGTTCAGGCAATACCCTATACAAAACAAAACCTTTTTATAGCCCTGTCTCTTATGCAGTCACGGTAAATTCTTGTGCCATAAATTTAATTACAAAGTACTTCTAGAAAGAATTCACTTAAGAAAGACCTTAATGGGAGCCTACATGTCTTATTTAAATTGGATTATTCATCACTCATTTAGCAGAAGGCAAGATATATTTTCTGTGTAATAATTAGAACTGTTTTCCCAAACAAAGTTACTTTTCTCTCTAGAGGTATTCTACTTCTGAATTTAATTTTAAATAAATTTCAAATAGTAATGATTATAATAATGCTTTTAAATTTACCTGTAGCAGAAGATAGTGGTCAGGATAGCAATAAAATCGATGTGAACATGTTAAAATAGTAATAGTGTTCCTTTCTACCATTCTCACTACGGAGAGCTGAGGTGCTACTTTGCAGTTTCATAAGTCTCTCGAAGTTGGGACTCATCTGGCTTGTGTTGCTTCACATTACTTCACCTTGCCTGGAATATAGTTTTTTTTTTTCCATGAACAAATGCCCTATTATTGTTAATTTTATAAGATGTGTGAGGGGACTTCCGCCAAGATGGAGGCATAGGTGGAAACACTGTGCCTTCTCCCACAACCAAGTTTGAATACAACAAAGGTTTGGAGAAACAAACACAACCAAAGGACAGAAAATTGAATTATATGGAAGTCCGACCACATCTAACTGCCTAACGGGGACGGTAAGAGGGGCGGAGCCAGCAGCGAGAAGGTTCGGGCAGGACAGGGCCCCCGACCCAGGCGCGCAGGCAGACGGGAACCAGTTGGAGTGCGAGGCAGACCGAGGGCACATATTGGAGCACAGTGAGACAGACCACGCAGGCCCCAGGGGGCGAGGGCTGACGGCGGTGGCACACTCATGTGCAGTGGGACGAAACGCGTGGGCCCGGTGACGGCAGCAACTGCGGCACCGGTGAGGGCCATGGCTGCAGGCGGTGGACAGGACGCCATAGTCCCTCTTTGACCCCGCCCCCATATACAGCGTCACAACCCAGCGACTTAGTTGCCCTTCGGCACTGGTGAGGGCCGGGGCGGCAGGCGGCAGACGGGATGCCAGAGTCCCTCTTTGACCCCGCCCCCACATACAACGTCACAACCCAGCGACTTAGTTGCCTTGTTCTAGTGAACAATTTAGGGCTCTGATCCTGCTATGGAACAAGCACGAACAACCCGAAAGATGGCACAAGAAGAACTCAAAGTCCCAGAGCCAATAACTCTAAGCGACCAAGAAATTGCCAGCCTCTCAGAAGCACAATTCAGGACACTATTTATCAGGATGCTCACAGAACTGGTAGATTATAGTCAGAAATTAGAGGAACAAAGTCACAAATTAGAGGAACATATGAAGGCTAAACTAATTGAAATGAAGGGAGATGCACAGGAAACCAATAGTGATGGAAAGGAAACGGGGACACAAATCAATGGAATGGACCAGAAGGAAGAACAAAACACCCCACCAGAAAGGAATGAAGAAATGAGAATTCAAAAAAATGAGGAGAGGCTTAGGAACCTCCAGGACATCTTTAAACGTTCCAACATCCGAATTATAGGGGTACCAGAAGGGGGAAAGAAACAGCCACGAGTGGAAAACTTATTTGAACAAATAATAAAGGAGAACTTCCCCAGTCTGGCAAAGGAAATAGACTTCCAAGAAATCCAGGAAGCTCAGAGAGCCCCAAAGAAGTTGGACCCAAGAAGGAACACACCAAGGCACATCATAATTACATTAGCCAAGACCAAAATGAAGGAGAGAATCCTAGAAGCATCAAGGGATAAGGGGACAGTCACCTACAAAGGAGTACCCATCAGACTGTCAGCAGATTTCTCAAAAGAGACCTTCCAGGCAAGAAGGGGCTGGAAAGAAGTATTCCAAGTCATGAAATCCAAAGACCTACAGCCAAGATTGCTTTATCCAGCAAAACTTTCATTTAGGATGGAAGGACAGATAAAGTGCTTCTCAGATAAGGTCAAGTTCAAGGAGTTCATCATCACCAAGCCCTTATTATATGAAATGCTAAAGGGACTTATATAAGAAAAAGAAGATGAAAAATATGAACAGTGAAAGGACAGCAAACTCACAGTTATCAACAATCACACCTAAAACAAAAGCAAACCAAGAGGACAGCTAGATCAGGAGTGGAACCATAGAAATGAAGAACACGTGGAGGGTTAGAAACAGAGGGGTGGGAGGGGGAGAAGGGGGGAGAAGGCACAGAAAATAGCATAGAGGGTAGGTAGAAAATAGATGGGGGGAGGGCGAGAATAGTGGGGGAAATATAGAATCCAAAGAACTTGAGACACGTGGTTATAAACTAAGGGGGGGAGAATGGTGGGGGAGGGAGGGTGCGGGTGGAGGGGATTGAAGGGGGGGAATAGAACAACTGTAATGGTATAATCAATAAATTTTAAAAAAAGATGTGTGAATTACGTTAACATTTTTATTTCTAAAATAATTGCCTATTAAATCCCTATTATGGGTGTTTTACAAACTGGGGTTTTTTTTGTTCTTTTATTAGCTTCTTACATGAACCCTACAAGTGAGGTGTTTTTATTCACAGTTTACATGTGGCCATGAGTCTCAAACACCTTGCATACAGTTAATTGGTGGGTAAGTAGTCAAATTAGGATTTTATCTCAGGCCTGCTTGTATCCGCAGCTTTGTTTTCCTCAATATGATGTCCTGACTCTCACTGAAACTGAAACAGTTTCCTAGGAGTGATACTTCCTGTAATTGTTGGGTAATGCTCTCCTATGTTGCCATCACTGTACTTTAACTCAGTCACTCCCTAGAGGTTCATGGAGAGCCTGCCCTGTGCCGCATGCTGTATGGACCACTTTACATCCTAGTTCCAGGAGTGAATGCAGTTTTCAGAGTGACCTGGGTAGAACTTGATGACAAGTTGCATGCTTCTTGTTCTCATTTTCAGTCTAGGAAAATAGCATGGTTGTATTAATGTGTGAGTTATATATGATTAGTGATCTTAAATTTGGTATTGTAGTTATCCCCAGAGGGAAATCTATTTCCGTCAGTGCTGGTTTACCTAGGCTGTCAGTGTTCCCAGTCATTCTCCTGTATACTTGGAGAAATATTTGTAAAATGACCAAATCATTGTCGGCACAAGAAAGCTGATTAAATGCCATTTCCAGGGGGAAATACCCATTCAACTCAGAGACCCTAATGCCAACTATCTATAGCAATGTAGTGGTTCCGAAGTCGAACTTTGTGATATCTGAGATTATCTCCAGTAAAAGGATTTTTAAAAAAAATTTTCCCTAAGAAAATAGTTTGGAAGTGAAATTGAACCAATAGTTGCAGAGGGATATACTTCCAGAAATACTATAAACGGGTGGATTGGACCAAGGACCAGGAATTTGGTGTGCAGCCTTTCAACCTAGCATAGTACACATTTAGGGGCTGGGTTCTTGCTTGGCTGATAGGTCAGATTCCTTTTTCTCTACTTCTTACCTTGAATATCCCAAATGTATATATTTTTTCCTTATCACAAAATGCATAACAGGAGAAACCAGTTTATGGTGAGAGATTTGGTGGAAAGTTGTTTTATAAGAGATTTTTTCAATTATTTCCTCTTATACTGAATCATGTTTACTCAGGAAAGCTGAAACCTGAGAAGGTATGACTGACTGTTGGAGAGGAAACTTTCCAACAAAAAGAGGTACTTACCTGCTGCCCCACACACTTCAAACAATTTATAACAAACCAGTACAAATATTTTCAACATTTGCACATGATTTGAAATGAGACCATTAGCTAAATTCCTAATTCCAAGTATTTTTAAGTATATTTTTAAAATATACTTAAAGTTGTCCCTTTTTTTTTCTCCCCTTTAATCCCCTCTGCACCATACCTCCCTCCCACTAGCATTCCTCCCCTACCCTCAGTTCAAGTCCATGGGTTGTATACATAAGTTCTTTGGCTTCTCCATTTCCCATACTATTCTTAACCTCACCCTGTCTATTTTGTATCTACCATTTATGCCTCTTATTTTCTGTACCTATCTCCTGATTCCCCCTCCCCGATAATAATCCTCTATGTAGTCTTTATTTCTGTGAATCTGTTCCTGTTCTAGTTGTTTGCTTACTTTGTTTTCTTTTTTAGGTTCAGTTGTTCATAGTTCCGAGTTTGTTGTCATTTTACTGTTCTTATTATTGATCTTCTTTTTCTTAGATAAATCCCTTTAACATTTCATATGAAAGGGCTTCTTGATGAACTCCTTTAACTTGACCTTGTCTAGGAAGCACTTTATCTGTCCTTCCATTCTAAATGAAAGCTTTGCTGGATAAAGCAATCTTGGCTGTAGGTCTTTGGATTTCATGAGTTGGAATACTTCTTTCCAGCCCCTTCTTGCCTGTAAGGTTTCTTTTGAGAAATCAGCTGATAGTCATATGGGAACTCCTTTGTAGGTAAGTTTCTTCTTTTCTTTTGCTGCTTTTAAGATTCTCTCCTTATCTTTAATCTTGGGTAATTTAATTATGATGTTTTGTGGTGTGTTTCTTCTTGGATTCAACCTCTTTTGGACTCTGAACATCCTGGACTTGCATGTATATTTCCTTTGCCAGATTGGGACAGTTCTCCTTCGTTATTTGTTCAAACAAGTTTTCAGTTTCTTTTTCTTCCTCTTCTCCTCTGATATCCCTATGATTTGGATGTTAGAACATTTAGTTTTCCCAGAGGTTCCTAAGCCTCTCCTCATTTATGAATTCGTATTTCTTCATTCTATTCCAGTTGGATTTTTTCTTCCTTTTTGTTCCAAGTCATTGATTTGAGTCCCTGTTTCCTTCCTTTCACTCTTGGTTCCCTGTATATTTCCTTTATTTCATTTTCTGTAGCCTTCATTTCTTCTTTTATTTTGTGACTATACTCAACCATTTCTGTGAGCATCCTGATTACCAGTGTTTTGAACCCTTCTACGTATGACAGATCAGTTACCTCTTTACCACTTAGTTCTTTTTCTGGAGATTTTATCATTTCTTTCATCTGGGCCCTATTTCTTTGTTTTGGTGCATCTTTTGTGTTATAAGAGGCAGAGCCTTAAGTATTAGCCAGGGTGAGGCAACCCACTTTTCTACATTGTTTTGCTATATGTGGGAGAGAGCTCAGAGAGAGAATGATGTTGCTTGCTAGCTTGCTCAGCTCTCACCCAAGCTAGGACACACAGCTTGGGTGAGAAAAAGAATAGGTTTGTGACTCTCACAAGGCACTGAGAGGTTAAACAGCTTGCCCTGAGTCACTATGTGGTTCAGCCAGGATTTAAACCCAGGCCATCTGTATCCATGCTCCATGTTCTTAACTCCTATGGTATGTTACCTATTTGAGTCATGTCATGAAAGACTTACACAAATTATAACCAGTCTTATTTTTTTCTACCTTATGCTAACAAATATAGTATATATGTTAACTGTTAGACTCACTTTGTTTTGTTTTTCAGGATACATGTCTTTGTTAAATACAGAGTAAAGTTGACCTTTTTTTTTTCTCATTAAGCTTTGTTTTAATGGGTTTCAATATCCTGTGACAAATTTTTGGTCAATTTTTTTCTATTAAAAAGTACTGATTTTAAAAACTAGTAATTTTAAAACTACCACACAAAGAGAAAAAATAAATGGTCCACAAAATATTCTCCTTTTTTTCTGAAAGCTTGATGTTGCACAGCTGTCATCAACCACTCTTACTATTAAACTGAAGTGGCCAATCAAGACAAACAGTTCTGAGATCATTCTCCCACCACTGACTGAGACTAGAGTGGTGAGGTTGGATGGGGAGGGAAGGTGACTTTTTAAAAATAAATTACTGGGGTTATTTCTGAGTTTTTAGATTTGATATCTTTTTAAAATTACTACTAAAGGGTAAACATCAGATTTCTATACATGTACCTAATATATATTCATTAAAGAAACAGCTCACTTCATAAACGACTCTACTTTTGACTACATGTTACAATGCATTATATTATGACACACTATTGAGTAATAGCTTGTTGATTTATTACCTTCTGTTTATAACTTTTAAAAATAGATTTATTAAGTGTGTTACTTTATTCCTTTGAATTTAAAAGGCAAGGAAGACTTTTCCTGGCACAAAATAAATATGGCTTGACAATTAAGCTATTGTGGATACGTTCATTAAATTGAATGAGCTAAGTCTGCAGATAATTTTTGTAATTGAGGAAATTGATTTGGCAACTGATACATAATTTTTTTTATTGATTATGCCATTATAGTTGTCCATTTCCCCCACCTTCATTCCCCTCCACCCTGCAAACCCACTCCCCCACCATCCCCCCCCCCCTTTAGTTTATGGCCACCTGTCTTAAGTTCTTTAGATTCTATATTTCCCATACTATTCTTGCCCTCCCCCTGTCCACTTTGTACCTACCGTCTATGCTACTTATCCTCTGTACTTTCTCCCCCCTTCTCCTCCTCCCACTTCCCTGTTGCTAACCCTCCATGTGATCTCCATTTCTATGTTTCTACTCCCGATCTAGCTGTCCTCTTAGATTGCTTTTGTTTTAGGTGTGGTTGTTAATAACTGTGAGTTTGCTGTCCTTTCACTGTTCATATTTTTTATCTTTTTCTTAGATAAGTCCCTTTAACATTTCATACAATAAGGGCTTGGTGATGATGAACCCCTTGAATTTGACCTTATCTGAGAAGCACTTTATCTGCCCTTCCATTCTAAATGAAAGCTTTGCTGGACAGAGCAATCTTGGATGTAGGTCTTTAGATTTCATGAGTTGGAGTATTTCTTTCCAGTCCCTTCTTGCCTGTAAGGTCTCTTTTGAGAAATCTGCTAACAGTCTGATGGGAGCTCCTTAATGGGTGACTGTCCCCTTTCTCTTGCTGCTTCTAGGATTCTCTCCTTCATTTTCATCTTGGCTAGTGTAATTATGATGTGCCTTGCTGTGTTCCTTCTTGGGTCCAACTTCTTTGGGACTCTCTGAGCTTCCTGGATTTCCTGGAAGTCTATTTCCTTTGGCAGATTGGGGAAGTTCTCTTTTATTTTTTGTTGAAATAAGGTTTCTACTTGTTGTTTTTCCTCTTCTCCTTCTGGTACCCCTATAATTCGGATGTTGGAACGTTTAAAAATGTCCTGGAGGTTCCTAAGTCTCTCCTAATTTTTTTTGAATTCTTGTTTCTTCATTCTTTTCTGTTTGGTCATTTTTTTCTTCCTTCTGGTCCACTCCCTTGATTTGAGTCCCAGTTTCCTTTCCATCATTGTTGGTTTCCTGTGCATTTCCCTTCATTTCAATTAGTTTAGCCTTCATTTGTTCCTCTAATTTTCGACTAAAATCAAGCAGTTCTGTGAACATCCTGATCGCCAGTATTTTGAACTATGCATATGTATCTCTTGGTCGCTTAGAAGTATTGGCTCTGGAGCTTTGGGCTCTTTTTCTTCTTGAGCCATAATGTTTTGGTCTGTTTGCGCCTATTATGTATGAGGGGCAGAGCCTTAGGTGTTCACCAGGGCAGGGCAACCCAGTGGCTGGGTTGTGATGCTGTATGTGGGGGTGTGGTCAGAGATGGGTAATGGCATTTGCTCCGCTGTCTCTCAGATTTTAGTCTCCTCTGCAGCTTGCCTCAAGCAAACCAGCCCCCCCTGGTGCTGGCTCCTGGGTATGTGGGCCTGTGCACCCTCCATAATCCTGTGGGTTTCTCCAACAAATTCTCTGTGAGCCTGGAAGCCTCTCCCAGCACCTCGACCCCGGAAGTTTTTCCAATTGGTGCTTTTAGGCTTTAATTCCCATTGCTGGGGTCTTTGCCTGCGCAATCTGTTCCACTGCTCGCTCCTTTGCCTGATTTATTGGTCTGGATGAATGGTTTGTTGTTGTCGGACTCCATGTAGTTCAATTTTCTGTGTTTTGGTTGCATTTTTGTCACTAAAACTTTGTTGTCTTTAAACTTGGTTGTGCGAGGAGGCACAGTGTTTCCACCTTCGCTTCCATCTTGGCTGGAAGTCTAAATAAAATCTGATACATTATTAAGAGTGGGTTTTGATAATCAATTTTGTGATTTTAAGCATATAACTTGTAAGGAACTCAAAGACTCAAAGGAAGACATTTATATAATTATAATTTCTACAGTGTTTTTATGTGAAAAGGATAAAAGCAACCCCCAAAATAGAAATTAATCTAGAATTAATGGCTATTATAGTGGTAAGTCATAATTCTCCATGCATGTATGAAATAATTCTGAGGGGAAAGAGTAGCCCTGCTCAACTCATTAAAGTATGCTTTTCAAGTATATAAGTAGTGAAAAGTAAAATTTAACATTTGTAACATGTTTTACTAATAATAATCATAATGATAATTTTATCCAGAAAAAGGAATGTTGCCCTGTACAGTGTGGCTCAGTGGGTTGGGCATCATCCTGCAAAGTGAAAGGTTACCAGTTCCATTCCCAGTCAGGGCACAGGCCTGGATTGCAAGCCAGGTCTCTGTTTGTGGGCATGCAAGAAGCAACCAAACAGTGTATCTCTTACACATTGATTTTTCCCTCCTTCATTTTCTCCCTCCCTTCCCATCTCTTTAAAATAAATAAATAAAATCTCTTTTAAAAAAAGATTGCTCCTCATAAGTATCCATGCATTCCCTTTTAAAAAAGAAAAGGGAAAGAGAATGTTAACTTTTAGAGCCTTTTGGAATCAGAAATTAAACTTTTTAATTGCAGTGAAGTATAGTAAGGTGATCAGGAAATATACTAGGATAAAACTTTGGGGGAAATTAAATGGAAACAGTTCAAGGAGGGAAAAGAAGGATGTAAATTTGCCAACTATTAAAGTTTAATTTTTAAAAGGTTTTGGTCCCATTTTAAAATGCTTAAATTTAAAATATACTAGAATATTTACCCTTTTTAAATATTTAAGCCTAAAGTAAAATATTTTATTTTTTTTAAAGATTTTATTCATTTATCTTTAGAGGGGAAGGGAAGGAGAGAGGGAGAGAAACATCAATGTATGGTTGCCTTTTGTGCGTCCCCTGCTGGGAGTTGGCCTGCAGGGAACTGGCCTGCAACCCAGTCATGTGCCCTGACTGAGAATCTAAAGTAAAATATTTTAGATACCAGCTTTAAAACCTGTGGGAAGAGGTTTGTATGTGCACATTTTCTAGGGGGTGGGGTCTGTAGCTTTCATCAGATTCTTAAAGGTGGAGTATGTAAGTCAAAAAACAATTAAGAATAGCTAGAGGCAAAGCCACCATGTTCTAAGGGCACAATATTAGTTCTGGTCTCAACTTGTTCGTTGTTTCTTTTCCTGTGTCCCCATGTAGTTGTGTGGAAGATACAAAAGTGTATCTGCTTTTAAAAGTCTCAGTAGCAGAGTTCTTAGTTCCAAACCATCTTTCCTTTTGTCTCTGTAGAATAATTGTGTTTATCCTCTGGTTATTTAATATTTACAAGTACTTTTTGTTTCAGTTTGAAGGAAGGAAGTACTGTGAACATGATTTTCAGATGCTCTTTGCACCTTGCTGTCATCAATGTGGTAAGTTTTACTGCTGAATATAAAATAAAAATAAGTTTCAAAATTACTTATGCCATTAAAAAAATTACTTAAGCCATTTAATGCTACTAAAGTATCAGTGGTTTTTGGTTGTCATTATAAATAACATTTAGGTAATTTACCAGCTCTCTTTCCTCTTACTAATATCTAACAAACTGGAATAGTATCAAAACCTGGAGAGAGGCCTTGAATCGCTCAGTTGGTTAGAGCATCATCTCAATACGCCAAGGTTGTGGGTTTGATCCCCTGACAGGGCGCATATAGGAATCAAGCAGTGAATGCATAACTAAGTGGCACAGTAAATCGATTGTCTCTCTCTGACTCTCCTACCCTCCCATCTCTCCCTTCCTCTCTCTAAAAAAAAAAAAAAAAAAAAATCAATAAATAAATTTAAAATTTTATTTAAAAATCAGAGAGAAGCCCAGCCAGTGTGGCTCAGTTGGTTGAGCCACAAACCAAAAAGTCACCAGTTTAACTCCCATTCAAATTTAGTCCCCATGCCAGGGTTGCAAATTTAGTCCCCAGTCAGGTTGTGTGCAGAAGGCAGCCCATCAATGTGTCTCTCTCACATGATGTTTCTTTCTCTCTTTTTCTCCCTCCCTTCCCCTCTTTCTAATATAGATAAATAAACTTTAAAAAAATCTTTTAAAGGAAAGAGAAATGATTTTTAATGACTTACAGTTTAAAAGTATTTTGGGACAAATGAGAACTTCTGTTAGATGATCTTTTAGAATGTTCATTTCCCCTGTTAGTGCAACCTGTACATACTGGCTTTTGGTTTTCCGGGAGAGAGAAAAGATGTCAGTCAGGTACGTAGATGCTGAAAGATTACCTGTGTGTCATAGCTCTGGCTGGTGTCGCTCAGTAGATTGAGCACTGGCCTGTTAACAGATTGCTTGTGTATTGCACAAGTGGTGGGCTTGCTTACACCTTAAGCCCTTCACTGGTTGTTAAGCCCTACTAAAAGATCTCCAGAGCTTGGAGAAGTTGATTAGAATGTTACAAAGGTTTAATGAAAGAAGAAATTAAGCACTGGTTACAAGAATATGTTCTGTGGATTTCAGTTTTCTGTGTCAATGATAACCAGAAATTACCAAAAGACATTCAAAAGAGTCCAGTACATTGTTTGTAAAAGGAAAGCCAGATGCAGAGATGTAATAAGACAGCCTGAAAATATAGCTACAGAGTCATACAGATGAAATAGAAAACATTTTGTTGATACAGTGCTTACTGTGGTAGACACATATATAAAGAGTCCCTATTTGTGGAGAAAGGTTTAAATGTATTTTTCCCTTACTGCTTTTAGCAGTAAAACACCACATTGGATATGTTTTGTGTCCCTTTGCACAGGTGAGTTCATCATTGGCCGAGTTATCAAAGCAATGAACAACAGCTGGCACCCTGAGTGCTTCTGCTGCGACCTCTGCCAGCAAGTCCTGGCAGACATCGGGTTTGTCAAGAATGCTGGCAGGTAGGAGTTTTTATCCTTGTCAGGTGGGGGTAGATACAGTGACTACTACAAGGTCATGCATATGTTCTCGTGAGACTATAAGGCAGTGCTTTAGGACACTGAGTTTAAGGTATAGGGACTCAGAACTGGCGCCTGTTCAGAGAGGGCCCTGCAATTTTTGTGCTGCAGTGCTTGGCTGCCACTTGTGTTCCTGGGCTGACAAAAAGAGGTATAGGTACTTAAAATACAGTTTCTGAAGTATCAGTCAGATGATTTGGATTGGAATAAATAACTTTTTGTATAAAAAGTAGTGGCTTGATTTTGCTCTGCTAAGTCAGCAGTGATTTTTTAAGGAAACAGTTTCCTTAATTTCTTTTGGGAGATTAGAGGAGCATATTTTTTTTAATCATTAGGAAGGACCTTATATTTTATTTTTAAGTTTCTAAAACAGTTTTGGTTTTGTTTAGACATCTGTGTCGCCCCTGTCATAATCGTGAGAAAGCCAGGGGCCTTGGAAAATACATCTGCCAGAAATGCCATGCCATCATTGATGAACAGCCTTTGATTTTCAAGAATGACCCTTACCATCCGGACCATTTCAACTGTGCCAACTGCGGGTATTGTGATTTCTTTGTTATTGCACAAATGGTAGTAATAAAATAAAAGATCACATTTCTCTATATTTCTTTTATACCTGCAGACCAAATTGTTTTTCTCCAACTTTTAATCTGGAAAATTTTAAACCTATAGAAAATTCAAGAGAATAATAAAAGAATACCTACATGCCCATCATTTAGCTTCATCAGTTAACACTTTGCCCCATTTGACTGGGTGTGCAACATACTTTGTGTGTGTGCATGTGCATATGTATGTACAGAGCTGGGAATGTTCAAACCATGTCAAAATATCCCAAATCATCTCAAAAACTGCTTTTTCAATGTAGGATTCAAAAAGAGCTTTTAAAAGTTTTATCCTTATATACATATATAGTTTCTACAGTTATAATATTTGGGTGTTATCTCAAAATATCTTAAATTACATCTAAAGGGAGTTTTTTTCTTCAAAATCTCATGATAAATTGTTGGGCTGTGATTTTCTGAGTTTGTTATCTAATATAAAAATTTAAATGAAAAAGATACTTTACTATAATGAATATGAACTTACATGCTAAATTCTAGTAGGGGAAGACATAAGGTAGGCAAAAGGTCAAGAAACAGCTTTGTGGTGTTAGTACAGCCACCTCATCTTTTTTGTAATTATCAATTTGTGCCTTTCCTGGTTTTCTTGCCTGTCCGCCCTCTGGTAGGATACTTCGCCTTCTGGTAGGATATTTTCCTTTAGCATTTGTAAAGAATTATTTAAAAAGGTGAAATTCAAACAAGTCCATTTGACTAATTGGAGCCATCTCTGACATGTGTATTGACACAGGAGACTGAAAATAATAGAATATTTTAGCATTTGGAAACAGAAAATTCTGGTCATTGTCTATTTCCTATTCATGTATAACTATTCTTGAAAGCTTGTGATAGTTTAAATAATTATTATTAAAAGGAACTAATCTCTAAACTCCACAGTTATTTTAGACAGATAATATCACTGAGTCTTTCCTCAGTATTGTTATTATTCTCTAGCTTTTTAAAGACAACAAATGGACTATGTTGTGATAAAAGTCAAGGAAATGATAGATATAACCAGTGTGGTGGTATATATCTGACTTAATTACATTTTATCATTATTGTATGATATTGATGTTTTGGTAGAGATTTGAAAACTATTCAAACCTGTTAATTCACATTACTCTAATCACCATGAGGGAAAAGAAGTTACAGGGATTGTTATAGTGGTGTCTTCAAAAACCTTCTAAAAGTATTAGCCACATCATTGCCTGTTTTTTTCCTCTCTTGATGGTATTCATTTGAGTATCTTTCTCACGGACAGGAAAGAGCTGACTGCTGATGCCCGGGAGCTGAAAGGAGAACTGTATTGCTTGCCATGCCATGACAAAATGGGAGTTCCCATATGTGGCGCTTGTCGAAGGCCCATTGAAGGGCGCGTGGTAAATGCCATGGGCAAACAGTGGCATGTGGAGGTAAATTCGAAATTATGTGGGGGCAAATAGTACTTTTTAATTTCCTTGGTTCAGATGTGTTAGCAAGATAAGGAGATTTTTAGAGATTTAATATGAACATTTTGAAGACAACTGACTTTGTAGAAAATTAGGAATATGGAATATACACTGTTTTTGTGAGCTCTTATAATGATATAGGATGTAATGCTTTGTTCTTTATTTCTTTCCTTTTTTAGAAATATATTTGACTGATTAGATTGTGAAAGTTGTCCCAGGTTTTTTTCCCTTTTACTCCCTCCACCCAGTATCACCTTCCCTCCAACAATTACTCCCTTAGTTTATGTCCACGGGTCGTGCATATAAGTTGGTTTCTCCATATCCTATACTTCTCTTAACATCTCCCTCTGTATTTTGTACCTACCAATTATGTTTCTTAATCCCTGTACATTTTCCTCCATTATCCCTCTTCCCCCTCCCCGCTGATAACCCTCCAGATTCTGTTCCTTTCTAGATGTTTGCTTAGTTTGTTTTTGTTTTTTAGATTCAGTTGTCAATAGTTGTGAGTTGATATTTTACTGTTCATAGTTTTGATCTTCTTTTTCTTAAATAAGTCCCTTTAACATTTCATATAAAAAAGGGCTTGGTGATGATGAAATCCTTTAACTTGACCTTATCTGAGAAGCACTTTATCTGCCCGTCCATTCTAAATGAAAGCTTTGCTGGATAGAGCAATCTTGGATGTAAGTCCTTGCCTTTCATACTTTTGAATACTTCTGTCCAGCCCCTTCTTGCTTGTAAGGTTTCTTTGGAGAAATCAGCTGATAATCCTTTTTTTTTATTCAAGCACGGTCTCCATTTTCACCCCACAATGACCCCCCTGCCCCACCCATCCCCACCTCCCACCCTTGACCTTACCCCTTTGGCTTTTTCCATGTGTCCTTTAGACATGTTCCCTAATAGCCCTTCCCCTATTCTCCTCCATTATCCCTTCAGCCCTGCCCTTGTTGACAGTGGTGTGTTAAAATCCCCTAGTATAAGTTTGTTGCTGTCTATATCTTTCTGGAATTCCTCCAAGATTTCCCTTACACATTCAGGTGCTCCTGATGTTGGGCGCATATATGTTTACACTCTTTATGTCTTCTCATTGGATTCTTCTCTTGAGTATTATGAAGTGTCCTTCTGTCTCTTTGTATGGCCTTGGTTTGAAGTCTATTTTGTCTGATATAAGTATTGCTACCCTGGGTTTTTTTCTCTCTCCATTTACTTGGAATATTTTTTCTTAACCCTTCACTTTCAGTCTGTGTAGATCTTTTGTTTTGAGGTGGATCTCTTATAAGCAGCATATGTGCAGGTCAGGTTTTCTTATCCATTCAGCTTCTGTGTTTTGATTGGAGCATTTAATCTATTTACATTTAAACTTAATTTTGATAGGTACTTATTCATTTCCCCCTTCATACCTGTGTTCCTCTCTCACTCTTTTTCCTTCTATTTGTTTAGAGATATTTATTTATTTATTTATTTATTTATTTATTTATTTATTTATTTATAGAGAGGAGGGAAAGAGGGAGAAAGAGAGCAAGAGAAACATCAGTGTGTGGCTGCCTCTCACACACTTCCCACCAGGGACCTTGCTCACAACCCAGGCATGTGCCCTAGACCAGAAATCAAACTGACAACCCTTTGGTTTGCAGGCCAACATTCAGCCACTGAGCCACTCCAGCAAGGGCTCCTTCTCTTCACGAAACAGTTCCCTTTAGCATATCTTACAGTGTTGGTGTGGTGAAGGTATATTCTTTCAGTCTGCTTCTGTCTGGGAAACTCCTTATTTCATCCTCCATTTTAATTGAGAGCCTTGCTGGGAGGGTAGTCTTGGTTGTAGGCCCTTGCTTTTCATTACTTGAATATTTCTTTTTTTAAATATATTTTATTGATTATGCCATTACAGTTGTCCCATTTCCCCCGCCTTCATTCCCCTCCACCCTGCACAACCCCTCCCCCACTATCCCCCCCTTTAGTTTATGTTCATGTGTCACAAATTCTTTAGATTCTATATTTCCCATACTATTCTTGCCCTCCCCCTATCTATTTTCTACCTACTGTCTATGCTACTTATTCTCTGTACCTTCTCTCCACTTCTCCTCCTCCCACTCCCCTGTTGCTAACCCTCCATGTGATCTCCATTTCTATGTTTCCACTCCCGATCTAGCTGTCCTCTTAGTTTGCTTTTATTTTAGGTGTGGTTGTTAATAACTGTGAGTTTGCTGTCCTTTCACTGTTCATATTTTTTATCTTCTTTTTCTTGGAGAAGTCCCTTTAGCATTTCATGTAATAAGGGCTTGGTGATGATGAACTCCTTGAACTTGACCTTATCTGAGAAGCACTTTATCTGTCCTTCCATTCTAAATGAAAGTTTTCCTGGATAGAACAATCTTGGCTGTAGGTCTTTGGATTTCATGACTTGGAATACTTCTTTCCAGCCCCTTCTTGCCTGGAAGGTCTCTTTTGAGAAATCCGCTGACAGTCTCTGATGGGTACTCCTTTGTAGGTGACTGTCCCCTTATCTCTTGCTGCTTCTAGGATTCGCTCCTTCATTTGAATCCTGGCTAATGTAATGATGATGTGCCTTTGTGTGTTCCTTCTTGGGTCCAACTTCTTTGGGACTCTCTGAGCTTCCTGGATTTCCTGGAAGTCTACTGCCTTTGCCAGACTGAGGAAGTTCTCCTTTATTATTTGTTCAAGTAAGTTTTCCACTTGTGGCTGTTGCTCTTCCCCTTCTGGTACCCCTATAATTTGGATGTTAGAATGTTTCAAGATGTCCTGGAGGTTCCTAAGCCTCTCCTCATTTTTTTAAATTCTTGTTTCTTCCTTCTTTTCTGTTTGGTCATTTTTTAATTCCTTCTGGTCCACTCCCTTGATTTGAGTCCCAGTTTCCTTTCCATCACTATTGGTTTTTTGTGCATTTCCCTTCTCATTTCAATTAGTTTAGCCTTCATTTGTTCCTCTAATTTTCGACTAAAATCAAGCAGTTCTGTGAACATCCTGATCACCAGTATTTTGAACTGTGCATCTGACAGGTTGGCCATCTCTTGGTCACTTAAAAGTATTGGCTCTGGAGCTTTGATTTGTTCTTCTGTTTGAGCCATAATTTTTTGGTCATGTTACGCCTGTTACATATGAGGGACAGAGCCTTAGGTGTTCACCAGGGCTCTGGCTTGTGGCTGGGTTGTGATGCTGTATGTGGGGGCGAGGTCGGAGAAGGTCAGTGGCACTTGTTCCACACTCTCTTGGATTTTGGTTCCCTCTGCTGCTTTCCCCAAGCAAATTGGGCCCCACTGGGGCTGGCTCCCTGGTGTATGGTCCTGTGCACCCTCTAGGATCCTGTGGGTCTCTCCAACAAACTCTCTGTGACCCTGGGAGCTTCTCCCAGCACCTAGACCGCAAAAGTTTTTCCAGTTGCTGCTTTTGGGCTTTAATTTCTGGCACTGAGGCCCTGGGTTGCACGGTCTATCTCACTGCTCGCTCCTTTGCCTGTTTTATCTGTGCGTGAATGTGGGACCACAGTCCGCAGCCCCCTTGTGCCCTCACTGGGTCCGCCTGTTGCCACCCCACACCTGGAATCTGCCAACCGCTTCCTGCGTGCCTGGGTCAATCTGGCTGCCTTTTCCTGTGGGACCCCACTCCACCAGCCACTGACTCCGCCCCTCTTACCCGTCTGGCTGAATGGTTCTTTGTTGTCAGACTTTCGTACAGTTTAATTTTTCTGTGTTTTGGTTGCGTTTTTGTTTCTAAAACTTTGTTGTCTTTAAACTTGGTTGTGCAAGGAGGCAGAGTGTTTCCACCTATGCCTGCATCCTGGCTGGAAATCCTCTACTTGAATATTTCTTAGCATTTCCTTCTGGTTTGTAATGTTTCTGTTGAGAAATCTGTTGCTAGCCAAATTGGAGTTTTCTTGTATGTTACTTCTTGTTTCTCCTTTGCTGCTTTTAAGGTTCTGTCTTTGTATTGGAAACTTGGCATTTTAATTATGGTGTGTCTTAGACTAGGCCTCTTTGGATCCATCTTGATTGGGACTCATTGTGCTTTCTGCACATGCATGACTTTTCCCCTCTCCAGGTTCTGAATGTTTCTGTCATTATTTTTTCAAACAACTTTTCTATCGCTTGTTCCTTTTCTTCTCCTTTTTGTTTCCCTATGATTCAAATATTGCCGTGTTTCATGTTATCTTGTAGTTCCCTTAAGTTATATTCATATTTTTTTAGTTTCTTTTTCATGTAGCTGCTTTCCCTGGGTTTTTCTTTCTACCTTGTCTTCCAGCTTGCTGATTCAGTGTTTGCTTCATCTAGCCTGCTTTTAATTCCCTCTACTGTGTTTTTTATTTCAGAAATTGTATTCTTCATTTCTTTCTTGTTCTTATTGATAGTTTCTATTTCTTTTTTCATACTCTCGTAGTTCCCACTCAGTTCCTTCTAGTCGTCAGTGAGTTCCTCGGGCATCCTTATAACCATTCTTCTGAATTCTGTACCTGATAATTTGCTTACCTCCATTCATTTAGCTCTTTTACAGAGCAGTCTTTCCTGCCTTTTGATTTCAGGTTCTTTCTTTATCTCCCCACTTTAGGGGTGAGTCTTTTTGTGTGTTTCTGCGATTCCCGATGCTCTGGTTTGCCAGCTGTCTGTGTAGGGTGCGTGAAGGGTGTGGTAGGAGTTCTGTGGGACTCAGTGGTGCTTTCTCTTTAATCTCCTTGTCTGGATGCTCTAGGGTTGCCTTTTTTTTTTTTTTTTTCATTTGTGTGGGCTCTTTTATTGTACTTGGTCTTTGCCTGTTGATAGCTCCTTTATTGGTGGATTCTCCCCTCTAGCAGGTTTACTGGTATTTACAACTACCATCTTTTCTTGCATGTGATCTGGAGCAGGGCAAAGGTGAAATGGAGTGAGACAGCAGGAGAGTGTTCTACAGGAATTAAAGTACTAACAAGTAGAGAACACATAGAAGATTTGGTGGAGAAGTACAGCAATAACCATGATATTTCACCCAACTAGCCACTTTTTATAAAAGGTGAAAAAGAGATTAGACTCTTATTAGAGGGAAAAGAGAACACTGACTCCAGAAAGCAGAGTGCTTATGCAAGGTTAGATGGTGAGATATAGTGAGAGTAAGTGCTAGAAACTTGTCGTAGTGTTTGAGAGGAAGACGTTAACCACAACAGTAATAAAGCACAGGAAGATAGTGAAATGGACTAAGACTATGGAAGGGAATTGGAACAATAATAATATGACAAATACATGATCTGAATTTTTTTTTAAAGTACAGGACCATTATTAGTGTGTTGTTGGTATAAGAGTGAAATGAAGGAAGAGAAATTAAAATGCAATATGAAAGGGATAACAAAGAAAACCAGTCAAACAATGAAATCAAACAAACAAAAGAAAGAAAACTAAACAGAAGGAAGAGAAAATAATAACAATAACAAAAAATACAAATAAAAATAAAAGTAAAAAATAAAATGCAAGTTCTATAGCATATCAGAGTGAATTCTGTCTCATTGTTGAGGTAATCCTTCTGATCTCTCTCTCTCTCGATCTGTCTTTGGTCCTTTCATAGCCCCAGGTCTCATTGGCTTACACTTGGAAGGAAAAAAAAAGTGTGTTGCTGACTTTAATCCTGCCAAGTGGGTTCTGCTGGTCTTCTGATAACTCTGAGCACAGCGGGGCTGGGCTCCTTTTTTTTCTCCTTTCCTGTGGTTCTGTGTTGGGAGCTTGGTCCAGGCTCCAATATTCACAGGTGTCTAGCCTCCAGTGCAAGCTCTCAGAGCATTGTGCAGCTCCCACAGTCCATATATGCCCAGTGGACACCTTTAATCCACTTTGTTGTTCCACTCGTTGCTTAGTCCATGAGGTGCACCAAGTGGGAGCAACTTGCATCCCTCCTCCTTCTTTGCTGGCCTGGTCACTGTGCATGCAAATTCCCTTCAGGGCAGTTTGGTTTTCCCTATTAAATTAAGTCTCTGTGGACCACTACCCCACTGAGCCCCTACTGCCCAACTTTGATCAGTCCATGAGGTGCCCTGATTTAGAATAAATTGCACCCCTCCTCCTCCTTTTTCACTGGCCTGGCCGCAGCATAGGAGAGAGTTCCTTGCCCAGTGGCTGAAGGCCTTTTTTTTTTTTTTAACAAATTCTCCTAGGTTGCTGCCAGCCATTTTTACCATAGTCCCACTTTTCACACAGCCCAACTCTCTGACCAGTCCAGAAACTACCGGGTCAGGGTCAGTCACAGCCTAACTCTTCTCCCATCTCCAGGTGTCACCCTGCTCCCTAGTTTCTCTGGTACTGTCCTAGCCGGGAAACACTGCCTCTGTGTGTCTCTCACTATGACTGTATCCCCCAAGCAACTTGAAGCATGCAGGTCTCTCCTGGTATATGGGACTGGCTTCCCTGATCTGGGAAGGAAGGAAGCTGTGAAATTACAAGTCCTGATCTGGCTCTCTTCCAAAGCACCTGTGGTAGCCACAGTCCCTGACACTGGGCCCTGGGACCTCAGCAGCCATGTTCCCTGCACAGGCCCCAGCGACCATACCATCAGCCTACGAGATCTCCTTGCCATCTGTTTTTAAACGTCCTCTGCAGTCTTTGGTTTCCAAACTGGGATTCTATTGGCTGATTGGCTAGGTGTCCCAGTTGGGTGCACAAGCAAGTGGGTTCAGCTCCCACCTACCTTGCCGCCATCTTTCACTCTCAGAAATCAGCTGATAGTCTTATGGGAGCTCCTTTGTAGGTAATTCTCTGCTTTTCTTTTGCTGCTTTTATGCTAGCTTTAATCTTCGGCATTTTAATTATGTGTTTTAGTTTGCCCTCTTTGGTTCCAACTTGTTTGGGACTCTATAGTTTCTGGACTTAGATGTCTATTTCCTTCACCAAATTAGAAAAGTTTTCTTTCATTGTTTGTTCAAATAAGTTTTCAATTTCTTGCTCTTTCTATTCTCCTTCTGGCATCCCTATGAATCAGATGTTAGCATATTCGGAGATGTCCCAGAGTCTTTTTATTCTCCCCTCTTTTTTTTGAATTCTTGTTTCTTTATTCAGTGACTTCTCTGCATACTCTGTCACCAGTGTTTTGAACTACGTGTCTGATAGTTTGCCTGTCTCAGTTTTCCTTAGTTCTTTTTCTAGAATTTTGATCTGTTCTTTCATTTGGGCCATATTTCTTTGTCTCTTCAATTTGGTAACCTCCCTATGTTTGTTTCTATGTATTAGATGGAGGAGCTTTGACTCCTTGTCTTGGTGAGCCTGTTACGTTGTATGGGGCAGAGCCTTAGGTATTCACCAGGGTGGGGCAATCCGTTCCACTGCTTTGTGTCACTGTGGGGGAGGGATTGGAGAGGAAATAATGCTGCTTGCTCAGCTCTCACCCTGTTTCCAGTCACTTTTCCCAATTTTCCCACTTCCCATATGCAGTTGGCACCCTTCTAGCTGCTGCCCTGGTGCGGAATACAAGAGTAGATGGGTTTGCCTTATGTTCTAGGGCTCCATGGATCCTTTAAATGGACTTTCCTCAGAGACCAGCAGTTACTTCCCCAACCCCCTCTCTGTTTTTTTTTAAATATTTTATATATTATTTTAGAGAGATGGGAAGAGAAGGATAGAAGCATCAATGTGTTGTTGCCTCTCATGTGCCCCCCTAGTGGAGACCTGGCCTGCAACCCAGGCATGTACCCTAGACTGGTAATCAAACCAGCGACCCTCTGGTTCACAGACCCACACTTAATCCACTGAGCTGCACCAGCCAGGGCCCCCCACTGGTTTTTAAGGCAGAAATTATGAGGCTTTTTTCCCCTGGTGCTGGAATCCGGGGCTGTGCAGTGTAGCCTGGGGCTGGGATTGCTCACTTCCCAAGTGTCCCTCCTGGTTTTTAACCGCCACACATGAATGTCAGACCACCGGTTGAACCAGCAGCCGCCACACCATATCCTCTCATCCTAATTCCCCATTTCTGCCCTCCTACTCATCTGAATGAATATATCTTCTTTAAATCCTTGGTTGTCAGAGTTCCATACAGTTTGATTTTCTGACAGTTCTCGTTGTTTTTAAGTTCGAAGTTAGTTGTGATCCTTCTTACCATGGTTGCAGGAGGAGGCGAAGCGTATCTACGTACGCTTCCATCTTGGCCAGAAGTCTGTTCTTAAATTTTCTTGAGAGAAGTGTCCATCTCCACTTCTCCACATCTCCACTTTCATGGTCCATCTCCAGATGGACCCCCTAGCTTACAGATGTTTCTCAGACATTCACCTGGCTTCTCTTTTCATGATGTTTGAATAGGCTGGGGATTCACTTGTCAAAGACACCTGAATTAAGACTGAAATTGCTAGAGGAGTACCTATTGCAGAATGAAACCAGTACCTCAAACGTCATGTCCCTTCTCTGAGGATAGTATAGCTTTACAGTTTGACTTCATTTGAGAAGTAAAATATGGCAAATCAAAACTGACCTGTAGCAATTTTCTTTTTTCAGCATTTTGTTTGTGCCAAGTGTGAAAAACCATTTCTTGGACATCGCCATTATGAAAGGAAGGGCCTGGCATATTGTGAAACCCACTATAACCAGGTATTGTATGTACTCATTGGATATGAGATATACTTCTATGAATTTAAGCTTATTAGTATTTCAGCTTTAAAGAAATCTCTTGGAAATTTTTTTCACTATAGGACTGAACCCTGGCTAGGGTTGTCATGTTCCTTTAGCTTCCTTAAATCTGGAACTCCTCCAGAGCCTTTTTTGGTTTTGGGTAGTAATGAAAAGTAAATTATTTTCATCATAACAGTTAAAAATTAGTCAACTGCTACATGTTTTCTCTAGTAATGGTAAAATCTGGATTTAGGTAGCCAGCTATTTGTTTTTAAGTGGTAGAACGAAATAAAATCATATTAAATATTTGGTGTTTTAAATCTTATTTCTAACACGTTGAATTTTTACTGCTTTTTCATTTTTCAGCTATTTGGTGATGTTTGTTTCCACTGCAATCGTGTTATAGAAGGTGATGGTAAGTAACTATAGAAATTTCATATGGCACTATTTTGAAACAAAAATATTTGGGAGATGTGAAAACTGAAAGAGGCTGATGATTGCTATTGTTTGGAATATGACTCTTATCAGTCACTTTTTCTCTTTGGCCTGTTTCCCAAGCAATTTATATCAATTAAGATGATAATAGCCTAAGAGTTGGATTTGTTCCTCATTTTTGATGATAATTTAGGTCATTGCCACAGGGTTGTTACAGTAGAAGTGTAAAAAGCATTTATGTTCAATCCTGAAACCTATTTTTCTTTCTGTTCCCTAGAATTACATAACTTGGAAGCTATTAAGCAGTGTTATTAAGAACAGTTTAATCTACCATGGTAGGAAGAGTCACTTTTATCTTGCAGATGTTAAAACCTGGCAGTTACCTATAGACATTTCTAGGACACTGGCATTGTACTGGGATAATTAAGCACAGATGATTGATTGGAACCGCAAGCAGCTGTGTTTGCTAATAGTCCCTAGCACAATTCTGCCAGAACCTTCCTGTCAAAGTTTTAAACATTTCTGTTTTCAGCATGCTTTATGGTTCTCAGCAGAGAATATCACTGGGAAAATGCTTGCTGAAATAACACACATATGCATTTTGCGAAAAAAAGTTTAGTTTAAGAAAACAAATTATAGTACCCTTAAAATAAAACTTTCTCATACATGGGACAGCTACCAGATGAAAGTTGCTGTCAAAGGAAGCTCTCAGTTTTAAAAGAAAAACTCCCGTAGGTGAATACACTAACAGCTGGGGTTTCTTTTTAAAATTACTTCCCTATTCTATATTTCTCTGTTGGGCCAGTGGCAGTAGGAACAGAAAAGCAGTGAGAAGTGTGCTTGCAGGTAGGGAAGCATTGTGCCACGAAAACTCATCTAAGTGATATGAACACTGCATTGTCTGTAAGAGTGAGAGGACAAGAGCTTTCCTGTGAAGACATGATACATAGCATTTATATGCCTCATAGGATACACAGAGGAAAGAAAAAGAAAAATATTAACTATAAACAGAGGTTGATATGCAGTTTCCTACATTCACACCTTCAGTGAATGGTTTCCTAACAAGTGAAGCATTTTCAAAAAACACAGAGCGATAATACTTAACTGATACAGTTTCTTTTAATTGTGATTCAAGTACAGTTGTCTGCCTTTTCTGTCCACCACTCCCCACCCACCCTAGCAATCCCCACCTCCCTCCCGTGATTCCAGACCCCTTGGTTTTGTCCATGTGTCCTTTGTAGTTGTTCCTGAAAACCCTTCCCTCTTTTCCCCTCATTATCACCTCCCACTTTCCCTGTAGTTACTGTCAGTTTGT